>NC_052508.1:19280550-19626633 GCF_014356525.2 Nilaparvata lugens
CAGAAGAGAGCAGTCAACTGGACGACGACGATGTACTTGTGTTCTTAGCCGGTACGAATGATATCGCCTGTAATGAAAGCAAGCAATTCAACTCTTCTCTTCGCGATAAACTACGAGATCTACAGAACCGTCGTGCGCGTAATGTGATAGTTTTCTCGGTACCTCACAGATATGACTTACCAGACTGGTCCGCTATAAATAAAGAAATAGAGTATGCTAACAGAGAGACCTATAATTTATGTAAACATTTTAGAAATGTCTCCTTTGTAAATATCACGAACGTAGGAAGAAGATTTCATACTTCCAATGGTCTACATCTTAATTCCTTGGGAAAAAAATATGTTTGTGATAAAATCTTAGAATTTGTTCAAAAAATAGCTTGTAAGAACGAAAATTCATCTCAACCAATTCCTGCTGAGTATCATACGGACTTTTTTTTAGAAATTTGTCAGTAGATTACCAGTCATGCATTGGAGAATTGACGAAACGTAAGAGTAGTTCTGAATGTGTTAAGAATAATTATGTTGATAGTCAGCCTGCATTTAATGATCGACCTCTTGATAATTATGTTAGTGAGCCTATGAATGGGATTAATCATTGCCATACTATTATTAGGCAAACCTCAGAATTCAAAGTGGGCTATCTTAATATTCAGGGTATTGTTGGAAAACATGTTGTTCTGAATGAATTTGCTAATGATAACTTGTTTGATTTGCTGTGCTTGAGTGAGCACTGGTGCAGCAATGACGAAATTCCTTTTAATGTATTAGATGACTTTCAGCTTGTAAATAGTTTCAATAGGGAGCAACATATTCATGGTGGCGTAGCAATCTATACTAAGAGAGCATTGACTGCCACTAGTATTAAATTAGATTTAGCATTTTTGTGCAGTGAGATGCATTTTGAAGCAACGGGTGTTTATTTCAAAGATTTGAAAATTGTTGTCGTAGCTCTTTACAGATCACCCAATGGTGATCCTCAAATCTTCTTAGAAAAATTGGAGGATTTGTTCCACTTCTTTCTCAATCCTCAGTGGAAGAAATTTGGTATAATAGTGGGTGGCGACATCAATGCGGCTTTTGATGTAACAAAAGATATTCGCAGTGTAAAGGAATTTAAAAATCTATTGAGACAATTCAACTATAATTTTACAAACTGTAAGTCCACAAGAGAGACTGCCTGTCTGGATAATATATTTACGAATTTAAATAGAGATGTAATTTGTTCTGATGTGACACCTTTTGCATTTTCTGATCATGATTCGGTTTGGTTGAAGATTAATGGGTCATGTTCGGAGTTATCAAATCAAAATAATAAAGGGCCTAAGGTGGTCATCACGAGACCGATAACGCAGAATAAATTTCAGAATTTCGAAAATGCACTCAATAACTTCAATTGGGAAAGGCTGCTCATTGATAATACACATCAAACAGCAAATGTGGTTTTCAATAAATTTTTCAATACTTTCTTGAATATATTTGAAACTTATATTCCTAAACATAAGTTCAAGATAAATCCCAATACAAACAATTGCAAGAAATATAATAAGAAAAAAGCCTGGTACACTCCTTATCTATCGAATATGAAAAATGAATTGGAACTTCATTCAGAAATGTATAGACTGTGTAAAACAGATGAGATGAAATCAAGGTACTTTACAGCCAGGAGAAATTATAGGGTTGCTTTAAATGAGGCTAAGAAAGAGTATAACGTTTCTAGTATCCAATCTTCCAATAATAAATGCAAAAAAGCATGGAATGTGATTAATTCAGTTGCAAAAAGCAAACAGAAGGAGCCTGTGAAAATATCTCCAGATGTTTTCAATAATTTTTGTGTTCACTCTGTGAATGAGATCTGTGACAGTATTTTAAGACCTTCTGAAACGGCAATAGAGCTTATAACTTTGCATAGTAGGAATGAACCACTAAGGGATAAGTTTTCTTTCACTGAAGTAACACCGGAGCTTGTTTTGAATATCGTTAAAAGTTTGAAATCTTCCGATAGCATAGATATTTATGACTTTTCAAGTAATATGCTCAAAAAAATTATAAATTGTATAATAATTCCTCTTACCTATTGTATTAATAAATGTTTGATAGAAGGGGTATTTCCAGAAATGCTAAAACTATCTAGAGTGGTGCCCATCTATAAGAAGGGTGAGAAAGAGTGTCCATCAAGTTACCGCCCAATATCTCTCACACCGATCCTATCAAAAGTTTTAGAAACTATCATCCATCTTCAATTGTGTGATTACTTGAGTAAACATGACATACTGTCAGATGAACAATTTGGATTCAGAAAGAACAAGTCTACCATCAATGCTATTGACTCCATGATTAAAAAGGTACTCAGGGCTTATGAGGATAAAAAATATGCTCTGGCCACATTTTGCGATCTCAGTAAAGGATTCGATTGCGTGGATCGTGATGTGCTTCTGAGTAAACTGGTTCATTATGGCATTGTTGGTAGCAAATTCAATAACATTTTCGCCTCTTTCCTCAGTGACCGAAAACAAATTGTTTGCATAGGAAAGGAAAAATCTCAAGTGAATGAGATAAAAAGTGGGGTTCCGCAGGGATCGGTCTTGGGACCATTATTGTTCATATTGATGATAAATGATCTGCCACTCTGTACAAGCAATGCTGATACTATAATTTATGCGGATGATACAACTTTTATTAATGTAAGCTCAAATTTCGAAATCCTCCAGAATGAAGCTAAGAACAGTTTGTCTGAGGCTTCAAAGTGGTTCAGAGCCAATGGTTTTTCACTCAATGAGGATAAAACTCAAGAAAATATTTTTAGCTTGAAGAGTTTACCTATGGAGAGCCGTTTGGGTAATGTCAAATTTCTAGGTGTTTTTGTTGACAGCAAACTTTCATGGGAGCCTCACATTAAATATATTACTTCCAAATTATCCAGAGTGGTATACTTGCTGAGAAATTTGATAGGCTGTGTCCCCACGTCTTATGTCAGATCAGCATACTTTGCTTTTTTCCAGAGTATAATCGCGTATGGGCTTTTACTCTGGGGGAATAGTCCACATGTTCAAGATATATTGATAATTCAAAAAAAAGTTATAAGAATAATCACAAATTCTGAAAGATTGGCTCATTGTAAACCGTTATTCGCTCAAATAGGTATACTGACAGTAATAAACCTGTATATTTTTACTTGTCTCCTATATACGAAAAATAACTTGCCTAATAATCTGCTAAGGAGAAATATACATTCCCACAACACTAGGAGTAACGGGAATATAGAAATACCTTTCTGTAGGCTGACGAAATCTCTGGATAGCTATGAAGTTGTTGGAATGAGAATGTTTAATAAATTACCACATGAGTGGATAGAAGCTCCATTTCAATTATTCAGAAATAGGCTACATAGCTGGTTAATTAGAAATCCTTTTTATAGTTTGAAAGAGTTTTTCGAATTTCAACAAATTATTCTTTGATTAAGATGAACTATTTTATACTATTATTTCTAGTATTCATGTTATTTCTTGCATGTAATATTTTACGTGTATTTTATTTTGACTGGTGTTTCTTACATTAACCCTCCATGTTATAATATAGGTTGACTATGTTTCCTAAACAATAATTTCTGACGTTGTCCATAACTATTGTAATGTTGAGCGGCAATAAAATTATATTTATTTATTTATCCCAACTGCTTGAGCTTTGATACAGTATACAAATAGTAAGAAAGGAAAAGAATAAGAAATGCTCTGCTTTACCTTGTTCAAGTCCATTACAATTACAAATCAAGGGGGAGAGATTCTTCTATTAAATTACAGTACTGTATTTTCCTATCTCCTATCCATTTTAGTTTAGTTTTGAATGTTCTTTCTAGCTCTATTATCCTATTTATAGTGGTTGCTTTTTCAATTTCTATCATTATCGCCATGTGATCGGATGTTAGTAATTCCTCTGTGATTGACATATCTAAACTGATATCGGCTAGTTGTTTATTAACCCAGATGAGATCTATAGTGCTGTTACCTCTATTAATTAAGTAAGTGAATTGAGCAGGACTATCTCCTCGACATCTACCATTTAGTACTATCATAGAGTATTTTTCTAGTAGTCCAACAAGTCTATGTGCATTACTATCAATTACTTTATCTACTGAACTTCTCTTGGTAAAAATATCTGTATTAATCAAGCTATTATCTTCAATCTGGTTAATTTCCCCAATACGAGTATTGAAATCACCCCCCAGTATAAATGGAATTGGGGAAATAAGCAGCTCATGTTTTTTCAGCACTGCTTCCAAACCACATATGCTAGATCTCACTTCATCTGGTTTCATATAAACTAATCCTATCAATAAATCCAAGCTATCCTTCTTAATCTGAACTAACAGAAGAAAATCTGTACTCTCTATTATCTCGTAAGTTATATTAGACTTAACAAGCATTAAAAGACCACCGCTCGCTCGTCCAGTTGCACTTATTCTTATTGCATCCTTAGCCACTACATTGAAACCCTTAAACTCTAATAAATCTTTCTGTTTTAATGTCCAGGTTTCTTGTAAACATATTATTGAATTCTTGGAACAAAAGTCTCCTTCATGATTATTTAAATTGATATAATTATACAGTCCATGGACATTCCAAAATAATAATCTGAAGGAATCTCTGTTTGAAAGCTCACCTCTTCGCACACTGAGTAAACAACCGCCTTGATTTCTGCCTGCGTTGGCCTTATCCTATAATATATTTGAAGATTTATCTCTGGCCATACTTCTGGTAGTCGCACCTGTTATCCAGCCGCGTATGTCGCCATTCTTCGACTGCTCTCCGCCTCTCTTTTTCCTTGCCGGTGTCGCGTTGACTGCCGCCTCGCACATACTCTCTACGACTTGTGTGTCATCGTAGTCGGTCTCCACTGCCTGACGGCCGCCCTTCTTCCACCTGTTCACCAAGCGCTTGACGCTTTTCAACCTCTGCCTGGCTGGCTGCTGTTGTTTAGGGCTCGTATTCAGCTGCACCGCTGAATCATCAAGCTGCCGCTGGTGCACATTCTCCAGTTGTTGTTCTTGTGGTACCCCCTCCTTTTCGTCAAGTTGGGAGGACGATGGTGGTGCGTGAATAACGATCCTTGTATTTTCCAAATTTGGTGTTTTCGCACGTTTTGTTATGGGCGTATCACATTCTGGATTCGAGGAAGATTTTCTTAAATCGTCTAATGTGTAGCTCTGACCATTCACTACAAGTTTGTCTTAGCGCAACTCCGCAAAATGACCGTCGTTTCGAGCTGAGTACAAGTAGGATTCTAATTCGTCTCTAACTCGTTTACTCGTTGGGTGAAATCTTCTTCCACTCTGATTGACTTGCCTTTCAGCCTTGCACAAGCACTAAGAACCTCCATTTTCTTTTTATAACTGAGAAACTTGACTATTATCGGTCGATTAGTGTTTTTCTTTCTACCTAGCCGGTGTGCACGTTCAATATCACTCACAAGCAAATGAATCCGCATTTCCTTATTTATTATTTCTCTAATGAACCGTTCACTGTCCTGCCACGTTTCACCACGATATTCGCTTAAACCAAAAAATAACAAATTTGAACGACGGGAATATCCTTCTAGACGATCCACATATGAATGAAGTCGATTATTTTCTTCTTCAAGATCCCTGAAATCTGCCTTCATTCTTGTTATGTCCGTTTGTACACCCGTAAAACTAAGTTGAAGATTTTTTAGCGAGTCCTTTATTTCCGGTATCATATTTATCACTACCTGAATGCTGTACAACTTGGCACATATATCGTCTATGTTGGTAACTGGATCCGACGGACCTGGATTTTGTTCCACTCACCCAATCAACAGCAACAACAGGATAACACTCAATACAGTAAACATATTTAAATAAAAATTCGTCCGAATTCCACTTTTCACAACCGAATTCATTCGAAATACGGAAATAACGGCAAACAAACCTATGCACGCCCGGTACTGCTCTAACGAAATCATTATCTGAAGATAAGACGGAGCTCTCTCAAAATACGTCCGATCGCTTCCAAAGCTCGATAGCAACTCCAAAAGCAATTTTGCACAAGCAATCGCCTCACATCCTGAATATCGTTGTCGACCAAGATGATAAGGTGGATAAAATCTCTCCAGCAGAAGTGACTCTGGATCACGTGAATCACGATCTGCCGTCATCGGCTGGGCAGGGCACTGTCAAGAAGGACTCAGCTCATCACACTCTCTCGACTTCGGCAGCTGCTGTCCCCACTGACAAACCAGAAGCTGTAGCTTTAGCTGCGGCAGCCAAAGCTCAGAGCCTTGACAACCTGAACTACCATCGCCGCATGGAACAGCTGACTGCCGAAATATCGCTAAGAGAGACAACTTTCGAAAGCAGCTCTTCCCATGTCAACGATAGTCCCAGTCGTGCTATACTGTCTCTCACTATGGGTATGTGCGTAACTGGCGTCATGATAATAATAGTTGGCTGCAGGATGAGAACTGTAAGGAGAAGGATGCGCAGAGGCGGTAGATCGTCATATGCGCATGATGCCGATTTCCTAGTCAATGGAATGTACTTATAAACAAAAACTACCAATACAATACTAGTCATTCGTCAGTATGTAGATGTCTTCAGTTGTTTCTTTTTCTATTGTGAATAGCAAAATTTATATTTGATATAAGACAAAATTGTTGTTGGATATTATATATAGTCGCTCGTATCTTGTTGACTAATGAATAAACTTTTCAAAATAAATTAAAAATTAACAGCATTGTTGCACAATAATACATAACTAGTTGATAGTTTGCTGTTGTGATGATATAAAAATAATCACAATAAAATATCTAAAAGCAGACATTATTGGTGTCTATCACTGTATTAATCGGCTATTATGAATATTATTGAAAACCAGTATTATTGGGTGTTATTGGGCAGCATGATAATATAATGGAGATCTATTGTAAATTATATCAAAGATCTTAAACAGTAACTGTATTGTGAACTCACTATGCTATCCATGTGTTTGAGTATAAGATATGATGCCTTCTGAAGGGAATAGAGTTAGGCCTACTCACTTATTTTCACTGTTCATGATAAAAAAAACTTGGAATTGTGACAAACAAGAAAAGTAAAGTAAAGAAGCCCGCATCCCAGCCGAAGCGCGAAGCGCGGAGGCTGCTATCCAACCCTATATAGTCATAAAAGGCGATTGGGCGGGCGATGCCCATCTCCCAGCCGGAGCGCGAAGCGCGGAGGCTGCTACTTAACACTATACAGTCATAGAAGACGATTGGGCGGTCGAAGCCCGCCTCCCAGACGGAGCGTGAAGCGCGGAGGCTGCTAACCCACCCTACTGGTGGTGCAGGGGGCAAAGCCCCCTGCCGAGCGCGAAGCGCGAGCAATAATAATAATAATAATATTATAATGTCCCTGAAAAATATTTTTTGTATTTCACCCTTTTTAGGCCACACAGTGTGTGTGTGTGTGTGTGTGTGTGTGTGTGTGTGTGTGTGTGTGTGTGTGTGTCTCGTCGCCATTGAATATCGGGCTAGAAGTCAGTCGCCCAGACAGACTTATATGGGAAAACATCGACTTTCATTGTGTTATATCGTTCGACATACTTGATGGATTTCAATATAATTTTTATCAACTTTTCGTCATTTCCATTACCATAAATGATACAATGATTTTTTGTTCATTGAACATTATATTTTTTAACTCGACCAACCATCTAATTTAGTGAACCTATCTCACTACAGATTTTGATCCATTCTATTAGCAAATTAATCTCATATATTTTTACAATATTTTCCTATTACTATGTATTTATGTATTTGGGATATATAGAATAAAACATTCATTATAGATCGCTAATATTACCATATATTTTATTAGATGGCAAATAATAAATTAACCGTTATCACAATATTTCGTGAAACTGTTTCTCATTCGTTTTGCAACTTAATTATAGGTACCTAACTATACTCTATTCTCCTATATTTAATATAAGATAATGAATAACTACATATTATTAGAACGGGAAAAATAAAACAATAGCAATGATGAAGAATTTATAGACAATTTTAGCAAATAATATTTTTTATAATACAAATTTAGCATACAATATTTTCATAGTTCGCAAAATATTACAATATAAGACAAATTGATGGAATGGTATATTGATACCTAGGCTATATTGGATCTATGGAAATAAAATATTTATTATAATATTACCGAAACTTATATTTTATTAGGGTACTTAGCAAATAATGATTGAGTTCAAAGCCACTGATCAATTCCATCGGGTTTTTTTACGTTCAGTAAAAAACCTGATCACAGATTAGTGATCACAGATGAACCACAGATTGGAAAGTCGGCTAGTATCTTGACGACATAATTCGCCAAAAAAAAATCTTGAAAGAAAGTGTAGCATTGTAATACAGCAGTAGTTTTAATTTCTAACAAGATGATGCAGTCATGTGTCGTGGTCTTGGTGCACTCAAATCTTGGTTAGATTGATACCTTCTATTTTGTGTGTATTCTGTGGCTGAACGGTTGCTCATGAGTCATGACTGACATGTTTCCCTTGTTGATCATATTTTGTAAACAAAACTAGAACTTAACCTATTTCATTGTAATCAATTAAAATGGAAAACCATCAGGTGATTGGAGTAGTTTTAAATGCTTTGTAAAATATTTTAAATGTCATTGAATTTATGTAATCATGCCACTATTTCTCTGCTCCCAAATACATTATAATGGAGTCCATCATTTGTAAACAACCTCATATTCAGCCATGTATGTTTACGTTCAGCTACTCTACGTTCTTTTCCATCGGTGGAAAAGTAAGATTAACTGATCAGTGAACGATATGACATATTTTTTTTCTTATCAGTTAGACCAAAGACCTTGAAGAGGTATAAACGCACAATACCTATGCCTTCCCAATGCTAGCTCTTACTTGAAATTAAAGGTTCCATTGAGGTATTTTAGCGCGAGATATTATATAATATATATTTTTGTAATATTATAGATCACAAAAATCTTCAAGATCTTTAGTATGTAATAATCTTCCAGGCTGTCCCCTTAATGGCCAATTTCAATTCCAAATAATCTAGCGCTGCATGTGAGTCTATGCATCGTTCAACGACAAAACAGTACATCGTTCAGAGCCACGTTCACTCACCGATCTCATCGTTCACTCACCGATAAGTGGCTTTGAACTCAACCATTGATAATGAATCAACCTAACCATAATATTCCTTGAAACTGTTTCTCATTTATTTTGCAACAAAAATGTATTAAATATAAGAAAATAAATAAGTACTGTATATATATATATATATATATATATATATTATATATATATATATATATATATATATGAACTAGAAAAGTTCTAGTTTCACCATTATTACTTTCCTTGCCCTATTACCATAGGTAAGGAAAGTATTGCTTTCCAAAAAAATTAAGGTACCCTAATTTCATGTTTTCTATGCGTTTCATTACTTTCCTTGCCCTATTACCATAAGTAAGGAAAGTATTGCTTTCCAAAAAAAATTAAGGTCCCCCAATTTCTAAATTTCTATACGTTTCAAGGTCCCCTGAGTCAAAAAAGTGGTTTTTGGGTATTGGTCTCCATGTGTGTGAGCGTGTATATTGGTGTATGTGTGGCTGTGTACACGATATCTCATCTCCCAATTAACGGAATGACTTGAAACTTGCAACTCAAGGTCCTTACAATATAAGGATCCGACACGAACAATTTCGATCTAATACAGTTCAAGATGACGGCTAAAATTACGAAAATGTTGTCAAAAACACGGTTTTTTGCGATTTTCTCGAAAACGGCTCCAACGGTTTTGATCAAATTCATACCTATAACTGGCATTGATAAGCTCAATCAACTGCCACAAGTCTCATATCTGTAAAAATTTCAGGAACTCCGCCCCATCTATGCAAAGTTTGATTTTATATTCCCAATTATCAGGCTTCAGATACAATCTAAACAAAATCTTTCAAGTGGAAAAGATTTAGCATAAAAATCTCCACAACTAGTAGTAGTTCTGTGAACAGTGGACCTCAGGCAGTATTCTCATCCACAAGTACCAGATGTCAACTGTTTTAAATGTTAACAAACTCAGTTAACGTTTGAATTTGTATTTCATATGATATAATTCATCCAGTTCCGTGATGATCTTTCTATCTGATGAAAATTAATTTCTTAGAATCAAAAATATTATAATTTCTCCAGCATTCTTTAGTTCATTTGTTTATTTTTATTCGCCTATTAAATTAGTTTTTTCGAATGTGAGAATATTGATACTGATGGTGTCATGAACCACAAGGTTTGACATACCCCCAAACATCAGTTCCTTCTGAAGAGAAATAATTTTTTTCCAACTTTAAAAACTAAAAGCTGATCAGACAGTTTTGGCTGACAGACTAAAAACGCTGAGGAGAGGTAGAAGTGGGGCTAGCATTCTAGTCTCCCCTCCAGCAAGCTAGTGGAAAAAGCTTTCCACTTTTCTTCTGAATAATTTCACACACACTTTTTGATCGCCTACCTCCTGAGACAGACCGAGCTGCCCCGTGGCTGGACATCCCCATGGCAACTTAGGATGGACATCAACTGTATAACGGTATCGTTCCACATTCAATTCATTTTTCCTATATTGTTTTGATTTTAGAAATTCCAAATTAATTATAAATGAATAATGTTTTTTGAACTGTCAAATAACTTGTTTAAATAAAAAACACAATAATCTGTCCAACACAATTCTGTCTAGCGTTTTGAAAAATCATTGACAACAAGTTTATTTTAATTTTTTTTAAATTGATTAAATGCTCAAAATTTCATAACCCTCCTTAATGTTCTGTATTAGAATAATAAGAATAGTGAGACAGACCCACTGTAGCATAACTAATTTTATAAAACCAAAATATGTTAAAATTCACATTTAAATCAAACAGAAATTTCTTCTTTTAAATAAAATAAATCTGACTACTGAAAAAAAATGTTCTTCTTCAAATTCCAAAAAGCATCTAGTTGATAATATAAAAAAACCAACTGCTTTTGCTCTACCATCAAATGCTACGCAACAACAATTTACAGTGTTCCCGTCTGGGAACTGGTGGATCGCCCCCTTTTATTACTCTCACCAAACAGGTCACCAATCATTTATTACAAATGATGGATACCACTGTTCAATTAATTTAATGTTACAATGGGCATGCATAATAATACCATGACTGCAAAACAAAATATTGAAACCAAAGACCTTAAGGCTGCGATTAGACCAAATTTATTAAAAAAATGTTAATAACTCAATCCTTTTAGATTATATAAGATTAAACATAACTTATCATACACACACTTATGATGAACACACCTATGTGTTTCTCAACTTCCGTTCAATCTAATAGAATCTATAAGGATTAAGTTATAACCATTTTGTTAATAACTTTGGTGTAATTCCCAGCTTAAAGATGCATACCGGTACCTCTGTCTTTGATTGAAACTATATAGACCTTATACAAATACAGTAATAGACTGGCTTCTCCACACATCTGTGTAAAGAGTTCGGCAAGCCATACTCCGTAGTCCTAATCGATCTGCTAGGAGACATTCTTCTGAACTGAACATCAGTGATCGGTCAGTAAGGCGTATTTTACATAAAGATCTAGGATTTCATCCCTACAAAATGGCCATGGTTCAACAATTGAATCTTGGCGATTATGTAAAGCGGCTGAATTTCGCTCGAGAAATGGAGGCCATATTTGACCAAAATGAAAACATCATTTTGTTTACGACAGATGAAGCACATTTTCATTTGAATGGTCCCGTTAATCAGCAGAACTATCGTTATTGGTCAGATGAAAATCCAAAATTAATGCATGAGAGACCATTACACAGTCCCAAGGTGACAGTTTGGTGTGCTGTGAGCAGTATATTTGTTATTGGTCCATACTTTTTTGAAGACGACAACGGGACCACTGTAACTGTAACCTCAGAACGTTATAGACAGATGTTCACTGAATTCTTCCTTCCTGAATTAAGAAGGAAACGTATTCCGATCCGGCAAGTATGGTTTCAGCAGGACGGGGCGACAGCTCACACAGCAAGAAATTCAATGGAAGCAATTCGGGCTGTTTTTCGTGGTCGCATCATTTCTCGGTTTGGTGACATTGATTGGCCTCCCCGTTCTCCAGACCTGTCCATGTGCGACTACTTCTTGTGGGGTTTCCTGAAGTCACGTGTTTACCAGCATAAACCACGTACACTTGAAGAACTAAAGGGAGCAATTCGTGAGGAAGTCGAACAAATTGGCAGGGCAATGTTAGAAAGAGTACAATCCAACTTCCGAGAGCGGCTTGTAAAGTGCATTGCTGAAAACGGCCGTCACCTGTCAGATATTGTTTTCAAACATTAATTTTCTAAAATTGTAAAATAATGTGAATATTGTTCTGTAAATAAATGTTTTTTTTATGCATAGGTAACGACATATTACTTTTTAGAAAACCGTTCATCCTTTCTGCCGCACCTTGTATATACACATTTAAACATTAAGAGAAATGCAAAACCGTCGACTTGAATCTTAGACCTCACTTCGTTCAGTCAATTAATGGTCAGTAACATTTTCACCTAAAATTGAAAATAAGCTCGAAATTCGAGAAAATGTGATTATTCAATTGCAAACTGTTGATTCTATTGAATCATTCACTATAAAGGGATAGCAGACCTCGTGTGTCTCCAGCGTCCTGTCACCAGCTGGCTCAGATTTTTGAATTAGTAGACTTAAGAAGCGCGTGAACCCTAGAGTCAGGTGATCAATTTTCATAATGGCAAGGAAAGTTGTGTGAGTGCGCCACACCAGAAGCAATACCTACTATTACTTATAGTTTATTAGAGATCAGTTGTGGGGCCTGAAGTATTAGTAGGTATTGGTTGAAGTCCGTATCTGGCCAATACCTACTATTACTTTAGGCCCCACAACCAATACCTACTATTACTTCAGGCCCCACAACCAATACCTACTATTACTTTAGGCCCCACAACTAATTAATGACGTCATAACATGCAGATTGATTCTTCCTAGATCGTAGTAGTTTATACTGGCTTATCAATGTAACTTTTCTTACTGTATCAATTTTTTATTGGATGGAGTACTATCTAAATTTCAGTTAAAAGACATTTGTATTTTATTGAAATAAAACACATTATTCTATAAATGCAATAATTTATCCATACTTTCAGCTTGATGGACATGGGCCTAATCGATTCAGTGATAGAGCTATTGATAGATTCATCTCATCCGAAAATACTTAATAATAACCTGTATCAGAATCGAAGGAGAGGTAAATCAAAGATAGACCAAATTAGATGTACGGTAACTCTTTTTTAGGAAAGAGCATAGGCTCCCACAAACTTGAACACGATAAATCTGTGGTAACTTACATAGAAACCCATCAGGAGAATGTTTTTCAGTTAGGTAAAACCTTTAATATTAGGATGTTATGGACAGTTCCAACACTTTGCATTTACTTTTTAATTCATTAGTTTAAAAGTTCTTTCACACACTTTATTTACACTGTTCTTCCACACTCTAATTACACTGTTATTTTACATTTTATTTACAATGTTAAATCTGGCATTTGCAGTCACCACTTGTTTTGGTTGCCGCCTCCTGGAGCGCTGGTGCTTGTGTGTCACCACTTGTTTTGGTTGCTGCCGCTTGGAGCGCTGGTGCTTGTGTTCACAATTTGCCCTGTCGATTTTGATAGTTTTAATTTTTATTTGTCAAGTTTGTCATTTTCAATCGATTTATCAATTAGATTTATTATACTTAGTTCAGCATTAGTCCTACTTTAGCCTATTATGGCATTATTCATTTATATTTGCCATTTTTTCTGCTGGTGGGTTCATTGTTTCACAGTTGGTACACTTCCTTGTAGGCTTGCTTCCTACCTGCTCGTCTCGATGGAATGGCCAAAAGAAAGTGTATTTCCAAGTTTCAAGTTTATCCCTTTTTATCTAAAAGTGACAAATTCGCATGAAAATTTGTCTCATCGATTCATAAATATCTATTCTCGATGTGGTATTCTAGTTTTCAACGTTCATCATTATTTGTGTCAAAAAACTTGTAAGTAACTGAACGACATTACTCACACGCAATGTGCTTTGTCCCACAACTTCGAATTTCGACATTTATCAAATTTGTGCTTCTAATTCTGAAGAACTGTTGATCCAACAACGATACTATCCAGAATGAACTATTTTTTACTAGAAGAAGGCTCAGAAGAACTTTATTTTCTGTATTCAATTTTAGCTGTGTCCAATGATACATGTTAGGTTATTTGTTTCATCATGAACTTTATTTGCAATCTCTCACTTGCAAGAACATTTTTGTCAGCACCTGACAATTTTCAATCATCCAGAAAATATATAGTTCCATCACACTCAATGCATTAAAAACATTATTTATGCATCAGACATTTCTGCATTGAACTAGTTACTAAGCAAGGTTACAATTTATCCTGCATCTAGGATTTGAAGAAGCTTGTCCATGACAATTCTTCTTGGAATTACATCAACCCTTGTAATTTCCTCTCATCATTTGAAATCTACACCATTGTGATTTCTTTTCTCAGTGACTATTGCGCACTATTTTGGCCACCAGTTGCCACCTCATTGTAACCTAGAACTGTTCATGTTTGAAATTGCTTTATTGGGTCGCGGCTATCAATCTACTTGTATGCTGCTAAGTTACATTGCGCCTGCCGTGTGTACACCTTCATTGAACTATCATCATCACCATTGTGGTTTATCAGAATTTTTGTGTGCTTCGTTCACATCACCACAACAATTTACATTTGTGATCTATTCACTTGCCTGGAGTTACTAGTTTTCTCTAACAACATCTTGTCCATGCACAAGCCTAAGCATTATCGCGCAACACCTGCCGTGATGACATCTGTAATCATCATCCTACCGACTTGGATTCAATTCTATCTCCATCTGTAACAAACCTACTGAGTTGTAACGCTTAGTACAGCGCCCTTGTTACCATCATTGCCTGCTGCTGGTCACACTTGGAGTGGATTCAACTTCTGCACGGCTCCCTGCCGTCTCACTGCCGGTCTATCTGAAGATTCAGCGCAGTTCGCCGCCGACGCCGCCCTGGTACTTGGTTCCACGGCTCCCTGCCGTCCTGTTGCCGGTTCTGTCCGGGTATCTGGTCCAATTTGACGCCGACGCCTACCTGGTGTCCAGCCCATGGGCATCGCAGACCTTCCAGAAATCCTACTGGTTTTCTTTAAGCCAGCTGGTGAAGACATCTAACCTCTTAGTTAAGTATTTTGTTCTGTGCTTCTGTGCACTTACCGATTCATTGTTCAACCATTTTCATTTACATTTGTTTTTAGAAACATTTATAAATTACATTTTTTATATTTACTTTTTGAGGTCGTATATTTAAAGTTAGACTTTTCTGCGGTCCCAATTATTCGTCGCGGTCCCTTTTCAATTTCTCTTGTCTTGTGGAAAACTTTCAATATTTGTTTGTTTATGCAACAGCTGGATTTTCATTTATTACATGATTTTTGTGACTAGGAGTTCTACAATAAATTCAAAACATTGTATTTTGAAGATTCTGAATTCTCTTTTTATTTGTCAACATAATTGTCCAACTGTGTGGACCCACCATTGTATGTACATGCTTTACTATTCTAAGGTAATAAAACAAACCAAATTACACTTTTTAGAAGGTCTATTACGTATTCATGATCATTATAATATTCTT
Source organism: Nilaparvata lugens (assembly GCF_014356525.2). Classification (NCBI taxonomy): domain Eukaryota; kingdom Metazoa; phylum Arthropoda; class Insecta; order Hemiptera; family Delphacidae; genus Nilaparvata; species Nilaparvata lugens. The sequence continues at coordinate 19,296,330 of NC_052508.1, forward strand.
TATGATTCTAATCCTTGTATGTCATTTTAGTGTTCCAAGATGGTACTATAGCCTACCTGTTCCAAGATGGTACTATAAATTCATATATTCAATTTCAACTACAGCTGATCAATAACTCTCTTAATTATAATTCCCTTCTTGCTTACCAGAGTCTTTTATGAGGACAGTTTGGGTGGTCTCATTGAGAGTTGCAATTCAGATCTTGACGACTCTTAATGTCACAATCATTGCAGTCCACTTAGAAGATTGGAGGTTACGCTTCAATTTCGCCCAAATTACTCATAAAGGTGGTCCTCCGGGCCGGATCTTGGCCTGCGGCCATCTTGGTTCAAATTCCGTTTGTTTTTTACGACCTCTATAACTTACACTTACCGTCGACCGCGAAAATTCCAACCTTCGGTTGCGTTTTTTGTAAATTCGCACTTGCATACACATTTCTTGTATAGCATAGTGCACGACCATTGTAGTGCTTATACTAATTCACTGTGAGTCATTTTTAGTTATTGGGCAACCCCTCCAGGACACGCTGTGTTCGTGTCGGGTACAACCTGCTCTAATTCCTGGGACTGTGAACTGGCTGCGGACTACTCGCTCGGCTGCGCGCAGGGCTTACTCGTTGCCACTGACTCAAGCTTGAACGTAACACAGCGCACTGACCGACCGAAGAGGACGCACGCCGGTGATGCCCAGACATATTGTATTTATGCATCAATTTTATTAATTGCTCTTTTTTGTTATTTAAATTGATTCTTTGTATAAATTAACTTACCTCAGAATATGCCTGAGACTAGAAGCAACTCTGCCCTTCAGGCAGTCATGGCTGAGCGGCGAGATGTGATAAAGCATTTGCGCTGGAATGCAAGGAAACTTAATTTTGAAGCTCCTCTTTCTGAGGATGCTTATTATGAATTGAAATTATTGCAAACTGATGTCCAAGATTTGAAGGACAGATACATTGAAATAAAAGACAAGCTAGAATCTCTAGACTCAGATAATTTTAATGACGAGGAGCATTTTGCTACCCTAGATGAATTTCTTTCTGTAACAGCTAGCATAAACAAACACATACATAACTTTGAAAAAGCACATGGCCAGACTGACGCCAATATTGCGCCAGCTCCTGTTGCACAACCCGCACCCACTAATAGTAATTTTCGATTACCTGAAATACCTCTTCCGACCTTCGATGGTAACTTTGACAAATGGCTCGATTTTAAAGCTGGATTTTCTAGTATAATTGTAAACAATGATTCGGTAGAACCTAGCATTAAGTATCAGTATCTTAAACAGGCTCTTTCAGGCGAAGCTCTGAATCGGATCGCCAATTCCCCACCGGGAGATTTTAAGCTAGCATGGAGCTTGCTTACTCAATGCTACAACAGCGTAATACTCATTGCTGATAGCCATATCTCAGCCATCATGAATCCACCATCACTCAACTCTAAATCTGCACAATCATGGCGAACATTTATTGATCACCAAAAATTGAATATTACAGCGTTAGAGTCACTTGAACTTGACATTGAGGTAAAGGATCTATTATTCATGCATCTCATAGTTTCTAGGTTTGATGCCAATACTTTACGTGATTGGGAGCAGTCAAACTCCGTTAAGGACAAGACTTCCTTAGACAACCTCTGGACCTTTATGGAGCAACAGCACAAGGTTTCCCAATATGTCTCCTTTGGTCTCGGCAGTCATGCGCAATCTGCGCAACGACTGGTCAACAACCAGTCTGGCAATGGTAAGCCTAGTCATAATTCAATTAACAATAATTCTCGTCCCAGCACGTCCTCAACTTTTGTCAAGTATTCTGGATGCTTGTTTTGCAATGACACCAATCATAATGTCTTTCGTTGCAATACATTTCTCAATATGGCGCCTACAGCTCGTCTAAACGCTGTACAGCAAAAGAATCTCTGTAGAAACTGTCTTCGACCTTTCAGTAAGGATCACCAATGTTTTGGTGCTTGCAGAGATTGTGGCAAGGCCCATCACTCATTATTGCATTTCAATAATAGTAAATCTTCCCCAACTGTAGGAAAAATACTTCTTCAAATAATGCTCACACTCGTAAACCAAATCGTCAGCAGGCTTCTAAGTCCTCATCGAATTGTTGTTGTTCTGAGTCAAAGCAGTCTGACATACCTAGCCCAGCTGTGTTCACACCTAGCTTGACTCGTCCAGTCAGTCAAGCATCATCAATTTCAGTGTCTGACACTTCGAGTGTCACAACTGTTGTCACTCCGACCTCGTCGACAAGTTCACAAGCCATCAGCAATTCAAACTGTGCGCATTCAAACTCACCTAGCTTGTTACAACGAGTTAACATCATGCCCACAGCGCAATTGCATATTTTGAGTAAAAATAATCAAGTTATTTCATGTCGCGCACTGCTTGATACCAGTAGTGATGCTTGCTTCATTTCCAAGGCTCTTGCTTCTCAATTGGACCTTGACTCTGTGTATTCTAATAATACCATTCACACTGTGTCTGGTACCAGTTCAGCACCTGTGTGTACTGCTGCTGTTCATACATTCTCCTGACCGAACGTGGTCGAAGGAAGTCAGTTGCATATTAACTGAGAAAATTACCCCTAGCATTCCTCCATTTGGGCTCAACTTACAAAACTTCAATATTCCACCCAATGTTAAGTTAGCTGACCCTGAATTTCATGTTTCTAAGGGAGTCGACCTGCTTCTCAGTGTTGCTATCTATTCTTCTATCCAAGCTTGTGGTCAAATTCAGTTAGCTGATGAATGCACTCTTCAAAATACCAAACTGGGTTGGGTTGTTTGGGGAGCTATCACGCCTAACATTCTCAATTCATGCGAGCAACCCGTTAGCTCAAATTGTGTGTCAACTCATGACATTTCCAGACAATTAGAGAAGTTTTGGAAAATTGAGGAAGTCCTTCCCAAAGATAGCGTAACTAAGGAGCAGCATCAAATTGAAAAACACTATCTTGATAATGTACAACGTGGACAAGACGGCCGCTTCTCGGTTGCACTACCTAAAAAAGATAATTTCGATTTATTGGGTCAATCTCGTCATCAAGCACTTGTGCGTTTTCATTCTTTGGAAAAAAGACTTGCTACTAATGCTGAATTGCGTTCTCAATACGTAGCCTTTATGGACGAGTATGAATCTCTTGGTCATATGTCTCCTGTACCTGACAGTCAGCCTTATGAAAAATGTTTTCATATACCACACCACCCAGTTTTCAAGCCCGACTCGACAACTACAAAATTGCGCGTAGTTTTCGACGCCTCTGCTAAATCTAATACAGGCATTTCTTTAAATGAAGCCCTTCATGTAGGTCACACCGTTCAACCTGAACTGTTCGATATAGTTTTGCGTTTTCGCACCCACCGCGTTGCTTTCATTGCTGACATTACTAAAATGTACAGGCAGATTTTGGTACATCCCGAGGATCGAAATTTGCAGAGAATTTTTTGGCGATCTAATGTTAATGATCCAATTCAGGAGTATGTGTTGAACACCGTCAGTTACGGTACTTCTCCTGCCGCATTTCTAGCCACTCGCGCTGTGCATGTTGAAGTTGTCTCTGAGTTATCAACTAAAAGATTCATTGATGCACTTATTCGATTCACTGCACGTCGTGGTATACCGTTTTCAATTTCTTCCGATAATGCCACTACCTTCGTAGGCGCTAACAATGAATTGAAAGAACTCTGCAATTTCTTTGCGAATGAACGATCACAGTCTGAAATTCAAAATTTTGCGACATTGTTTAACATTTCATGGCGTTTTATCCCTCCACGAGCACCTCACTTCGGTGGATTGTGGAGAATGCGATAAAAAACTTCAAGCGTATTTTCAAAACTATTTCATTCAACAAAATATTGGACTATGAAGATGCAACAACGTTCTCTGCTCAAGTGGAAGCGATTTTGAATTCCAGGCCTCTTATCCCTCTTTCTGAGGACCCTGAAGACCTGCAATATATTTCTCCCGGACATTTTCTTATTGGAAGGCCCATTACTGCACTTCCATTTCCGCTACCTGAGACAACTCATATAGATCATCGTTCGCGCTGGAAAAATCTTGCTCTAGCTACGAAAGAGCTCTGGAAAAAATGGTCAACGGAATATCTCGTTACCCTACAAACTAAAGCAAAATGGACTGAGGAATCTGAAAATCTCAAGGTGGACACCATCGTATTACTCAAAGATCCTGGCACTGTTCCTTCTACATGGCGTTTAGCACGCATTGTTGAACTACACCCTGGAAAAGACCAGAAGGTGCACGTTGTTACGGTACTTACGGAAACTGGACTTTTCAAGCGTGCTATCTCTAGCATCGCTCCTCTGCCTCAAGAAGAAGAATTAGATTAGGTTAGTTATCACTTATGTCTTATTTGCATATTCTCAATTATATTTGTCTTTTTTTTACGTTGGCTTTTACCGATGTATGTTGTCAGATGCTCATTTTTTTAGCATTTATCTGATTTTTGTATTGTGTCTAATCATCCTTCCATTCATTTTTTCGTCCAATGGCATGGCGTCGGACGCTAGCATCGCTCCTTCATTATCATCAATTTGCAATATTGTTAGTTTTTATTGTCATATTCATATCTTCCTTCTATTTGGAATTTCTTGTATATTTAGTAATTGGTTTATCTGCGTATTTCGATTAAGTCCTTTGAATTTGTTTCCCATTAGTGATTCTGCATCATTTTTAAATATATCTGCCATTTCAGCAGAAAGTGGATTTTTGTTCGATCTTGTCTATTTTTGTCATTTGACTTGTCTTTTGTCTAGGCACATTTTCTTGTAGATACCTTGTATCAAATTTGGTTTATGCCTCCTGCTCCTGTCGTGAGCCTCTCTAATCACCAGATTTAACATAATTGTTGTTTTTGTTTGCTCACTTTTTTTCTTTTGAGACATCCTTGATGCCTCAAGGGGGACCTTATGTTAAATCTGGCATTTGCAGTCACCACTTGTTTTGGTTGCCGCCTCCTGGAGCGCTGGTGCTTGTGTGTCACCACTTGTTTTGGTTGCTGCCGCTTGGAGCGCTGGTGCTTGTGTTCACAATTTGCCCTGTCGATTTTGATAGTTTTAATTTTTATTCGTCAAGTTTGTCATTTTCAATCGATTTATCAATTAGATTTATTATACTTAGTTCAGCATTAGTCCTACTTTAGCCTATTATGGCATTATTCATTTATATTTGCCATTTTTTCTGCTGGTGGGTTCATTGTTTCACAGTTGGTACACTTCCTTGTAGGCTTGCTTCCTACCTGCTCGTCTCGATGGAATGGCCAAAAGAAAGTGTATTTCCAAGTTTCAAGTTTATCCCTTTTTATCTAAAAGTGACAAATTCGCATGAAAATGTGTCTCATCGATTCATAAATATCTATTCTCGATGTGGTATTCTAGTTTTCAACGTTCATCATTATTTGTGTCAAAAAACTTGTAAGTAACTGAACGACATTACTCGCACGCAATGTGCTTTGTCCCACAACTTCGAATTTCGACATTTATCAAATTTGTGCTTCTAATTCTGAAGAACTGTTGATCCAACAACGATAATATCCAGAATGAACTATTTTTTACTAGAAGAAGGCTCAGAAGAACTTTATTTTCTGTATTCAATTTAAGCTGTGTCCAATGATACATGTTAGGTTATTTGTTTCATCATGAACTTTATTTGCAATCTCTCACTTGCAAGAACATTTTTGTCAGCACCTGACAATTTTCAATCATCCAGAAAATATATAGTTCCATCACACTCAATGCATTAAAAACATTATTTATGCATCAGACATTTCTGCATTGAACTAGTTACTAAGCAAGGTTACAATTTATCCTGCATCTAGGATTTGAAGAAGCTTGTCCATGACAATTCTTCTTGGAATTACATCAACCCTTGTAATTCCTCTCATCATTTGAAATCTACACCATTGTGATTTCTTTTCTCAGTGACTATTGCGCACTATTTTGGCCACCAGTTGCCACCTCATTGTAACCTAGAACTGTTCATGTTTGAAATTGCCTTATTGGGTCGCGGCTATCAATCTACTTGTATGCTGCTAAGTTACATTGCGCCTGCCGTGTGTACACCTTCATTGAACTATCATCATCACCATTGTGGTTTATCAGAATTTTTGTGTGCTTCGTTGATATCACCACAACAATTTACATTTGTGATCTATTCACTTGCCTGGAGTTACTAGTTTTCTCTAACAACATCTTGTCCATGCACAAGCCTACGCATTATCGCGCAACACCTGCCGTGATGACATCTGTAATCATCATCCTACCGACTTGGATTCAATTCTATCTCCATCTGTAACAAACCTACTGAGTTGTAACGCTTAGTACAGCGCCCTTGTTACCATCATTGCCTGCTGCTGGTCACACTTGGAGTGGATTCAACTTCTGCACGGCTCCCTGCCGTCTCACTGCCGGTCTATCTGAAGATTCAGCGCAGTTCGCCGCCGACGCCGCCCTGGTACTTGGTTCCACGGCTCCCTGCCGTCCTGTTGCCGGTTCTGTCCGGGTATCTGGTCCAATTTGACGCCGACGCCTACCTGGTGTCCAGCCCATGGGCATCGCAGACCTTCCAGAAATCCTACTGGTTTTCTTTAAGCCAGCTGGTGAAGACATCTAACCTCTTAGTTAAGTATTTTGTTCTGTGCTTCTGTGCACTTACCGATTCATTGTTCAACCATTTTAATTTACATTTGTTTTTAGAAACATTTATAAATTACATTTTTTATATTTACTTTTTGAGGTCGTATATTTAAAGTTAGACTTTTCCGCGGTCCCAATTATTCGTCGCGGTCCCTTTTTCAATTTCTCTTGTCTTGTGGAAAACTTTCAATATTTGTTTGTTTATGCAACAGCTGGATTTTCATTTATTACATGATTTTTGTGACTAGGAGTTCTACAATAAATTCAAAACATTGTATTTTGAAGATTCTGAATTCTCTTTTTATTTGTCAACATAATTGTCCAACTGTGTGGACCCACCATTGTATGTACATGCTTTACTATTCTAAGGTAATAAAACAAACCAAATTACACTTTTTAGAAGGTCTATTACGTATTCATGATCATTATAATATTCTTTATGATTCTAATCCTTGTATGTCATTTTTAGTGTTCCAAGATGGTACTATAGCCTACCTGTTCCAAGATGGTACTATAAATTCATATATTCAATTTCAACTACAGCTGATCAATAACTCTCTTAAATATCATTCCTTTTTTGCTTACCAGAGTCTTTTATGAGGACAGTTTGGGTGGTCTCATTGAGAGTTGCAATTCAGATCTCGACGACTCTTAATGTCACAATCATTGCAGTCCGCTTAGAAGATTGGAGGTTACGCTTCAATTTCACCCAAATTACTCATACAATGTTCTTTCACACTTTAATTAAATTTTCCACTCACACTTTATTTACACTTGACACTTGAGTTCTTGTACACTTCATGTAAACCGTTGTTTTGTAGAATTGAAGTTCTTCCTTCTTCTCGCTCGTTTCCATTTTCATTTCAAAGTTTCATCTTTCAAAAAAGAAAATACCCTACGGAAACTTTTTGAGTAGGCTATTGTTACAATTCCTGCGACAATTAGGTAGCCTACACAACAGTCTGTATCCCATGATTTAAAACCTCAAATTCATTATTACTTTTCACAAACGAGTATTAGAAGAATGATAACAAACCATTTTCATTGAAATGGAGATTGGAGACCGTGAAAATTGAATTTTGGTAATTCCAATTTTGTTGATTACCATATCAGATGTAATAACAAGCATCAGCGCTATTATTTCGCTTGCTTACCGCCAGTAGATCATGGATCTACATGTGATGATGTCATCATAGTTTATTAGAGATCAGTTGTGGCAATACCTACTATTACTTTATTACTAAGTAATAGTAGGTATTGCCTGAAGTAATAGTAGGTATTACCACAACTGATCTCTAATAAGCTATGACGTCATCACATGTAGATCGATGATCTACTGGCAGTGAGCAAGGGAAATAAGAGCGCTGATGCTTGTTATCACATCTGATATTGTAATCAACAAAATTGGAAATACAAATTCAATTTTCACGGTCTTCTATTTCAATGAATCTGGTTTGTTTATCATTCTTCTAAAATTTGTTTGTGAAAAGTAATAAGGAATTTGGAGTTTTAAATCATCGGATACTGTTGTGTACCTAATTGTCGCGGCAATCATAAGAAGACGCCAAAAGTTTCCGTACGGTATTTTCTTATTCGAAAGATGAAACTTTGAAACGAAAATGGATACGAGCGATAAGAAGAAAGAACTTCAATTCTTCAAAACAATGGTTTACATGAAGTGTAGAAAAACAGTGTAAATAAAGTGTGAGTGGAAAATTTAATTAAAGTGTAAAAGAACAGTGTAAATAAAATGTGAAATAACAGTGTGATTAGAGTGTGGGAGAACAGTGTAAATAAAATGTGTGAAAGAACGAATAAAATGCAAAATGTTGGAACTGTCCATAACATCATAATATTAAAGGTTTCTACCTAACTGAAAAACATTCTCATGATGAGTTTCTTTGTACCACAGATCTATTGTGATCAAGTTTGTGAGAGCTCCTTTCCTGAAAAGGAGTTACATCTAATTTGGTTTATCTTTGATTTACCTCTCCTTCGATTCTGATACAGGCTATTATTAAGTATTTTTGGTTGAGATGAATTTATCAATAGCTCTATCACTGAATCGAGTATGCCTATGTCTATCAAGCTGAAAGTATGGATAAATTATTGCATTTGTGGAATAAAGTGTTTTTATTTCAATAAAATTTCCATTTAATAGAATACAAATGTCTTTAATCTGAAATTTAGACCGTCTTTCCATCCAATTAAAAATCTATACAGTAACAAAAATTACATTGATAAGCTAAGCTTCCTTCTCCTCTTCCCCTTCTTCTTCTTCTTCTCCTTCTTCTTCTTCTTCTTCTCCTTCTTCTTCTTCTCTTCTTCCTCCTCTTCTTCTTCTTCTTCTTCTCCTTCTTTTTCTTCTTCTCTTCTTCTTCTTCTTCTTCTCTTCTTCTTCTTCTTCTTCTTCTTCTCTTCTTCTTCTTCTCCCTCCTCTTCTTCATCATCTTCTTTCTCTTTGGCCCCTCTACCCCTTCTTCTTTTTCTCCCTCCTCTTCTTCTTTCTCTTTTCCTCCTCTTCTCCGTCTTCTTCTTCTTCTCCCTCCTCTTCTTCTTCTTCTTCTTCTTCTCCCTCCTCTTCTTCATCTTCTTCTTCTTTCTCTCTCTCCCCTCTTCCCCTTCTTCTTTCTCTTCTTCTTCTTCACATGTGTGTGCGAGAGAGAGGGAATGAATATGAGGAAGTGAGAGGGAAGGTGCAACGTCCAGCAGCACGTGTAGTAGAGAAAATGATTGACACTTGTGGCTGGTGGAAGGGGCAACTCTCCGTCAACTATCCACTGCAGGCAGTCAAGGCCAGCACCATTCTTATTCCGATTCGACTTTAGTAGAAACTACTATGATCTAGGAAGAATCAATCTACATGTATGACGTTATTAATTAGTTGTGAGGCCTTAAATTACTCTGAAGTAATAGTAGATATTGATCTGGCCTACTAGTAGTTCTGTGAACAGTAGACCTCACGCAGTATTCTCATCCCCTAGTACCTGATTGAAACTATAGACCTTATGGAAATACAGCAATAGACTGGCTTCTCCACACATCTGTGTAATCACTTGTCAGCTAATTTATGATGAATAATTCTATAGTCTGATTTTCACTCTAATATTGGCGTATGAAGGAGGCTCCTTTTTCCTTTTATATTATCCTTGAAATGAAAAATTTCCAAAAACCTTGTATATACGTCGACGCACAAAGGAACATACCTGTCAAATTTCATGAAAATCTATTACCGCGTTTAGCCGTAAATGCGCAACATTTATAAACATTTAAATATTAGGAGAAATGCCAAACCGTCGACTTGAATCTTAGACCTCACTTCGCTCGGTCAATTGAAGTTCTAGATAAGATACTTTCGCTTCACTTCTATGTTATAACTTAATACCATATCGTGCTTCTATAGGCAAACGTTCGTATGGAGAAAGACGGCGGAAAAATCCCTCCCCAGCTGTTTGAATGCTGCGCACAACGGACAGACGTCCGTCTGTCAGCGCATATGTCTGCCTGCAGACGTTTTATTCTTTTTGTCTGTGTGCGTTCAGTTACTGTTCTCTCTCAGTTCTCTCTCAGTTTCCCATAATAGGCTGCTATCGTTGCATAAACTTCTATAAATTACATACCGGTAACACTCATGATTCAGGTTGTGTTTATTATTGAACGAGCTTTAGCGAGTTCTCACTTTTGACTTACTAAAGGACAAAATCTTTGTCCGTCTGTTTGTATGTTCTACAATAATTTAGAAAGAATTGATTAATCAGCTTCAAATTTTGAAAGACGTATTCTTCGAACCTTTCTACAGGTCAAGTTTGTTGGATAAAAAATTACTCACTCCTCCATCCTTTTTTTAGCATATAAAAGTAACATTGAAAGAGCATAAAAAATTATGGTGATTTATCATTATTAGTCGGCTCAAGATTCATTGCATGCAATTACTACAGTTTTCCCAATCATTCATTCATTCATAACATCAGCTGAGGCTATTGGGAGCTATCACAGAGAGGGCCGGTTGCACAAAAGCCGGATGAATTTTAATCGTGATTAATTTCACGAGAACCAATCAGAGAAGCTGTCTTTTCAAAAAAAGCCTTCAATGATTGGTTCTCGTGAATTTATTCACGGTTAAAGTTTTACATCAACAAACTGAAAGGAGTTGAGATATCAAAGTGCGGTCTTTGCTAATCCGTTGATGAGCCTGAATAATAAATAAGTTATTTCTAAGTTGAATGCTCATGGAAATTTCATCCATTTTTCTACGTTCTGAAGAATTCACTCTTTCAAGCCAACAAACATATTTCAGAGGTCACCCATTTTCAACTTTGTTATGAGTGTCAAGATATGGAGTTATCAATCTTGATCGAAAACTCGTCTTTTCAATCGGAACTTCAAGAAAAAGGCTGAAACTTTGAATTATTTTGAATAACGATAAGAATCTCTTGATATGGTTTTTATTCTTATGGTCTTATTCCTATAATAAACTACCTAGGCTATTGCTTTATTCTCTAAAAGGTTTATCAAACTTGAATGCTCAGCATTTCTAAAGCGCACTTTTGTATCGAGATATAACATGAGTTCTCAATTGAATTTTCTAGTGCTATACAGATTAAATAATCTAGATTGAAATTTGGAAAATTCGAAAGAATGGATTGTGCTTTTCTTGAGAATTGTTGGTCCTTGCGGTGCGACTTCAATAAGTATAGGCTACGCTAACAATAAAGTAGTCCGCTGGGTCAGTATAAGCAGTCTGCGGCACTTCAGAATCAAAAACTCATCTGATGCTGTAAATTATTTATTTTTTTCCTAATTCAATTTTTCCAATATCTATTGACAATAAACAAAAGGTATTTCAACTCACTTTAAGCTTTCCAAAACTCCCAAATCAGTGCACGGGAAATTCAGTTTGTTCGGATTTTTTCCCCGCAAAAAGTAGGTCTACCCAGTAACTAAATATTAAGGGATGTGGAAGTAGAAATCATTATAGAAATAATAATCTATATGTATATAAAGCGAAATGGCACTCACTCACTGACTGACTGACTCACTCACTCGCAAAACTAAAAATCTACCGGACCAAAAACGTTCAAATTTGGTGAGTATGTTCAGTGGCCCTTTAGAGGCGCACTAAGAAATCTTTTGGCAATATTTTAACTCTAAGGCTAACTAAACACACATCGATTTTGGTCGTACGATAAAAAATCGAACGACCAAATTCCAATGGTAGCGCAATGAAATTAATGGGTGATTACAAACACATCGATCAACGATTTTTATCGTACGGACGTCGTGTAGTGGTCGTCTCTTGTCTCGACTAAACACGACGTCGTGTGATGGTCGTTCAGTGGTCGTGAATTCAGTGGCGCATGTGATCAAAGCGGCAACTTCATACACATCGAATTTGTTCATACGATCTTTCATCGAACGTTTGAGTAGAGTGATCATATATATGGCAATTTAAAATAAATCATTTTAATGATACAAGGCCATCTGATCCCAAGACAGCACCGTAATGACATGCGCACGTAACATTCCTTCAGTTCTTTAGTTCTAATAAACGTTCTAATAATTAGTAGTTTTGTGAACAGTAGACCTCGCGCAGTTATTAACCACAGCCTCCTCTAATACTGTCAGAGTAAATTATGTCCTGTCCTGTCGTGACGGCGAGATATTGGTGTGTGGAAAACTAATGGCTGTTTGGGTTGTTGTACCGACAATGTCAATAAATTGTTGTAAACAACTATGCTACTATTATAAAAAGCTTACCGAGTGAAAGCAGGGAAAATTCGGGATAAATTACTATGCTATTTCGAGTTATCAATTGCATGCCTCATCGAGTGCAATTATAATAGTCCACCCAAAAGCTGATTTTTTACCAAGTTACATTCTGATATTAATTGCATGCAATTTATAATTCACTCGACGGCTCGTTCATGATAAATAAGTCTATAGTCTGATTTTTACTCTAATATTGAATTGAATTGAATCGCTGCTGCCTTTATTAAAACCTAGGAGTGTTAAGTCCCTCCTATTGGTGTATGAAGGAGGCTACTTTTCCTTATATATTATCCTTGAAATGAAAAGTTTCCATAATATTCGTATCAAATAATCAAAGACTTGTATGTGCACAGATTTTTTAACAATCAATCACGGAAAAAATCTGTGCATACACAAGTTAATAATATTGTTGAAACTAACTTTGTTTGTGAGCAGATTGACTCCTCCTCCTCTTCCCGCTAACCTCAGGCTCGTCCCCAAACACCAACTTCCTCTTCGCCTGCTTCTTCCTCTCATCATTTTCTCTCCCTGCATTTTCCTCTCATCACTTCTGTTTATATAGCATACGTTTCTCTCTCTGTTCCAGGCTCGTGCGAGCGAGAGCGTGCTACAAGGCGAAAAAAAAAAATTCGAATTTCTCCCCAACAACACATGCTCCCACATCGTTATCAGATTGTAAGTATTCTCTCTCCGACACTCGATCATTTTTCAAATAGCATCCATGTGTTAGAAGACGAAAAAAAAATCTCGTCTAGAACTCAGCATGAGACTTCACCTGCTAGAAGCTGAAATCCCCATGTCTACGGGAATAAAACATCTAGCTTGATTCTAATTTTATGATTCAAATCAATGTTAGATCCTTCAACATGGAAGTAAGAGGACCTCATTTTCAAACATGAATCTTATCTTGTCAGTGTTTTCTATCATCAATGAGGTAACGCATTTTAATATTTAACCAACCAGTAGCAAAGTTGATGCATTTCATTTATTTACAATATTGCACACATACACTTATATGTCTTGATCTTTTTTTGTCAATCCTGTTCTAAGCCTGTCTCATCTGCAGAATCTCGTAAAAAATTCCAGATAAGTTGATTTAATTGTTCTTCTGTTAAATGAGCATTGTTTTCTATTATAACCTTCTTAATTCTATTGATAGACTGTTCAAGGATTGCACACTCACATTTATATGAAACTGGGCGGTCGCCATTCCCCCAGATTTATCATATGATGTACCATATAAATCACAAACAAGAATATGATCGTATCCATCACTGAAGCAAGAACCTAATTTTTCATAATCTCTCACAAAAGTTAAATATTGTAGATTTGTCCATCCTTTTTCTGCTAATCGCTGCAATATATCTAGGTGCGTGTCCAAGAGTTCACTTAATTTATATTGATATCTCATTTTTTCTAAAGGAACAGAATGGTATTCACTTAATTGATTAAATGTCTATCTATAATGAATTGAACGCACAAATCTAAGACTTTAACTCAGACTCCACTGATGCCGCACCAAACACATTATCCATCTCAGTACAGTAGCTTGATGTTGTATCAGCAAAGACAAGATCACTACTAACAGATTACCTTGCTCTAGCTATTATTATTATTATTATTATTATGAAAAGCACACTCTAGCGATAATTTATTGTACTTTATAGCACTCTACTTATATTATTTGTTACAGTTATTAAATATTTCATTGTTTTCACAGCATTTTCTCACCTCTCAACTCGGTCTCATAACATTGAGCTCTCGTCGAGACAACACAGCTGAGAGGAATCATCTGAAAGGAGTCAAAGGCGGTATCTACACCTGAGAGGAATCAATCTGAAGGAGTCAAAGGCGGTATCTACACCTGAGAGGAATCATCTGAAAGGAGTCAAAGGCGGTATCTACACCTGAGAGGATCAATCTGAAAGGAGTCAAAGGCGGTATCTACACCTGAGAGGAATCAATCTGAAAGGAGTCAAAGGCGGTATCTACACCTGAGAGGAATCAATCATACCATAGGCCGCTATCTACACCTGTACCATAGCCGCTATCTACACCTGTACCATAGGTCGCTATCTACACCTCTACACTCGAGGAGATTCACGCAGCATCAAGCAGTACATGTAAGTACATTTTTACTTCAATTTTATCCTCTGAGAGGAAATTGTGCTCCAGGACAGTTTTTCTCCTCCGAGCACAGTTTTTCTCCTCCGAGGACAAAAACTGTCCTCGGAGGATAAAAAACCTTCTACAATATACTGCATGCATGCGATTTTACTTCATCTTTACGATACGGTATATCTGGACATCCAAGCCCCACTCTTCTTTCTCACACTCTTCATATAAACAAAACGGTAAATCTATTACTTTTTCAAATGGATTTTTGATAATATTTTGCAATAGACACATTGCAGATAGAATGGATTTTTATGTAAGAAATAACCATTTCTCGCAAAATACTCTGCTTTATTGGATAATGATTTACAAAAGTCACAATGTAGATGATGATGCTTTTCAAAATACTCTCCTTGAACGGATGAATCTTCTACACAATTAAAAGTTGAATATCTTTCTTCATATTCTCATAGAATATTATTATCGTAATTCTCCTCTTCATTGTTATATTTCCTTTCCTTCTACAGTTCGGGCTGTACCTTGCATGTTCTATTGCTGGTATGTCACTTCTTCCCATTTTCCCAAATAAATTGAACAAAATACACAGCACACATGTCTGGTGCAGATGAGAATATAATCCCTCTTTCGCCATGTTTTCCGCGGACAAATTCGGAGAAGATTTCAACCATCTTTTATCAAAAGATAATAATCTCAATCTTTCATGCAACATTATCTGTCCTTGTGATAACATTGTGAATGCTAATTCACAACTGATTGTGAATTGTACTCTTTACACACACACACACACACACTATTGCCTATGCAATCCTGATCATTATTCTTTTGTTTTTCAGCATCATGCCAAGGGAACACAGACTTCGTGGCATCAATTCAAGCGCAGTCTGCCATCGCATCACCCTCGATGACGAGGATATCGACATTACCACGTGCTTGAGAGCTCGAAACGTCGAGTTTTCGATATAATTAGGGAACATGCGGCACGGTATGATGGGAATGTTAATTGGTTTATAGTTTTAAACGTTTTATTGTATAATTAGTGGTGCTGGATGACAAGCAGGTTGGTGAGACTGTCTCATCTCTAATAATCTACATAGTTACTCCAACATAGCGCTAAACGTGCTTGAGAACTATGAAGATTTTAATGAGCATTTTTCTTGGCTGTGAAAAAAATCCTCTCATCTTTCGAAAATTTCGTAAGACATGGGAGTGGATGGGTGCTAAAGAAAATTGAATCACTGGATGTGAACGTGATTAAATTTAATCCTATATACACATCCAGTTTCATTCAAACACCCCAGTTTTTGAAAAACAAAAAATGTATTATAAATGTGAAAAATCTCTCTGACGAAAAATGCTTTTTATGGTCAGTGCTCGCATATTTCCATCAGAAGCCAAGGAACTCGGACTTGACTGTAAAGTATTTGAGCAAGTTTGCTCACACACTTAATACGCGAGGTGTAAATTTCCCGGTGATGACACGCGATATTAAGAAATTTGAAATACTCAATCCGGACATTGCAATTCACGTCATCGCGTATGACAACAAAAAGTTTTTCCCTTCTGTACAAGCATTTTCCGCACTCGTAAACACCAAATTATCTTTCAATGTTGAAAGCGATGCAGAAAAACTCATTTCTGTTTAGTAAATACCGCGAACGGGAAAAACAGGCTATCTGTCTTCTCTCCCACCTTTCAAAATCCCACGGTCAAGTACATGTTTGTAATTTCTGTTTTCACCGGTTCAATCAGACAAAACTCGAAATGTAGACGGTAAGCAAATTTGTTGAAACATGTGGAACTTTGTTCCAAGTTTGAATCTCAGCGCGTTTCATATCCTAAACGCAGAGAGACAATTAATTCAAGAAACTAGGCGCGACGTTGAAGAAAAAGTACACAATTACGCGGTTTTAGAAACATACATTGTGAATATTAATGATGAGACGAATCCGATTCTGATGAAGTTACTCGTAGTTACACAAAGAAAACGGCGCGTCATATTCCCTGCGGCTATTGTTTCGTTGTTATAGATGTTAACGGGGAAATCGCCTACGGACCTGTACTCCATAGATCGAGTAGTTTAGACGAAAAAATCATGGAGAAATTTCTTCAGGAAATTACAGATCTCGGCGACATTTTGTATGAGGATATGAAACGAGAAATTCCGATGCAAGCTTTATCGAAAGTCAAGAGCACGAATTTCAAAATTCAGTAAACTGCGGGCTTTGTGCAGAACCGTTTTTAGACAGCGATATTAAATGTTGTCACCACGCGCATGAAACCGGTAATTACTTGTGTGCGGCACATGTTTCTTGTAATTTCAACAGCTCGTACTCGGAGTACATATCATGTTATTTTCATATTTCTCCGGTTTTGATTCGCATTTATTCTGAAATGGCTTGTAAATGTCGCCCTCAGACCTCAATTGCGTCGAGTCTGCAACCGGTACAGAGGGTAGTGTAAAATTACTAAGCTCCAATGGCGGATGCCCTACATTACTTTATAGATCATGATGTCCGATTGAAATTTTGAGACTGCTCGATGCCGACACTCCACTGAAATTAAGTTTCCGCCATTGGGAAATTTGTGAATTACCAATTTGCAAATTTGCTTGTTCATTCTTGGTCAGTACGCACGACATCGAATTTTGATACTCCAAAATATATTATAATTGCATTTCAAACTGATCGAAAGAATAAAATTAAAAAATCAATATCTAATTTTGACAGCTGTGATATTTACAATGTTAAAGTATATTGAATAGTAGTATTATCCATACGAAAATCTGCTAGGTAAGAAGGAAGTTTTATACTGGATGTTCCTGGATTTCGCACCCTCGTATTATAATCATTCAATCAATAGCGAACTCGGAACAGAAATCGATTTTAAAACGTTTTGTGAATCAACACCGCTGATTGTTGTAGATTGTTCACACCAACCAAGTCATTTGAAATCATCGACAGATGTTCATATTGAAATGGAATTTTAATAGTGCAGTACCTGCAATATACTTCCGCGTATTGCATTTTAATTAGCGATCGTGTGATGGAGTACATGCCTCTCACGAGCATGGTGAAAGAAGTTCAGTAATTTGTTGATAGAGTGCATCACTGCATGCAATATTATATATAAGGTGTGTACTGCGCCAAATGTAAGCCATTATCAGTTTTACCTTTGAACAGGAATCATGTCCTATTCTTTGTTTCTGATATTTTGGACAAGCCACAAACTCGCTCTATTGGTATCCAGTGTGATCTCGATTCTGATATTTTGGAGATTGAGAACAAAGCTCAAACTCAGTCAGTACTTTACGATATCAAATCTGATAGTTTCTATTATGAACTGATCGAAAGATAAAATTAAAAAATCAATATCTAATTTTGACAGCTGTGATTTTACAATGTTAAAGTATATTTGAATAGTGAGTATTATCCATACGAAAATCTGCTAGGTAAGAAGGAAGTTTTATACCGGATGTTCCTGGATTTCGCACCCTCGTATTATAATCATTCAATCAATAGCGAACTCGGAACAGAAATCGATTTTAAAACGTTTTGTGAATCAACACCACTGATTGTTGTAGATTGTTCACACCAACCAAGTCATTTGAAATCATCGACAGATGTTCGTATTGAAATGGAATTTTAATAGTGCAGTACCTGCAAATACTTCCGCGTATTGCGTTTTAATTAGCGATCGTGTGATGGGTACACGCCTCTCACGAGCATGGTGAAAGAAGTTCAGTAATTTGTTGATAGAGTGCATCACTGCATGCAATATTATATATAAGGTGTGTACTGCGCCAAATGTAAGCCATTATCAGTTTTACCTTTGAACAGGAACATGTCCTATTCTTTGTGTTCTGATATTTTGGACAAGCCACAAACTCGCTCTATTGGTATCCAGTGTGATCTCGATTCTGATATTTTGGAGATTGAGAACAAAGCTCAAACTCAGTCAGTACTTTACGATATCAAATCTGATAGTTTCTATTATGAACCAAGGAGAAGCAGTACACCAATCCAGAAGTCGGGAGAGGAGGGGCGAGAGGAGGTGGAGGAGCAGAAACGTGAGGAGGAACAGATACGTGAAGAAGCAAGAGGATGGACAAGCAGACGTCTACGAAAATTGCTACGGTTGATCTTCACTGGTTTAAACAAACTTGTAATCAAATTATTGTGAAAGAACTTGCCATAATTGATCAGTTTAATAATTTTGCCGTATTCCATTTCAAATCACCATTTGCAAAGACAGAATTGAGTGCAAAATTGTATAACGATGTAACATGGTTAGAACGTCACTATCATAAAATAAAATGGGAAGATGGAGATTTAGAATACAGGAGTCATTAATACGTGATTACCTTGCAGGTTATGAGAAAATTTTCACAAAAGGAACTGAGAAAGCAAAGTTTTTTAAGTAGATTGCATTCTAACGTACAATGCATACCGGAGGACTTTGTCAAGCCCGATTTCAGCTTTTTCACACTTCGTGGTGTTATGATGCATGTAAGATACTAAATATAGACCCGATGGAAGATGTGCTTTATTCTCTGCTCAACATTATAATTCTTTGATGTTTAAAAATATGTATCAAACAAATAATTTCTTGTGCAAAAACAATCGAATGCAAAGTATGAAATTGGCACCGATGTATACGAATGCGCAGAAAAGAAACTTTGCTCGTTATGGATTCTTCTACAACGGAAAGGAATTACAGTGGTGTTTATTGCTTGCATGCATTGAGACTGCATAAAGCGGTACATGGTTGTCGTCAAATATTAATGAGAAAGACCGTTTAATTACTCTATAATAGTGCCTGCCTATACTTAGTTTTCTTCATTCGCTCAACAAATGGATCTGAGAAAGTGGTTAGCTGCTGACAACCAGTTGGAAGTGAGGTTAAAAAACTGCATAGACTGGTATGATGAGTGTGAAAGTGCAATTAGGAAATCAACTCCTGAAAATTATAGTTTGGTGAAACATTGAAAGACATTTTTCTAAGCACAGTTAATTTGAACGATATAAAAGACTATTTGTGCTATTACCGTCCACATAATTTGTCTATGATAAATTAATTAAAATTAAAGATGAAGTTATGTATTGTTGTAGTGAAATGTGTAAACAAATTTTTAATTCAGATATTTCCTCGAACATTTTGGTTTAGTATCAGTGTAGACTTGATTGAGTGAGGATGCGAGATATGCCCCCCCTCAGACACAACTGTTACAGCTAAGTGCCATTCCTACCTTATCAAGAGATACGCCCCCTCAGACACAACTGTACAGCTAAGTGCACATTCCTACTTATCAATTATAGTTCATAGCTGATCTAGGTCATGCAGTGTTTTAGCTTTGCAAAATTCAAAAAATTAACTCGCTTCTTGATGTCAATTTCATTCAAGTGTAAAAGAACAGTGTAAATAAAATGTGAAATAACAGTGTGATTAGAGTGTGGGAGAACAGTGTAAATAAAATGTGTGAAAGAACGAATAAAATGCAAAATGTTGGAACTGTCCATAACATCATAATATTAAAGGTTTCTACCTAACTGAAAAACATTCTCATGATGAGTTTCTTTGTACCACAGATCTATTGTGATCAAGTTTGTGAGAGCTCCTTTCCTGAAAAGGAGTTACATCTAATTTGGTTTATCTTTGATTTACCTCTCCTTCGATTCTGATACAGGCTATTATTAAGTATTTTTGGTTGAGATGAATTTATCAATAGCTCTATCACTGAATCGAGTCTTCCTCCTCCTCTTCTTCTTCTTCTTCTTCTTCTTCTTCTTCTTCTTCTTCTTCTTCCTCTTCTCTTCTTCTTCTTCTTCTTCTTCTTCTTCTTCTCTTCTTCTTCTTCTTCTTCTTCTTCTTCTTCTTCTTCTCCCTCCTCTTCTTCTTCTTCTTCTTCTTCTTCTTCTTCTCCCTCCTCTTCTTCTTCTTCTTCTCCCTCCTCTTCTTCTTCTTCTTCTTCTCCCTCCTCTTCTTCTTCTTCTCTTCTTCTTCTTCTTCTTCTTCTTCTTCTTCTTCTTCTTCTTCTTCTTCTTCTCCCTCCTCTTCTTCTTCTTCTTCTTCTTCTTCTTCTTCTTCTTCTTCTTCTTCTTCTTCTTCTCCCTCCTCTTCTTCTTCTTCTTCTTCCTCTCCATCACATGTGTGTGCGAGAGAGAGGGAATGAATATGAGGAAGTGAGGAGGGAAGGTGCAACGTCCAGCAGCACGTGTAGTAGAGAAAATGATTGACACTTGTGGCTGGTGGAAGGGGCAACTCTCCGTCAACTATCCACTGCAGGCAGTCAAGGCCAGCACCATTCTTATTCCGATTCGACTTTAGTAGAAACTACTATGATCTAGGAAGAATCAATCTACATGTATGACGTCATTAATTAGTTGTGAGGCCTTAAATTACTCTGAAGTAATAGTAGATATTGATCTGGCCTACTAGTAGTTCTGTGAACAGTAGACCTCACGCAGTATTCTCATCCCCTAGTACCTGATTGAAACTATAGACCTTATGGAAATACAGCAATAGACTGGCTTCTCCACACATCTGTGTAATCACTTGTCAGCTAATTTATGATGAATAATTCTATAGTCTGATTTTCACTCTAATATTGGCGTATGAAGGAGGCTCCTTTTTCCTTTTATATTATCCTTGAAATGAAAAATTTCCAAAAACCTTGTATATACGTCGACGCACAAAGGAACATACCTGTCAAATTTCATGAAAATCTATTACCGCGTTTAGCCGTAAATGCGCAACATTTATAAACATTTAAATATTAGGAGAAATGCCAAACCGTCGACTTGAATCTCAGACCTCACTTCGCTCGGTCAATTGAAGTTCTAGATGAGATACTTTCGCTTCACTTCTATGTTATAACTTAATACCATTTATCGTGCTTCTATAGGCAAACGTTCGTATGGAGAAAGACGGCGGAAAAATCCCTCCCCAGCTGTTTGAATGCTGCGCACAACGGACAGACGTCCGTCTGTCAGCGCATATGTCTGCCTGCAGACGTTTTATTCTTTTTGTCTGTGTGCGTTCAGTTACTGTGTGAGTTCTCTCTCAGTTTCCCATAATAGGCTGCTATCGTTGCATAAACTTCTATAAAATTACATACCGGTAACACTCATGATTCAGGTTGTGTTTATTATTGAACGAGCTTTAGCGAGTTCTCACTTTTGACTTACTAAAGGACAAAATCTTTGTCCGTCTGTTTGTATGTTCTACAATAAATTTAGAAAGAATTGATTAATCAGCTTCAAATTTTGAAAGACGTATTCTTCGAACCTTTCTACAGGTCAAGTTTGTTGGATAAAAAATTACTCACTCCTCCATCCTTTTTTTAGCATATAAAAGTAACATTGAAAGAGCATAAAAAATTATGGTGATTTATCATTATTAGTCGGCTCAAGAATTCATTGCATGCAATTACTACAGTTTTCCCAATCATTCATTCATTCATAACATCAGCTGAGGCTATTTGGGAGCTATCACAGAGAGGGCCGGTTGCACAAAAGCCGGATGAATTTTAATCGTGATTAATTTCACGAGAACCAATCAGAGAAGCTGTCTTTTCAAAAAAAGCCTTCAATGATTGGTTCTCGTGAATTTATTCACGGTTAAAGTTTTACATCAACAAACTGAAAGGAGTTGAGATATCAAAGTGCGGTCTTTGCTAATCCGTTGATGAGCCTGAATAATAAATAAGTTATTTCTAAGTTGAATGCTCATGGAAATTTCATCCATTTTTCTACGTTCTGAAGAATTCACTCTTTCAAGCCAACAAACATATTTCAGAGGTCACCCATTTTCAACTTTGTTATGAGTGTCAAGATATTGGAGTTATCAATCTTGATCGAAAACTCGTCTTTTCAATCGGAACTTCAAGAAAAAAGGCTGAAACTTTGAATTATTTTGAATAACGATAAGAAATCTCTTGATATGGTTTTTATTCTTATGGTCTTATTCCTATAATAAACTACCTAGGCTATTGCTTTATTCTCTAAAAAGGTTTATCAAACTTGAATGCTCAGCATTTCTAAAGCGCACTTTTGTATCGAGATATAACATGAGTTCTCAATTGAATTTTCTAGTGCTATACAGATTAAATAATCTAGATTGAAATTTGGAAAATTCGAAAGAATGGATTGTGCTTTTCTTGAGAATTGTTGGTCCTTGCGGTGCGACTTCAATAAGTATAGGCTACGCTAACAATAAAGTAGTCCGCTGGGTCAGTATAAGCAGTCTGCGGCACTTCAGAATCAAAAAACTCATCTGATGCTGTAAAATTATTTATTTTTTTCCTAATTCAATTTTTCCAATATCTATTGACAATAAACAAAAAGGTATTTCAACTCACTTTAAGCTTTCCAAAACTCCCAAATCAGTGCACGGGAAATTCAGTTTGTTCGGATTTTTTCCCCGCAAAAAGTAGGTCTACCCAGTAACTTAAATATTAAGGGATGTGGAAGTAGAAATCATTATAGAAATAATAATCTATATGTATATAAAAGCGAAATGGCACTCACTCACTGACTGACTGACTCACTCACTCGCAAAACTAAAAATCTACCGGACCAAAAACGTTCAAATTTGGTGAGTATGTTCAGTTGGCCCTTTAGAGGCGCACTAAGAAATCTTTTGGCAATATTTTAACTCTAAGGCTAACTAAACACACATCGATTTTGGTCGTACGATAAAAAATCGAACGACCAAATTCCAATGGTAGCGCAATGAAATGAATGGGTGATTACAAACACATCGATCAACGATTTTTATCGTACGGACGTCGTGTAGTGGTCGTCTCTTGTCTCGACTAAACACGACGTCGTGTGATGGTCGTTCAGTGGTCGTGAATTCAGTGGCGCATGTGATCAAAGCGGCAACTTCATACACATCGAATTTTGTTCATACGATCTTTCATCGAACGTTTGAGTAGAGTGATCATATATATGGCAATTTAAAATAAATAATTTTAATGATACAAGGCCATCTGATCCCAAGACAGCACCGTAATGAGCATGCGCACGTAACATTCCATTCAGTTCTTTAGTTCTAATAAACGTTCTAATAAATTAGTAGTTTTGTGAACAGTAGACCTCGCGCAGTTATTAACCACAGCCTCCTCTAATACTGTCAGAGTAAATTATGTCCTGTCCTGTCGTGACGGCGAGATATTGGTGTGTGGAAAACTAATGGCTGTTTGGGTTGTTGTACCGACAATGTCAATAAATTGTTGTAAACAACTATGCTACTATTATAAAAAGCTTACCGAGTTGAAAGCAGGGAAAATTCGGGATAAATTACTATGCTATTTCGAGTTATCAATTGCATGCCTCATCGAGTGCAATTATAATAGTCCACCCAAAAGCTGATTTTTTACCAAGTTACATTCTGATATTAATTGCATGCAATTTATAATTCACTCGACGGCTCGTTCATGATAAATAAGTCTATAGTCTGATTTTTACTCTAATATTGAATTGAATTGAATCGCTGCCTTTATTAAAAACCTAGGAGTGTTAAGTCCCTCCTATTGGTGTATGAAGGAGGCTACTTTTCCTTATATATTATCCTTGAAATGAAAAGTTTCCATAAACGTCGTATATACGTCGACGCGCAATTTAAAAAGTAACATACCTGTCAAATTCCATGAAAATCAATTAACGCGTTTCGTCGCTAATGCAGAGCATATAAACATGTAAACATATACATAAAGATAAATGCAAAGCCGTCGACTTGAACCTTAGACCTCACTTCCCTCGGTCAATAAATTAATAATTCAGATCTACTATATAGATTGCAAGCACCAATTTATATAGTGACTGCACTATGTGACGTTTATCAAAATTTCGTTTTATTTTGTATTTTATATTTTGGTCTTTCATTTTCACTTCATCATTACGATCGACTTTAACTCTTTCCAATGCATTAGAACACGAAAGTACCTATTACAACTGCTCTTACTGAATCAAATAAGAGAAAAAACAAGGATAGATGATCTAGAATACAACAGTTTTCGATACCAAATACGAATAATAAATAATAAAATTTTCACTTAATACAAGATGGTATACAACAACATTATCTAACTGACATCCATTGGATTTCAGTGAAAAGAGTCATTTTCAATTAAACCCTAGATTTCCAGGCATTTAGGCATTCGCGGTTACGCTCAGTCATCAAAAGCTGTGATTTCGCAAAACTACGTCAATTATTCCAGATTTCTTTACAATAGCTTCCAGTATTGGCTCCAGAGGACAGTGCTACTTCATTTGACATCCGCGTTATTCATATGGGAGTGCATTATATAAACTTGTCGCGTCGTCACCATCATGAATGATTATAAAGTATGTAACGTCAGTGTTAAGAAATATGTGAAAATATGTTAATAATATAGAAATACGCTGTAAAAAATTTTCTAGCGTATCTCCGGCGAAACATTTGAGTCCTCTCAAAATAAAATATCTATATCCTAGCTGAGAAAATGCTATCTTCAAGTATCTCAATTCCTTCCATTCAAACCAGTGTATTTCAACTGGTTTGAAATTATTAATAAAATAAAATAAAGTTATGACTGTCAAGTAAAACCTTCAAGCGCCGTTGAGCAGGCTATTATTAATATTGTATGCTTACATTGTAATCATGTATATAATATAATTATATATATATATATATTTTTTTTTGGTCATATTCAACTCTGATCCCTAAGCTATCTTCAAGTAGTTATCACAATTGCTTTTATCCAAACCACTATTATTCACTATCTGATTTATTTCGACTCCTCTCTGCACACACACGAATCATCCACGCAGGGTTTATATCTATTAAATTATTGTAACACTATTAATTTGTAAATATACTTTTCTTGAAGAATAAAAAGACATGAATTATTGGAAAAGACTATTGAAAAGATTATTGAAATTATTGGAGAGAAAAAACAGAAATATAATTAAAAACGCTGGAGGAACGCGAATTTTTGACGTAACTTTGACGAAATATTGGAGTTCTCTCATCACAAAATCTTATGACCCCAGCTGAACCACTGTACGTAACTTGAAAGTTTTCTTTCAGCCTGCTCTCGGAAAAAGCAAGAAATGTTGGAAAACGTACATTTGGGGCATATATTTGACGTTACTTCAAATTCCTTCGGAAGTTTAAATTTCTACACCCATTTTCTGATCATTTCGTTCTCGGTTGAATAAACGCAGACAAATTTAGTAGACTCGCAGAAAAACACTAAAATACCTCCGATTTTTTCGTATCTTGGGCATTATCTCGAAGTCTTTCTAATATACCTAACAGTTTCATACCAAATATGAAATTTTTTACAAAATATGAACATTATGTATTCTTTTTTCCTCAAAAAAAAATTATAAAACACTGGAATATCGCCTATTTTGGTTGTAACTTTGGGATATTTTTTGAAATTTGTCCTTAGTATTCCCCTAGAGGGCCAACTGAACATTGAACTTCATGGTTTCGAATCTTAGTTTTGTTGATGAGTGAGTGAGTTCTATTTCGCTTTCTTATATACAGAAGAAGATAGTAGAAAACACATTTTGCGTAGTCAAAATGTCGAATTCTAAAGCTGCGTTTACACCAAAGTTATTAACAAAATGTTTATTTCTCCGTCCTTATAGATTGTATTAGATTGAACATAACTTATCGTACACATGATGAACATATGTGTTTGTCAAGTTCCGTTCAATCCAATAGGATCTATAAGGACGGAAAAATGAGCATTTTGTTAATAACTTTGGTGTAAACGCAGCTCTGGAAACCACGAGACTACAAAATATGCACAGGAGTCTACGGTTAACTACTACTAGCACTTGTTATGTGCCAATTCAGCACTATATAGCTATTAAAAATGAAAATTTAAAGTTTTTTCCTTCAAAACAACACTATAAACAGTTCTTTATCTTTTTTGAATAATTTGTTATGAATTATCAAAGTTGTAGTAATTTTTGAAACACTCTGTATAGCCTCGAAAATTCCTTCTCTGATGACGGTGATAACGCAAAATGTGGGAGCTGGACGTTCGAATAAAATTCGATGCGTTTGAAGTTGCCGCTTTGATCACATGCGCCACTGTATTCACGACCACTACACGGCAGTCGTATATAGTCGTGGCTAGAGACGGCTGGTACATGACGTCCGTACGATAAAAATCGTTGATCGACGTGTTTGTAATCTGATCACCCATTCATTCCATTGCGCCAATATACTGAACGTTCGATTTTTCATCTTACGACCAAAATCGATGTGTTTGAAAAGCTGATTTTGTTTGAACGTCCAGCTTTCCATCGGCTTCACCACCACATAGCAAAAAGATGGCAAACAGCTGATGCGAATCATTAAAAATGCACGATCACGATCAAAATCGTTATAAAATCGATGTGTCTGAAATCTACTTCAAGTTTTGGTCGTACGATAAAAATTCGAACGACCTTTTATCGAACGACCAAAGTCGTTGTGTGTGTAGGTAGCCTAAGGGTGGTTTTTTAAGGGCTTAAAGTTCGTCTAGCCATATCCGTTTAGCCAGACGTTTAGTCTGGACCCCCGACTGGATCGTCCTAACATATGATAACAATGCTCAAATGAAAAATGCAGGTGAGCGAAGCGAGTCATTCTTGGACGATCCAGTCGGGGGTCCAGGGGGCGGAGCCCCCTGGCTAGACGGATATGGCGAGCGAAGCGAGCCTGACGGCTAGTATAATATGTTTGTAGTTTGTTAATATTCTCAGTAGAGGTGGGTGGGGGTGGTAAAATGAAAACTACAACATTTGTGAGAGAATAGGATTTTATAGGATTATTGTCTAGAGAATTTCAGTTTATTTAAAACATTCAGGTAGCCTAGTATAGCTGAATTTTCATATTTGATAATTTTGAACTATATCAGGTAACCTGTGCTTGGCAAAGGTCTGTTTGAAGCACAGATCGGTTGAATCTAGATTTATAGTTCCATGCCAATATTGAAACTATTATATTAAATTGAACAACTGTAATAATTTACAATAGAAAAACGATTTGATTGCTGAGCTTACTTAAACTTTGTGTGACAAATCAAGTAAATTTGTTTTAACTATTCAAATGATAATTAATTAACAAAATGAAAATAGGTCTATAACCATCCTTGGCTAATTAAGAATCGTTATGCAATATTTCAAATTAATTACCTAGTTGAGTAGTTCAGACGCATTTGAGTAGTTATGATCAGTGCTTAATTTGTAAATTTTGAGGTGCCGGAACTCTGGCTGGCCCGACTACCGGGGGGGGGGGGGTAAGGAATACCCCCCAGTGGAAGGGGGTCCGGGGTACCCCCGGAAAAATTCTCTAAAATTTAGCCTTAAAACCTAGTTTCAAGTCTGTTTTCAATTATTTTAATTTTTTAATAAGTTTAACGTGAAACAAATAAAGATTTGATCAAATTAAATGATAAAGGATAACACTTTAAATTGCCAGAAACTGCAACTACGTTCCGGTACGTTCCGGTCGCCCTGGGAGGTACCATCAGAACGCCGTTCCGGTGCGTTCCGGCACAAATTAAGCTCTGGTTATGATGCATATCAATAATATATTTCGAATCCCGTACATGTTTTAGCCAGCTCCTTCCTGTATCTGTAGTATGAATATAGAATGTGATGAGTTATATAGTTAGGAGAGGAATAGTAAAATAGAGGATAAAACCATTGAATTTCAATGCCACTTCAGATATTCTACGGTATCTATGATACCACTCTCGAGCAAAGTAGTACCTAAACAAAACTGGAAACTTGACGAATTGGAAACCTGATGATCTGTAAGTAGGCCTACAACCATCCTTGATGAATAAATAATTTATGTGCGAAATTTCTAGTTAATTAGATAAATAATCAAGCAGAAACCACCTCGTTATCAGTCAGACCAGCGAATGAGTTTGGTGTGATGGACGCAAGACAACTCTACTCCCTAGAAACTATTTGCAGACTACACAAAAACTCAGAAAGCTTTAAAAACAGAAACCACTGTCACAACACAAGAAATAGAAGCCTTCTTATCAAGAACGTGGTGGCTGAGAAGGCAACATACCAACGACACTTCAACCACCTAGCACAAAAACTCCACAATTTACTTCCTGTACACATAAAGATAATAGAAAACTCAAGAAAATTTGAATGCGCTGTTAGAAATTGGATCACAACAACCGGAAGACATAATATGGAAAACATAATTTCGAACAATATGTGAGCTCACTTACCCGATGTATTCCCCCACTCTAAATTTAATGTATTACTACTACACCTGCTCTAGAACATGGGTTTCCCATACTTGAGTATAGGTCAATTTCCGAAAAAAATGCAATTTATTCTTATTTGTAGTGGATTTCATATTATAATTATTTTATTTTTGAATATTATGTACATTTTATTGATTAGATTGTTCATTTGTATATAAATGGAGATAAAATTTATCATTATAATCATTATTATAAATAGTTCAGACTTGATGATACGTCATTCGTTCATTTCCTATCCCTTACACATGATTGTGTAAAAGCCGTTTCTTTATAATATTATAGATTCCTATTTACGTGCTCTGTATCCCTCCACTCTATAACAGACTCATTACCTATTGGATGTGATTGAATTCTACATATTTTTCCAGAATTTGATATAGCATAGAGACGTAGAAATGAAGAGAATATATTTCTTTATTACGATGGCGGTAACTATATAACTGGCTCCATTTTGTTTTTTAGATTACAAGTTCACTGATACAACTATCTTGTAATGAGGCTTCTTGAAGTTTTGAAAAAAGTTGCAATTGAATTTTGTTCGCATACCTCTCTACATGGAATGCAATATACTGTTGAACCTCGAAGAGCGCTCATTGAAAGGTAACTATAGCTGCTAGCAGATCACAAATAGGCTATTGAGTACCGTATTTGAATTGTCTCCATTGGTCCATATCATCAAGAATTCAATCTATTCTCAAGTATTATAATGCAGTAGGCTATTTTTATATTAAAGCAGATGTAAAATACGATAAATAATGACCATTTATCAAAAGCCTTACACTACTAAACGGCATTTGCACATTTTTAGAGAGCTGTTTTATTATTATTTCTGAGTCGGAATTTCGGTTTTGTGTGAACAAATACATATTTTTTAGATTATTCTGGAGACTGGCTATATTTGGAGCATTAGTCGGCTCAGTGTTGAGTTTCCGAGCAATATGCAATGCAAAGTATTTCCAGTCACAAGTCATTACCTCCATTGTGGCTACCAGCTATCCCACCTTTACGCTTGAACAGCCAGCCATAACAATTTGCAACGCCAACAGGGCATTCAAATCATCTGCGGATCGTTTCTTCAAGACGATGTGAGTACCGTAGGTAAGAGTTATTTGATTTTCTCCTTTTTTATAATTAGAAATTATCCTGAAAATCAATCAGAATTCATATTCCGGTTTTTCTTAATAGGCCTATCTTACTTTTGTTTTGTTAAGTTACTCAGTCTAGTGTGTTTGCCACGTATATATAATTGTCTTCAATTCACTTCCTAAATTGGCTACTTTTATTCCAATGCTATTATTTTCAATACCCTACAACAACATTGAAAAATGAGGAGCAATTCATGAGGCCTATTAGGAATATTTGAGAGACGTCATAGGACTTATTTGAAAAGCCATAGGCTTCTATCATATTAATACATGAATGTAATATTTTCCCATTATATGGGTTTACAAGGCTTCACAATGAGCATTACTGACATCAATTTATTCTTGAAACCCTTAAAAAATTATTTAAAAAATTTATTCTTGAAGATTCTAATTCAATTACCTGGCTTACATTTTTCTAGGAATTTTCATGACGAAAGCGAGAAGGAAGAACTTCAACATTCGCTTCCCAAATTAATTGAACATTTTTCCATCCCAAACATAAGACAAGCGATCTCTGATAGGCACATGATCATGAAGTGGACTGATTACCTTCAGAACAATGGTTGGACTTTAAATGAATTTATGCTTTACGTAAGTTGACAATGAATGATTATGATGTAAAGTGGTAATAACTTTCACATCTCAATTATAACTTGCCACTATACAACCTGGTACAGTGAAGCTTATTGGAAATTTCAGTAATAATTCAGGCTGAAGTGAACATTCCTAAATTCCAGTTAATTTAAAACATAAGTTGAATAGTATATTCCGAATGAAAAAAGTTGAGACTTGGCCCTTCTCTCAACGAAACAGCATCAAGCATCATATATTGCTAAATTGAGTAAGATTGATACGGTACTGCTTTCTCGAATTTATTATCCAATCACATACGTTGGATATTCTATATTACAGGATAAGTGATAAAAAAGTCTCAAAGTTGAAGGGTTGAAAAGAAATAAGTAGTTCTTGGCGAAATTGGAAATTTGAAATATTATGTTTATATTTTTAATATTTATTAACTCCATGATAATCATTGGACGTATACAGTCCCCATCCTATGCCCACCGGCGGAGGGCCACTATAGAGTTTGATACTAAAATGTGGGTAACCATTCAAATAAATTATAGACCTTTTTCCAAAACTTTCTAATACACTATTGCTGAAAAACTTGATCCTATAAAACTAATAATGACTGTACGCATCTTTGTTGTCCTTTGAACTTTTAAAGTTAAATCTTTTTTTTTACAGTAAATCTACTCATTCTTAAGATAAATAGAATTTGATAAGAATAAAATTGTAAATTGTGTCACCTTTTCGTTTTCATCACAGTTACTCTGAAACTAAATTGACTCAAAATAACCATCAGGAATATTGCTGATGAGACTTTTTTGCTTTATTTTGAACATTTTAAAATTTTTCTACAAAATATTTCGGACTTCTAAAATCTGGGAGAGAAATAATACAAGGAGTATCCTTAGTTTCTCTCCTGGTCTGTGCTTACTTGTAAAAAAAATAGAAAAAATTGTTCTACGAGCCAATTGAATTGATAATTAGTCAAGAGGACATTTTGTGAAAGAGGTACCTACTTACTTTCAATTCAATAATTTACAATTTGATATTTTTTGACATAAAAAGTTAGGCTTCTAATCAAAAAAAGTTTTGTTTTTGATCGTTCGTATTATACAGATTGCGTATAAAATTTAGAGAATTATTTGAATTTATGAAAAAATCATAATTCTTTTTGCGGGAACTCTGCGAAGCGTTTCTATAAAGGTTGTAAAATTACAAAAAAGACCACACAATTAACGCTATATAGCAATACCATTAGAAAATAATTTGTAAAAATATTGAGAATTATTCAATCAATTATGATATGATATGCGTAAATATCACCTTTTCAACATTTTATTTATATTTTTTAGCTCTCTCAGAAATGTTCTGATATGATAGTTGGGTGCACTATTGGGATGACAGAGGTTGACTGTTCAGATATTGTCAGTACGACGAGGACTGGTCTTGGGTTTTGCTGTTCTGTTGCTTATATGCAGAATAGAGATGCTCTATTAGTACGGTAAGTGGATGTGTTTCACGTCCAAAGGAATTCATAGTATGTTTTTCAATTTTGAAACTTTATTTTGATATTTCTTCAAGATTATATCTATCAACCTTATCAATTTGGTTTCAATTTGACGAGATGAGCGATACTTTCATGTACGGTACTCAATAATCCATGTTCATTTAAAACTACATATGAATATTTAATATATAATATGATTATATAGATAGCAAAAATGTTTTATCAGTATCAATCTAGGATATCTATTATGTACTATCCATGTATGACAGGTAATATAATGTTACATTAACATTGATATTATTATAACTTTTTTTTATTTGAGGTATAGGCCTATAGCCCAGTCAACAAAGTGATATAGAGGGAAAAGTTTGGAAGACAATTTTTGACCCCGCAGTTCTGTTTAGGGTAGTGAGGAGGTAAACATATCAAAAGTCCCCACCCCTACCCCCTGTGCCAAGTGGGTGGGGGTGGTTCAAAGGTACCATTTTTTGGTTTCTCGCATATAACTCGAAAATTATGCATTTTACAGACATGACTAATCTATGAGAAATTGAAGCTTACATGATTTCCTACAATATTGAATGAACAACTTTTCCTATACCTCTTCCACTTTTCGAGATATCCGCTCTAAAAGATGTGATCTTTTTGAAAAAACACATTTTCCTTCAATTTTTTGCCATTTTTGCTCTTATAACTTTTTGAATATCGATGGGAAAATTCCATGCCGATCATGAGCTTATAGAACATCAAATTCTCTTCAATTTGATGTATGATTTCACAAGTTTACGCACATCCCCACGACTGTTGCAGCAGCTTAAGTTATGAGTGTGAGATCTTCAGTTATGCAAAAAATAGACCAATTGACAAAGGAATTTGGAGAGAATGTTTTGAACACAATTTTTGACTTCGCAGCTTTGTTGATACCAGTTAGGGGGTAGTAGGGGTAAAGTGAGAGTTCTGAAGAAAAGCTGGAGAAATGCTGGCTCAAAGCTGGCTCAAATCTACCCCAAAGCTGATTCTTGGGTTCTAACCTTGCCCAATCCAATGTAATCTGAACTAATTCAACCTAGCCATACCCCTAATCTCACAATAAATCTTAAATGAAGATCCCCATTCCCACTTTTTTTGGAAAAACTAGATCCAGCTTTTTTTTATTTCTCGAATAACTAAGAAACCGTTAATTTTACAAAAAAATTACAAGAATAACTTTTTCCAGTAAATCTAATTACGAATCCATTGACACCCCATCTGTCAAGATTGAACAGAAAATAAGGATCAGTCCCACTCATGGGAAAAGTAGATCCAGCTTTTTTCAATTTCTCGAATAACTAAGAAACCGTTAATTTTACAAAAAAATTACAGGAATAACTTTTTCCAGTAAATCTAATTACAAATGCATTGACACCCCATTTGCCAAGATTGAACAGAAAATAAGGATCTTATGGAAATAGTAGATCCAATTTCTTGAATAACTAAGAAACTGTTAAAAAGCTACAAGAATAATTTTTTTCAGTAAATCCATTTGTCAAGGGATCAGTCTAACCTAACTCAACTTTTTCTGAAACTGAGCAACAAGCACACAGAATCTCTAATGATATTTTTATGTTGAGACCCTTTCTTAAGGAACACCAACCTCAGCACTAACCCCCCCCCCCCCTGTGGGGGGGTGACCCTCTGTCTTCAACCAGCTGAGTTTGAACTACTTGAAAACTCACCTCAGGTTTTATTGAGAAGAAAAAATATATGATAAAAATGTATAAGAAAGAAGTCAAGTCGGATATATTACTTGTTGATCAGAGTGTACATCTTGATGAAATTTTTGATTAAATCAGGAATATATTGTGCTTGCGACAAAATACATTATTTTGGAATAGGTCTCAACTCTGGGAAAATTCGTTGAACTACCAAGAGAAAGGATTATTGGTTCCTCAAGTAGCAGCTGATCAGAAAAAAGCTCTCCATAGTCTGTTGAAAACATAAGAAAGTATGAGCAAATAAAAAACATAATATTCCATCAGCTGCTCCTATTTCCTTTCATGATGTTATTACAACACAAGACAAACCTATTGAATATTGATAGATCACAAGTGAATTCTAAAGTTGTCAATTCAGATAGAAATTAAATCGAGTTACATGTTAGTTTACATCCAAATCTTCATCCCCAACCTGTTGGTTTCAAGCTAAAATCAAAGAAAGAAATCATATAATGGTAGTCAATAATCAAAGCGATTGAATAAACTCTATTCAGATTTATGCAAATTCACATTAAAATGATTCCACTCTAATATTTATGATTGTAGTGTTTAGGACATGTGAAATCAGCCACAATAAATGTTATACTATTATGAATGGACTCTTATGTATGAATGGACTTCCATGGAAGAATGAATCAGTGGATTGGCTGCTTTTACACTTTTGGATAAGTGAAACGAATTGTAAGTGACAGGCTATGCCAAAAATTCCAGAATAAGCAAGAGATCCATGGATACCAGTGTCATCAAATTCAGAATCAACTTATTTTAGAATTTATTCTTCAATTGCATCAAGCAAAATCAAGAATAACATGATCACTGCTAATTTGATAGCTGTCAACGGGAAATATTAATTGCCAAAGAATAAAGTTGAGGTTGACTTTTAAGCCCCGCCCAATATTCTACAAAATCAGACAATCAGATCGCTTCAATCAGACTATTATTCCACAGAACACATCCAACAAATCAATTAATGATTTGAAAGATTTGACTCAATAATTTTCATGCCAAGTTGTGGCCTAATCTCAAAAACTATAATAACAATTTTGATAGAATTTAGATTATGAATGTTTCACAAAAATAATCTTATCTTTTAATTCCCTTAGCGAAGCATGGGTGCCCTGCTAGTGTATTATATGCATATTGATGCAAGTGGAATATGCTTGAAACAACACAATATAAGTAGGATACATAGCTGTATGTTATGGTTGAGTTGAAAGCCACTGATCAATTCCATCGGTTTTTTTTTACGTTCAGTAAAAATCCTGATCACAGATTAGTGATAACAGATGAACCACAGAATGGAAAGTCAGCTAGTATCCTGCCGCCATAATCCGCCATCTTGAAAGAAAGTGTAACATTGTAATACAGCAGTAGTTTTAATTTCTAACAAGATGATGCAGTCATGTGTCGTGGTCTTGGTGCACTCAAATCTTGGTTAGATTGATACCTTCCATTCTGTGTGTATTCTGTGGCTGAACGGTTGCTCATAAGTCATGACTGATAGATGTTTCCTCTTTTGATCATATTTTGTAAACAGAACTAGAACTTAACCTATTTCATTGTAATCAATTAAAATGAAAGACCATCAGGTGATTGGAGTAGTTTGAAATGCTTTGTAAAATATTTTAAATGTTATTGAATTTATGTAATCATGCATTTCTCTGCACCCAAATACATTATAATGGAGTCCATTATTTGTAAACAATCTTGTATTCAACCATGTCTGTTTATGTTCAGCTGCTCTATTTGAGTTCTTTTCCATTGGTGGAAAATTAAGATTAACTGATCAGTGAATGAACCGGATATGACCAGTATATTTTTTTTCTTATCAGTTAGACCAAATACCTTGAATAGGTATAAACGCACAATCCCTATGCCTTCCCAATGCTAGCTCTTACTTGAAATTGAAGGTTCCATTGAGGTATTTTAGTGCAAGATATTATATAATATATATTTTTTGTAATATTATAGATCACAAAAATCTTCAAGATCTTTAGTATGTAATCATCTTCAAGGCTGTCCCCTTAATGGCCAATTTCAATTCCAAATAATCTAGCATAGAGTTGCATTTGAGTCTATACATTGTTCAACAACAAAACAGTACTTCCTTCAGAGCCACGTTCACTCACCGATCTCATCGTTCACTCACCGATCAGTGGCTTTGAACTCAACCATTGTGTTCTGTTTACGTTCACTATCAAAGTTTTGGTATACATTTTTTGGACTCCTCTGTTTTTATTGATGAGCGAAGTGAGGTCTAAGATTCAAGTCGACGGTTTGGCATTTCTCTTAATGTTTAAATGTTTAAATGTTTAATGTTTAAATGTTTAAATGTTTAAATGTTTAAATGTTTGAATGTTTAAATGTTTAAATGTTTAAATGTTTAAATGTTTAAATGTTTAAATGTTTAAATGTTTAAATGTTTAAATGTTTAAATGTTTAAATGTTTAAATGTTTAAATGTTTAAATGTTTAAATGTTTAAATGTTTAAATGTTTAAATGTTTAAATATTTAAATAATTAAATGTTCAAATGTTTGAATGTTTAAATATTTAAATAATTAAATGTTTAAATGTTTAAATGTTTAAATGTTTAAATGTTTAAATGTTTAAATGTTTAAATGTTGAAATGCTCAAATGTTTAATGTTTAAATGTTGAAATTTTAAATGTTTAAATGTTTAAATATTTAAATGTTCAAATGTGTAAATGTTCAAATGTTTGAATGTTTAATGTTTAAATGTTTAAATGTTTAAATGTTTAAATGTTTAAATGTTTAAATGTTTAAATGTTTAAATGTTTAAATGTTTAATGTTTAAATGTTTAAATGTTTAAATGTTTAAATGTTTAAATGTTTAAATGTTTAATTTTAAATGTTTAAATGTTTAAATGTTTAAATGTTTAAATGTTTAAATGTTTAATGTTTAAATGTTTAAATGTTTAAATGTTTAAATGTTTAAATGTTTAATGTTTAAATGTTTAAATGTTTTTATGTTTAAATGTTGAAATGTTTAAATGTTTAAATGTTTAAATGTTTAAATGTTTAAATGTTTAAATGTTTAAATGTTTGAATGTTTAAATGTTTAAATGTTTAAATGTTTAAATGTTTAAATGTTTAAAGTTTAAATGTTTAAATGTTTAATGTTTAAATGTTTATGTTTAAATGTTTAAATGTTTAATGTTTAAATGTTTAAATGTTTAATGTTTAAATGTTTAATGTTTAATGTTTAAATGTTAAATGTTTAA
Organism: Nilaparvata lugens; assembly: GCF_014356525.2. Lineage (NCBI taxonomy): Eukaryota > Metazoa > Arthropoda > Insecta > Hemiptera > Delphacidae > Nilaparvata > Nilaparvata lugens. Next base: position 19,333,393 of record NC_052508.1, read on the forward strand.
ATGTTAAATTTTAAATGTTTAAATGTTTAAATGTTTAAATGTTTAAATGATTAAATGTTTAAATGTTTAAATGTTTAAATGTTTAACTGTTTAAATGTTTAAATTTTCTTAATTGTTTGAATGTTTAAATGTTTAAATGTTGTCATAGATCCGCTCCATGGGGAGGACATGTGTCATAATCTTACTCCATGGAGGGGACACGGAAATATATAATTTGAATCATAAGACAATAAACTAAGATTGGAATCGTTCAACCATGAGTACGGTTTCTTCGTATAGTAGGTCTTACCTTGTGTTGGTAAATATTGCAGCCTATTTTGCTCCGTGGAGGGGGTGGATGTACAGTAAAAAGGGAGTTAATAATTAAAATGGTTGAATTAAATAAAATAATTGAACAGTTACAGTAATTGAGGTTATAGTTTAACGGTATGTAGCTGTAGGTTAGATTGACCAGCCTTTGTTTAACAGGGCTATCGGTATCATTTAATTCAGAGTATCTAAGTAGAATGACTGGTGTGCGACTGAAACAGATTGAAAAAATTAATTTGCTCACTAGAGGGTTTGGCGGTCTACAAAGGTAGCCGAAGTAAGGGATCTGAATTTCTAACTTAACACTGTAGGTTATTATATTATAGTGAGATGGAATTAAATCCAATTTGATAATAAAATGCAGTTCAATTTGAATCTGCTTAGTATGATTTATGCTGTCACCAGGATCAGACAGAGATAGTAATTTAGGAGTGAACTTTTTCTCCAAATGATGACTAATATATTCAGAATCCAATAAATGTGCCGTGGTTGGGAAAGATATTAGACCACATGAAACAACAGACAGAATAGCAAATCCATGCGAACCAGGTCTCTGATAAGTACTATAGGTTGTATGAAGGCAAAATGCTGAACCAAAATAGTAAATATTTCGAGTACCGAGTTTAATTCTAATGTTGTCTATAGATCTATTACCTCTCCTTGCGACGTTGATCGGCTGATAATGCAGGATTCACTTCACCTCGGTGTGGTAGGCTAGTGGGAGTCGATTTATTATTTGATTCTGCGGGATATTCCTAATAAAAAGATTTATTATTTGGTAAGAAAATCGACCACCATTTACCACCAGAAGAAATAATAGTCTTATGATAGATACTATACTCGATAATGTCTGACTATTGCAAAACAGGATGTGTCCTGCACGATCAATATGTGTCAGTCAAGAAAGAACGAATTTGGAGGTGTAATGAAGTAAATCCTCTGGCAAGCAAGTGGCTGGATCTTCTCCCATTCTTCACAACCACACCTCCGACTTTTCAATTTACACAAAATCCAAATATCCACTCTCATTGGTGGACTCAAAATACTCTGCCATGACACAATTCAAAACTGTCAAATAGTCCAAACAACGATATCATGTTACTATCCAATGAGTGAATATTATATCTATATATCTATATCTATATCTATATTATATCTAATATCTATACATACTATGAAGATTATAATCTTTATTTATTTATATAAATAATACGTGCATATTTTTTATTCTTTCGCTTTTACCGCCGGTCAAATAGTGCATTGTGATTGGTACATCCCAAAACTACATCATGCATCCATGCGCTGAATAAAGTTACATCCCATTTCCTTCATCTTTTTGTTTTGTTTTTATATTTTGTTCATGTTCGTTTGATATAATGAATATTTTTGTGTTTTCTCAATCACTTTTTCGTTCACATTGATTTGGCATGCTTGCTTACTAAACACTCTGATCATAGTTTAAGCGAATGCTATTTATACACAACTAATTTGCCACAAGGTGTCTGGCTATTTCTCAAAATATATGGCTCGACCGATTACTAAGGTCGCCGACTAGTAAATACCAAAGAACCTAACATCAAAATATTATGTATATTATATTATTAAATAAATAGCAAAAATACTTTTATTTTCATTTGGCTGTTCAAAATCATAGCCTTAAGAGCCGTTATTTTATTTTGAGACCGTTGACACCGTATCTGGTGATAACAATACAGCTGCTTGCTCGAGACCTATCGATTTCCTTTCATTTCAAGATTTTGAGGAATATCCAAAATTATATTCTTACACTTCATAATAATATTATTATATATAATGATCACATAATGTGTATGTCTTTTAAAAACGTTCTATTCTTAATCTTCCTACTCCATCCAAATAAAATAGCATTTTAGGTCTATGCTACATCTTATTTAATCTAGTAATATTTTCATTACCTCTTGTAAAGTGTGTACCTATATCATGAATGTGGATTCTAGTACGATTGAAATCAAATTGCAATGCAGAATTTACGCTGACGCTGGTTATTGAATCTCTTTTTCCAGTCATGCTCCTGAAAGCCCTCAAAAAACCAGCATACCATTTGTACAATCTGGCTATGAAAATGGATTAAGTTTCTTACTCAACCTTTCTCAACAAGATTCCACGTTCAGTGAATTTTATAAGAACAGTGCAGCAGTAAGTCATTTATTCATAATATATCAATCTCAATATAGTATTTTAACATGGCTACATGAATGTTTAATAATTATAGGTAATAACTAGTAGCCTACTCTAGCATTTTCAAATTAAACACGACTAGCTTCGACATTATGCTGGTCAAGTTATTGATTTCCTCATACTTCTCTTACGGTAATATTGTGGTCAATGACATGACTGTGGCCTTGTCTGAGCGACTGCAGAGGGCTCAGAACTATTACATCCGGTTAATCTACAATCTAAGAAGAGATGATCATATCACCCCTTTTTTCCAGCAACTACATGTGTCAAAGCTCAAGCAAATAAGGGAGTATCACATTCTGATGATGCTTCTTGACTTATTACGTATAAAAACCCCAGTTTTTTTTGCTGATAAATTTGTTTTTATTGGGGATCATAGTGTGAGAGTTACTAGGCAGGGCTCCCAACTATTGGTTATTCCAATCCATAGAACATCTATGTATAACAAATCATTCCATGTATCAGCTTGCCGGATCTAGAACTGTTGCCTCCAACGGTGAAGAGTATTTGCAGTCGAGCTCTGTTTGGCGTGGCAGTATTGAATTGATCTGGAACTCTGTTGCCTCCAACGGTGAAGAGTATTTGCAGTCGAGCTCTGTTTGGCGTGGCATTATTGAATTAGCTGGGATCTGGTGGCGCGAACTAGGCTTGGGTCGGGCTGAGCTTTATTTTTATTGTTCTATTTGCATTGTATCAATCTATATGAATTTAGCTCTTTTTCACTTTTTATGCAAATACAGATATTCATCTTGATAAGATATTGATTTTATGATATTATAATACTTTGTAAAATTTTTGTTTTAAGGGCCATTTTGTGTGCATGTGTGAGTGAATGGCAACTTGATTACAAATCTTGTAAAAATATTACAATATTAAATAATAAACTTTATTACAATATTTTTGTATTCTTTTGTAAATTTTCTCTTATCTTGAAAAGATTGTGGATTGAATTTTATAAGAACAGTGCAGCAGTAAGTCATTTATTCATAATATATCAATCTCAATATAGTATTTTAACAAGGCTACATGAATGTTTAATAATTATAGGGAATAACTAGTACTCTAGCATTTTCAAATTAAGGGTTTCTCAAACCCTTGAAAAGGGTTGTGTGGCAGAGAGGACCAGGAGTCCTAACTCCGCCTCAATAACAGCATATAATCTTCATTCCTGATAGGTTTTGTTATAGGATTTATCTAGTGAAACTTTAAATATTGTTTTCCAATTATATTAAAAATTAAGTTTTGATTTTTTTTTTATTATAGTATGTAATTGTATTTTGATTGAGAATTTTATTTATTTCTATTAATCTTATGACGTAATCTTATTACATGATATGTAATATATTATTTTTGTATTCTTATGAAAATTTTCTCTTATTTTGTAAAGGGTTGTGTGGCAGAGAGGACCTGGAGTCATACCTCCGCCCTAATAAAGGCATATAATCAATCAATAATCAATCTCTCCCCAAATCGGAAACTTTGCCTCTAGCCATCTCTATCCATTGCTGCTCTTTTCCATCTCCTTACAATTAGCATTTCCTTAGCGCCCTTGGCCACTCTATCCTCTCATCGCTCTCTTGGTCTTCCAACAGGTCTCCTTCCTCCAGGCTGTCCCACGAATACCTTCCTTATCACACACGTACGAGTACGAGTACGTTTATACTCGTATATCTGGCATCCATTGCAAATGTCTTGCCCATTGCAACCAAATCAATCTTATGTGGGCTGATAGTGGGGGTTCTCTATAGTGTTGCTAACGCTGCATTAGTACGGATACGCCACACACAGGTCCATATATATTCTTCGCAGCATTTTTCTCTCAAATACATTCAACAGGTCTGCTATTCTGGCTATAATTGTCCATGTCTCACTTCCGTAGTACCACTGTCCTTATAATGCTTTTATAATTATTATAGATTTTTCTTTTATTCACGGTGTAAATTCCTTTACATTAGCTTTAAATATGCTTATAAGAGAGATAAATGTGCGGTTGGCGGCAGTGATACGTTTTTAAACTTCTTTCATTTTCTCATTAGTATCCGTTATGCATTTCCCTAGGTAAGTGAAATTGTCAACTACTTCATAGTGTTTCCCTCCACATTCCATAAGTTGTCCGAGTCTATTTCGATTCTGTCTATTCTGGAGAAATTCTTATGTTTTTTCAGTGTTTATCTCCAGCCCAACATCTGATGCATCCTCCTCCAACTTCAATTTTTCTCTTAATTTTTTACAGCCATCATAGATCTACCAGGTATGCCTATATCATCTGCATAGCCTAGTATTTGTACTGACTTCATCATAAGTGTTCCACACTTATCCATTGAAGTCTTTTTTCAGATTGAGCAATTTGAGATAAAATGAAATAATCCGGAGCTCTCTATCTCCAATGAGTGCTGAGTTACAATGTTTCAAAAGAACATTTCAAACAAAATTTGGAAAAAGCGAAACTTGGAGGAAATTCCGTTTTTAATCGACTATATCTTCCAATTTCCACAAATCGAATTCATGAATCAAAATCCCTCTTGGCGTCATATTGTGCTCTACAACCTGAGTCCAGGTAGACCGTTCTATCTCAGATGGATTTCCAGCTACACCTGATAAAAATGATCCTTGCATCTCTAAAAACACCCGATTTTCAGCTTTAGCCACCATCATTGACTTATTTGTGCTCAAATTGAGATTTTGGACAATAATATGGGTTTATGAGATCATGTTCTATCAGATTTTTCCGTTAGATGAACTTATTTTCAGTAATTTCCAGTGGAGAGGCATGCATAAGAAAATCTCAAGGATCAAAAATTCAATCACTGATAACTTTTGACTCCATGATCGGATCTTCTCGTAGGTACTAGAAGTTCATTCTTCTGGGTTCTTCCAGGCGGTTCGAAATAGGGCGCATCATGAGTCAAATTCGGTCGAAAATGGGAAATTTATCCTCGATTGTACTCAAACCTGAATTTTCAAACACGGAAAATGGCTAATTTCTATATTGAAAGCTGCTTGTTTCGGAAACCTATGATGATAAAAATTGTACTTTGGCTTCAACTGTAGAACAGTCTTTTTTCTCTTCAAATTCTCTTTAACCTTGACTAGATTTCCAATTATCCATATCGAGTATCCCACGAGGAAGAATGATTTAACAATAACTACTATGCATAATCGACAAATCGTAATTGTCAATACGTTCCTTATATTAGCTCAATCAATGAAGACGAAAAACAGGTTTTTGGCGAAAAACTAATTATGAGAAAGGTGAATTTTCGCAGGATGTGAAGTTTCGCATGATTTCATCATTGAAATCTAATAATATGTCATTATTGAATTTGCAGGTTTTCATACATTCTCCAATGGATTTTCCGTCCATTCACACTGTTAAAATATACATCTCAGATGGAGCAGAAACATTTTCCAGAATTAAATCCACTGGCATGTTGTACACGCCTGGTCTTGAAGATTTGGACCCAATTTCAAGACAGTGTTACATGGAAGACGAGATAAAATTGAAATATTTCGATCATTACACTTTTGGAAATTGTTTTATGGAGAATCATATGGAGTTGTTGATTAGTAGATGCAACTGTTTAAAGCCTCAGTATCCCAATCAAGGTAGAGTACCATAGTTGATTTCAATTTATGATCAATAAAATGACCTTCATTCAATTTGACAATAATTACATAACAAAGAAAAAACAATTATAACATTTATTGTTGGCTCTTACTTCTTCATGGCAAAGTGCCGTCTGAAGGTATAATAATAATAATCATTATAATATAATATATAATCATTTCAATTTCAATTTTAATTTCAATTTATTGGAAAAAAAAGATACATTGTAGTGAATGTAGTTAATCAGTGTGGATGCGACAGGCACACTGCCCAAAACCGCACTCCACACAAAATAATAAAGAATAATAAGAAAACAAAAACAACTTATACAGAAATTGAACAAACTTCAGAATTACATGCTAAATCTTAAAATAAAATACTAATTATTTATATCATTAAATGCTATTCGTATTGTACAATATAAATAATTTTAATTAAAATAAGAAAATAAGTTTAATTGCAATAAGAATAGAGAGAATAAGTTCAATATAAATGAAAAAAGTCGACCATTTAAACTAAACAAAATTAAAAAGAAAAAAAATAAAACAGAGAAGAAGTAAGGTAAAGACATATATTTATATATAGATAGCAGAAGAAGAGAGGAGAGAGAGTGCTTGAAGTTGAACATTGACAAAAGAACTAATATTCAAGTATTATAGAGCATGATTTAATAAAGGCATTCAAAGACGGATTGAAGAGATCTATATCACGAGATACTGTGTTGAAGAGTCTCATGGATCGATTGATGGGTGAGTTATAATCCTGCAACGTTCGAGATCTTGGTATAAAAAACGAAAAATATCTCCCACGAGAAACAGTCGGCACATAGAAGCCCAATCTTTCCAGATGAAAAGGATGCTGCGTAAGACCATTAACTACTTTATATAAATGTAAGATGGCTTGGAGATTACGTCTGGATTTCAATGTTGGAATTTTGAACATGATTCTGAGTTGTGATGTGGGATATGCAACATAGGGATAGTGGCCAAACTTTTTAAAATACAGGTAGCGAAGGAATTTATTTTGAACTTTTTCAAGAGAATCAGAATATTCAGCATGATAAGGATCCCAAATAATTGAGGCATATTCCAATCTACTCCTTACCAACGACTTGTACAGATATATTATAGTATCTAAATTACTGAAGTGTTTGCAAGTTCCAATAACAAAGCCCAACAGTCGATTAGAAACATTTAAAATGTGTTCAATATGAGAGATGAATCTGAAATCATTTTGAAAATAGACTCCTAAATCCTTACACGATATTCTGATTGGAAGAGCAGGACCATTCATCATGTAAGAGAAATTAAAAGGAAGATTCTGTCTTGAAAATGTCATTATGTGTGATTTATTAACATTAATTTTTAAACCATTCACAGAGCTCCATGTTGTAATCTCATTAATATCCTCTTGTAATGTATCACAATCATTTACACCGGTAATAGTTTTATATATCTTAACATCATCGGCAAATAAAAGACATTTAGAGTTTTTAATACATCAGGTGGATCATTGATCATGATGAAGAATAAAAGAGGACCCAATGATGTACCTTGAGGGACACCAGATACGTTTGCATATAGATCAGAATCACAACCATCATATGACACAAATTGTTTCCTGTCCTTCAGATAAGATGCTATAAATCCTACAGTAGAATTCGAGAAATTATAGGCCAGTAGTTTGTGTAGTAGAGCATCATGATTTACAAGGTCAAAAGCCTTTCGAAAATCAATGCATACAACATCAACCCTCCCAGAAGACTCCAGACCATGCAAAACATCACATGCAAATTCAATTAAGTTTGTAGTAGTCGACTTACCAGGTAAAAAGCCGTGTTGCTGTTTATTGAAACTGTTTAACATGTGCTTGTAAATAGAATCGAAAATGATACTTTCAAAAATCTTTGAAAAAACATTTGTCAAGCTTATTGGTCTAAAATTAGCAATGTCTTACATGTTGCCAGACTTTAATATTGGTGAGACCCTAGCGAGCTTCCATTCATTCGGGAAAACACCAAGTTTTAGAGATGAATTAAAAATGAAGCAAAGATTAACGGACAAAAGATCGCAGCATCCCTTCACCAGGAAAGGCGGAATACCATCAGGACCACACGATGCCCTAGGCTTAAGTAACTTGATAGCTTTCTCAACATTTTCGATGGAAACAGTCCTTAAATTTAAAATATTCTGATCAGACACAATCGGTGAGTTTATGGCAGAAGGAACCATCAAACCATCGTATACTGAGGCAAAGTGATTGGCGAAACCATTCGCAATATCCACCCCACTCTCGAATACTGACGAATTCAGAAACATACTTTTCTTCTTCCGTGTTGCAGCAATACGTTTGTTATTCACATAAGACCAGAAACTATGTATGTTACCTCTCACTGAGGACTGAACAGTAATTAGGTACCTATTATCGGCTTCACGTATTTTGGCTTTCAATGAACGCCTAATCAATATAAATCTATGATTATGAAAATCAGAATGTCTCCGCTTCCTTGCCAATCTGTTCTTAAGTTTAATTTCACTAATTATTTCCCCTGTGAACCATAAGGGATAACCTTGCTTTTTTACAGGATTCCTTCTAGGTATGCAACAATCAATGACAGAGAATAAAGTATTATAGAAATGATTTACAGCCTCATCAACATCTGTCATACAATAGAGAGAGGACCAATCGATATCATTCAAAATAATGTACAAGTTTAAATAGTCAGCTCTCTTAAAGTTATAAATAAGGTTATTAGAAAAATAATTGGAATTACGGTTTAAATTGAGATACAGTATGATAAATGTTAGTTCAAGAGCAGGATGATGAGCATCCTCAAAAACCAAAGGTGATGCATCCCGCTGGACATTCAAATCAATGTTGCTAAGTACCAGATCCAAAGTACGGTTGTTTACATTGAGAATATTATTCTTGAGCTCTAAGTTAAACAATGTTGAAAAATTATTTAGTCTACGTGCACGTAAGGAACCAGTAAATGAGTTGTAATCAGCCGAGTTAATCTCAGGAAGATTAAAATCTCCAACCATAATAATATTACCATCAACTAACCCATTGAGACTCTCAACAAGATTATAGAAATTTTCAAAAATACACATATTCGAAGCAGGCGGAATATAAACAACAATCAAAAATACATTACAATAACCGAAATTTAGCCCGTAAATGTGCAACATATAAACATATAAACATTTGAACAATGGAACATTTAAAAATTTGAACATTTAAACATTTAAAAATTGGAACATTTAAGAATTTGAACATTTAAACATTTGAACATTTAAACATTTAAACATTTAAACATTTAAACATTTAAACATTTAAACATTCAAACATTCAAACATTTAAACATTTAAACATTTAACATTTAAACATTTAAACATTAAACATTTAACATTTAAACATTTAAACATTTAAACATAAACATTTAAACATTTAAACATTTAAACATTAAACATTTAAACATTTAACATTTAAACATTTAAACATTTACACATTTAAACATTTAAACATTTAAACATTTAAACATTAAACATTTAAACATTTAAACATTTAAACATTTAAACATTTAAACATTAAACATTTAAACATTTAACATTTAACATTTAAACATTTAAACATTTAAACATTTAAACATTTAAACATTTAAACATTAAACATTTAAACATTTAAACATTTAAAACATTCAAACATTTAAACATTTAAACATTCAACATTTAAACATTCGAACATTTAAACATTTAAACATTTAAAATTTAAACATTTAAACATTTAAACATTTAAACATTTAAACATTTAAACATTTAAACATTTAAACATTTAAAATTTAAACATTTAAACATTTAAACATTAAACATTTAAACATTTAAACATTCAACATTTAAACATTTAAACATTTAAACATTTAAACATTTAAACATTTAAACATTTAAACATTTAAACATTTAAACATTAAACATTTAAACATTTAAACATTTAAACATTTAAACATTTAAACATTTAAACATTTAAACATTTAAACATTTAAACATTTAAACATTTAAACATTTAAACATTTAAACATTTAAACATTTAAACATTTAAACATTTAAACATTTAAACATTTAAACATTAAACATTTAAACATTTAAACATTAAACATTCAAACATTTAAACATTTAACATTTAAACATTTAAACATTTAAACATTTAAACATTTAAACATTTAACATTTAAACATTTAAACATTTAAACATTTAAACATTTAAACATTTAAACATTTAAACATTAAACATTTAAACATTTAAACATTTAAACATTTAAACATTTAAACATTTAAACATTTAAAACATTTGTACATTTAAACATTCAAACATAAAGAGAAATGCAAAACTGTCCACTTGAATCTTAGATTCTACCTACTCTCTGCATACATCTCAGCTTCTTCCTTTTAATAATTTCAGTTTATTCTAACTCAGATGGTGCATAAGTGAATCAAATTTTCCAATAATCCATTAGAATTTCCATATATTTGTTCGGAAATATTCGTTTTGTGAATTTATCACATTCCTTCTTTCACAGGGATCTTCAAAGAATGCACTATCTTCAATCACCTCTGTGTTAATTCCCTGACGTGTAAGTTTCAATGTTCTATGCCATCTTATCTCATATCTCAACGGACATAATATACGCCTGCAGCCAATCATTTGACTTGATTATGAAATTTCTACTTCATGGGTGCTGAGATCCCAGTATTAATTTAAGTTGATAGATGAATGGTTGATATTGATTTCAGTTTCATTGAAATGCAAAACTGTTGCAAATCTTGCAATTGGAAGCTATTATAATAATCTGGATATCACAATCCCCTATACTACTACTACCCTACTACTCATGGCAGTTTACCAGAACCATTGCAGATAACTTGTTTATTGGATACAGTACTTGAATTATGTGGACATGTAGATCTACTGTACTTATTCGTCGATTGTAGAAATACCTACATGTGAAAACACATTGAGTGTCCACACGGATTTAATATTATGATACAAGTTTCTGAAGACCTGTCTCTCGAGACAATATATAACTTTGTTAAGCTTAAACCTTTTGCACATTTTGCACAGCATAACGCGTTTCGCCTTCTGCACAAGGCTCTACTTGTATCGGGAAAGCCAGGTGTTGCAACTATCCAGTGAACTCTTCTGTTATAATATATAAAGAGATGGCGTTCCAATGTCAGCATATGACTCTTAATACAATGCCCACCTGTATCCCTGTAGGTGCGGTATGCTTTCACATGTCTGGTATACATAGGTACCGGTAAGTTAACTCTGTTTTGGGTGAAGATTGCTGATAAGTAAGGGGGTATCTGTTCATGAGTTGACCTCCCCATTACCGTCCACTCTGATCTGAAGAGACTTTTGATCAATATAATATATTGTACATCATTTTACTCCTGCTGCTTGTGAGACTATGAAATTATTGAACTACAGCTTGAGCTCTTTGTCAACTTGCTCTTTAAGTAAAGTACCTCGAAATTAAAAAAAATAATCAAATAAGGATTAACTGATTAAATTCAATAAATAATCTGCCAATATATATGGCTTCTTTTGGGCGCCACCCAGTCTTTTTGACTGGGAAATGATAGTTCCCGGATAAACACCAGGAAAATGGTAAAATATGAATAAAATTAACTTGAAACTCTTACTCTGGGTCGTGAATTCGGGATTTGTTGAATAAAACAAAAGATCAATAAGTTATTACTGAATTATATTGAGAATTCAAATTAAACTGAATGAAATGAAAATGAAATAGTGCTGAGAAGCCTTACAAATGGAATAAAATGGAATATGGAAAGAGCTTCAAAAACTAAACTGAATCAAAAATATAATCAATTGATGAATTTGATTATAAGATGAAATCTCAAAGATTACTAGAATATTATTTATTGCATGAATTAAAATCGATACATACAATTATCAATAAAGTTTATATATTCAAAGAAATGTTCAAAACTAAATTCAAAAGACTACTTTAAAATAAATTTGGAATCTAAAAATTGAATAAAAAACTGTTCTTCTGAAATTACTAATTGATTGAACCCTACTTTAAAAAGGACACTGGAAAGTTGTTGTTATTTTTGGCTAGTGGAGTCACAAATCAATAATTGAAATTCTAGTAGACTATGTGTTGAAAATAAAACTGAGGATAAGACTCACTGTAGCTTGATCACATCACTCTCCTATGAATTGTGATATCTGATGCTGCTGTCTGCAAATCCCAGAGAAAACTTCAACACAGGACACTTGACACCTCTCAATGACCGATTCTTCCAGACTGGCCTGGGACGTTCTCGTTCCTCCATATAATAGCCTAATGTGTCAACCTGTCGCTCATGTGTGGGGTTCCTCTTCATAAGGGATCTGTGACTATATTGCCAATATTTATCTTCCCAGTATTTAACAATATTGGGGATTCTACTTCAAACTTTATTTATTACTCACAGTTCTCTTTCAGAGGAATAATAAATAATCTAGAGTTTGTGATAAAATGAAGCTCTTTCAATAAAAATATTCTCCCTGACTCTCAGCTATTTAAGTGATTTATGAACATGACATACAATAATTAATACTTTTCTCTACTCTTTTCCATATTCAATAACATTTTTATGACATCAATAAGATGAATCAATACATCAAAGCAACATACATTAATTACATCAACAGCAATACATAAATATGAATGAATACATCGAATTAACAAGAGCTAAATACATAGTTTACATCAAAAGTAATTCAAGAATAAGGATGAATACATCAAATCAAATTCAAATGAGACATAGGAACATAAAGTCAATTACATGAAGTATTAATACATTTCAGTCTAAATTAATCATTGTAATTTTATATTGATTGTCTTTATATACATATTTATTTGTAGTGCACTACCCTAAACTATAAAAAAAAGCCTACCTAATACTCATGAGTAATATGTGACAGATAATTTTGATTACCGGTATTCAAATACAATATAGATTCGGCCTACTAATTGATTTTCAGTGATTTAGCCTATGATATCTTATTATTTATTTAATCACAAAAGCTGTTTGAATTTCAATTGATATTTATGTCATTGACCTCTGAACATTCTAGTTTTGTCACATGGTCGTCGAAAATCCTTAATTAGGCCTACCACATGAATAACTTTCCAAAATTCCTAGATGAAAGAACCATGCATGAAAAGTGCTGTTCGTCATTCTACGAAACATGCCATTCTACCACATGCCATTCAAACTACCCATTCACAATTATGCATTCATGCATGCGTTCTAACAATGGGCCTGTCCTTTCTGATCCTCTGGTTGTCTATAATACCTGGAAATGCTAAATAGGTCTACTAAGAAATATTATAGGTACTCAAAATTGAGGAGAAGGCTTCGAAATTAATGACCACCCTGAAATTGAATGTTGGAGAGGTCATTCACCCACGGTAGGGTAGCATATTTGGTGCAAGCTATGCTTATTACAGTGTAGCATATAGTACATAAAACACTTATTGACATGGGCTACTTTTAAATTAATTAAACAAAATAAATCTTATAGCACCCTTTGATCCTTACAAACATTTTAAAATAGTTGAACAACTAGTTTCAGTTCACACCATCTTCAGGTTCTAAAGTAAAATATGATTCAATAACTGTTTACTAATAAAATTGATATAAAATGAACATATGTTTAAATTCATATGACTAATTATTCCTGGTAAAATTTATTAAATTTAAATTTATATTTTAAAATAATTTTTTTTTATTTTTTAAAATTCTATTTATTCACTTTTAATTTTATCAAAAATAGGATTATTTAAGTCAAATTGGGTTATATTCATTAAATTATTCCTATTCAATTTTGCAGTTTTATAGATATAAATTTCTTCTTTTACATTCAATTTATTACTTCCACTACCTACCAATGCTTGATATTTTCATATTAGAATTTATATTGATATAATTATGATTATTCTCAATCAAATGCTCAGCAAACGCTGATTTTTGAGTAGCATTTTTTTGAATTTGTAGCCTGAATATCATTGAACGTTTTTTGAAAATATCTATGTGTTTGACCAATAATAAATTTTTCACAATTAATACCAGAGAAAACTTCTATAATGAGAATAACAATGTAGTGCATTTATAATATCACGCATAGTTTAGTTATGCATAGTACCACCAGATCGCATAAGCATGTCAACAGACACTTGTAACGGCCTGTAATGAGTGGAAGGAGAAAAGTGGGCTGGCATGGGAGTATGGAAGGAGAGTGTCAGTCTTCAGAACCGGTTTTATAGCTGCAACTGGCAGCCTGCCAGGCTTTCAACTCATTTCTGAGGAAGCCTCAACAATAATATTGCAAGCTCAACCAATGGCCAATTAGTGGCAATTGTTATTAAAGACAAACAATTTCATTCCTTTGTGACATGTAGCCTTCTGCTCTGACAACTCTAGAGCTGAATTATGAATGTATAGAATTTCTATTTTTCTATAATCTGTTGATATGAGAAGTTCTTTAATATGATAAGGAGAAGAAAAGGAGGATGATAAGAATAATGAGAAAAATAAGAAAAAAATATTATTTGATGATCATGAGTAGAAAAGAGAAGAAAAAGATGATGATAATGATAATAATAATGATAATAATAATAAGAGAAGGAGAAGTGATGATGGGATATGACAGATAAGGAGAAGAAAGAGAAAAAAAGAAGAGCTTCTGATCATTTTCTTTCCCTCTCATACTTATTTTCCTTCTCACTTCTTCTTCTTCCACTATTATTCCCAGCTCTTCATCTTCTTCTCGTTCTCTTCCTCTTCCTCCTCCATTCTCATCTTCATTTTCTTCTTCTTCTCCTTATTCTTCTTCTGCTATTTCTTTGTTTCTTCTTTTTCTCCTCCTCTTCTTCCTCCTCCTAGAAGAAAAAGAAGAGAAGAAGAAGAAGAAGAAGAAGAAGAAGAAGAAGAATAAGATGGAGATGAATAAAATGAATATAAAAATTGAGGAGGAGCAGCTGAAGGAAGAGGAGGAGTAGGTGAAAAAGAAGTAGTAGAAGAAGAAGAAGAAGAAGAAGAAGAAGAAGAAGAAGAAGAAGAAGAAGAAGAAGAAGAAGAAGAAGAAGAAGAAGAAGGAGAAGAAGAAGAAGAAGTTGAAGGAGTGGGAGGAAGTGTGAGTGTCAACTATTGTTATATTCTTATTGTTGAAGTTGAACTAACAATCTTTTCCAGGTTTCAGACTGGACAGACAACCAGTTCTCTTTTGAAAAAAACATGTTCTATCTAAAAATTGTCTTTGTTCAAAACAAGGTCTGGTAAGCTTTGTTATGAAATAAGGTGGAACCTCTGAAAAAGTCTCTCTTTGTTTTTGGGGACCCAGGAGAACAAAAGAATGTTCACATATATCAGGTCACGTCTCTCATCATTATCATCATCATCATCTGTCTCATCACACTTATACAAACCATGAATTGGGCATCATCCCCAGCAAAAAAAATTCTCACCGCAATATTAGATTAATAGAGTTTTTGATGTGAGATTTGAAGTTATAAAGTAAAATCATGGTAACCATTAGTGCCACAGGTTTATGCAGTCTAGTAATTTCAAATTATATTCTAAGTCTGTACATGAACTGAATCACATCAAAATATCGAAAGTTGAATTCCATAAATTTGAGTACAACCCCTCCACATTTCCCAACAGCAAAGATTGGGCCCAGGCTGTGTTACGTATATACATATATTACAATTCATATAATAATTAATCATTTCTCATCCATATAAATTTGATATGTACATTTTTAGTGCCACATACTTGTTATAAGTATAATGCATATACTGTATTACAATAATTTAGTACTTTATTTTCATATGTTCATTTCTAGTGCTACTTTTTCTATGAATATACAAATATAACAATATAAAAATAATATATATAATAATTAATCAATTCCAATTCGATATTAACCAATTTGATATGTACATCTTCAGTGCTACTTGTTTACATACATGCCTATATTACAATTTACTTGATAACTTATTAATTCAAATTTATAAAATTCTCAAATGTTTTTTTCTAATGCTACTTGTTCTATGTATATACATATACTACAATTTATACAGGAACTTGAGTAATTCAATGAACTTGATAATTAATTGCGAAAACGCAACATTTTTCGGTTAATGATTCTGGAGTATTGGATATCTTTCCAAAAGTTGACGTTATAGAGCAAGTGAGGAAAAAATGAGTATATTGTGATTCCAGGCTATGAATTATGTATACTAACATCCTTCAAAAATTCAGCTTCACCAATATTATGGATAGGGTGACTTATGTAGTTTAAATGGATGAAATAATAGTAATAGTAATCAGCTTCTTCTTCTTTTCTCATGATATCTTATTCTCTTCATCTCATACTTATTTTTCTTCATCTCCAATCTTCCTTATTGCGTTGTAGTTCTTCTTTTTCTCCTTCTTCTCCTTTTTACTATTATCTTTTAGTCATCATCTTCTATTATTTATTCTTCTTCTACTCAAAATCATCATTTTCTTCTTATCATCTACTCACCTTCTTCTTTTTCTTCTCTTCTTCATCATTCTATTCTTCCTCTTCTTCTCCTTCTTCTTTTTTCCCTTTTTTTCTTCTTCTTCTTCTTCTAGGAGGAGGAAGAGAAGAAGAAGAAGGAGTAGCATATGAGAGAAATAAGAATTAGTGGATCATGAAGGAGGAGAAGAGGATAAGAAAGATGAAGAAATACTATACAATAGTGATAGAAAATAATAAAAATTTTGAAGATGATGAACTGAAAACTTCATATTTTTTCTTCTTCTTCTTCTGAGAGGAGGAGAAAGAGAAAAAGAAGAAGGAGGAGTAGCATATGAGAGAAATAAGAATTAGTGGAACATGAAGGAGGAGAAGAGGATAAGGAAGATGAAGATATACTATACAATAGTGATAAAAAATAATAAATATTTAGAAGATGATTAACTGAAAACTACATATTTGTTTTTTTCTTATTCTTCTTCTTCTTAGTCTCCTTCTTCTTCTTCTCCTTCCTCTTCTTCTTCTCCTTCCTCTTCTTCTTCTTTTTCTTCTTCTTCTACTTCTACGAGGAGGAAGGAGAAAAGGTGAAGAAGGAGTAGCAGATGGGAGAAATAAGAATTAGTGGATCATGAAGGAGGAGGACAGGATAAGAAAGATGAAGATATACTATACAATAGTGATAATAAATAATAAATATTTAGAAGATGATGAAATGAAAACTTCATATTTCTTCTTCTCCTTTTTCTTTGTCCTCTTCTTCTTCTTCTTCTTCTTCTTTTTCTTATTCTTCTTCTTCTTCTGAGAGGAGGAGAAAGAGAAAAAGAAGAAGGAGGAGTAGCATATAAGAGAAATAAGAATTAGTGGATCATGAATGAGGAGGAGAGGATAAGAAAGATGAAGATATACTATACAATAGTGATAGAAAATAATAAAAATTTTGAAGATGATGAACTGAAAACTTCATATTTTCTCTTCTTTTTCTTTGTCCTCTTCTTCTTCTTCTAGGAGGAGGAAGAGAAGAAGAAGAAGAAGGAGTAGCATATGAGAGAAATAAGAATTAGTGGATCATGAAGGAGGAGAAGAGGATAAGAAAGATGAAGAAATACTATACAATAGTGATAAAAAATAATAAATATTTAGAAGATGATGAACTGAAAACTTCATATTTTTTCTTCTTCTCCTTCTTTTTCTTTGTCTTCTTTTTATTTTTCTTCCTCTTCTTCTTCTTCTTCTTCTAGGAGGAGGAAGAGAAAAAGGAGAAGAAGGAGTAGCATATGAGGGAAATAAGAAATAGTGGATCATGAAGGAGGAGAAGAGGATAAGAAAGATGAAGATATACTATACAATGGTAATAAAAAAAAATAAATATTTAGAAGATGATCAACTGAAAACTTCCTTCTTTTCTTATTCTTCTCCTTCTTCTTCTTCTTCTTCTTCTTTTTCTTCTTCTTCTTCTTCTTCTCTTCTTCTCCTTCTTCTAGGAGGAGGAATAGAAAAAGGAGTAATATATGAGGGGAAATAAGAATTAGTGGATCATGAAGGAGGAGAAGAGGATAAGAAAGATGAAGATATAGTATACAATAGTGATAAAAAATAATAAATATTTAGAAAATGATGAACCGAAAACTTCATATTTTCTTCTTCTTCTTCTTCTTCTTCTTCTCTTTTTCTTATTCCTTTACTTCTTCTTCACATAGCATTCTCATTCGAACAGAACACAGAGTAATATAAATGATACAGTCATGATTCAGCAGTGAGTTTCCCAATCATCAGGAGAATGTTGGGATGAAATGCAAAGAAAACAGAAGGCAGTTGAATCATATTATTATCACAATAGTCCCATAATTGCTATAATATTATATTCATATTTTCTTCTTCTTCTTCTTCTTCTTCTTCTTCTTCTTCTTCTTCTTCTTCTTCTTCTTCTCTTTCTCTTATTCCTTTACTTCTTCTTCACATAGCATTCTCATTCGAACAGAACACAGAGTAATATAAATGATACAGTCATGATTCAGCAGTGAGTTTCCCAATCATCAGGAGAATGTTGGGATGAAATGCAAAGAAAACAGAAGGCAGTTGAATCATATTATTATCACAATAGTCCCGTAATTGCTATAATTGCTTCACATGTTGACAGGTGTCTGGTGCTGAGTTGACTGTGTGGGTGCGTGTCTGTGTAGTGTGTGTGTGTGTGTGTGTGTGATTGTGTCGAGTGAGTGAGGGGCGACTACCTGTCAGTGGAGTGGGTAATAGAGTTGTTGTGATGACGGAGTGTGGAAGGGGGGTGAGCGAGATCACCCCCAATCATCTACAATCTGGCAAAGGAACTACTCGATTACGCGTGAACAGTAAGTCCTATACCGCTGGCCTTCTGTTGTATTCTGTGTTAATACATTCCAGTTTATAAACGCCTGATTTTTTAAATTGTTCCTTTTGTATTTTTGACGTGACAACGTCTTATAAATTGGTTTGCCGGGAGACACTTCAAGAAACTGCGTTACGTTCCCACGTTATGCGCTCACAATGAGAGCGAGTGAGAGCGTTCGTTTCGGTTCACGGTCGTCTGGAAAGAGCACGAATAGGAGCAGTGGCGAGCAATGCCGCACCAACCCGAAGGCATTCACCTGGAGAGAGAGTGAAACGGAGCAGTCAACCTGCGCAGGCGCCGCAAGCAATCTCCTGCGACTGCGCCACTAATTCAAAATGTCAAGTCAATGGTTGTCTCTCTCGCTCTTAGGTGGGCGCGGGCTAACCATGCCCGAGTGGAAGGGACGCGTGCCTCTCACTCACTCTCATTGTGAGTTATTATTTCATCCTTCTTCCTACTATACGAATGAATATTATTCACATTAAAATTATTTTACCACTCAAAGTCGTTGTCACATAAAACTTTCGCCCGTATACCGACTTTACAGGCAACCATGCAATTTTTTCATTTACAAATCTTCTTTATTGAATCAAAAGCATTATTTGTTGTTTTGTATCCTAAATAAAACTTTTTTGCGAACGTCTTCCTAATTGCCTTATTGAGAATAGTGTTGTATGGAATACAAATATATTCCTTATTTTCTGAATTTCTATCATTTTGTGGATTAATTTGTTTTTATTTTAAGGTTTTTTAAAGATTAAAGGGTGCTATAAGATTCATATAGTACATGCTTACAACTTTTAGTTTTGGAAACTTTTTATTATGCTGCATGATTCATATTCTGCTGGTAGTCTAGGAATTGGTTTATTTACTGAAAATGCCGGCAGTTCAGCTTTGCCCTTTCCTACTCTGCTCCAACATCCCAGCATTGACAGTGAATTCCTCGACTACTGAAAAGTAGGCCCACCCAAAGTAGGCCTACTTTAGTACAGTAGCGCTATTACTTGGCTGATCATCACATCTACTGTTCATGATTCAATGATTTTTCTATTTTCAGATCCACATGTGGGAGGTAGAAGGATATTTATCACCATTAATGGCAGTAGAATTCCTTGTTTGGAGAGATGCGTCTATTCACGATTCTCCCCAGCAGTTACTGTAGGAAGGCTAGATGGTCACCAATACAATACTAATAAACCATGGTAGTATTTTTTCATCACAATTCATAATTGTTTTATTACAAATATGAGTAAATAGAATATCTAGACTTCTCCCTCATGAAGGCTACTATTGAGCTATGATAGTTATTCGATACACCAATAGCAATTCATTATTGAAGTGGTGACATAGTATGCAGTAGAGTAGAACCAGAAAGTATGCGAATAACATTCATGGGAGAACTGGAGAAGAACAAGAAGTATCGGAACATCAAATTATAGACTACAATATAACAAATAATATCAAGATTTCAGAGAAATAGCCATTCCAAAACTCTCTACCAGCTCTGTACTGTCTGTACGCTAATCGAGCTTGATTTGATTACATTTTTTTCAGTCAGAAATATAGTTAATGAAATCTTTCTTTCTAGGAATGGTATGAATGTCACAGGATTAACAGTATTGCATACGTTTCAACAATCGTTTGAATCAAGAGCTTACAAGAGAACAGCACTTGTGAGTCATTGGCGAAAAATAGGTATGAAATTTCCTCTATTGTACGCAGTTTTCTCAAAAAAAAAACTCATAAGTTTTGGTTTATACCAAGAAAATTTATTCTCTATATTGTAAATTCGGTCCAACATAAAGTATTTGACTCAATGTTTTTTATTGTTTTTTTTTGTTGATTTGAAAAAAAAAATTATTTGCCTTTCAATGAGAACTAATGAAAATGATGTTTTTAGAATTCTAGAGTATTCATTCACATAATATTGAGCAGCCTTGTTCATAGCTGAATGCAGAGCGGGAGCATGCTTGACCCCCCAACTCACTGGTTAAATAACCCGCCCTAGCCGTCTCAAGGCTTTATATTGCAAGCGTTACTTGAATTGTCCATATATCCAAGTTCTAATGGGAATATTGAAACCTAATTAATGTTGATGGCTTTCTTACATTATTATCTACAATTGAAGTCATAAACTTTCATCGTTGCTGCCACTGTCTGCATGTTATCCGTGTACAAACTGAAATAGTATAATATTTGACGATTACATAATACTCTCATAACATATACTTTCATTTACATATACTTATAAATAAACAATTATGGAAGCGTTCAACGAAAAAATGTTAATGATCGAATTTGTAGTGCATGACCTTTCCATTGATATATAAAAATACGTACTTGATGGTCATTGAACAACACACCAATGCTATGAAGAGAGAAAAAAAACATCATTACTTGAAGCTGAGTGAGCATTGTACTACTGGAGTGAAGAGAGAATATAGAATAATTACATACTATCACATAAACACTGAATACCTTCAGAGGTAGGTGATTGATACCCAGGTGTTGCTCCTGGATGACTTAGCTCAGTCGAAATGTGGGCGGAGAAAGGAGGCAAGTCGAAGTTCCTCGTCTTCCTTCTTTGTACTTTAACTGGCGTGAACAGCACCTCCTCGTGCTTCTGATGGCGTGAAGGTCGCTCTTTACTCAGATGACACCACTTCGAGGTAATTTTGTATTGGCTTAGGGCCTCAGTTCCGCTCCAGTATAGTAGGAAGAGAGCATATTTCGTTGCCTCGTGCCCCAATGAGAATGATATGAGAAAGACATGGACATTAATTTTGTTTCAATATTCTCATTGGTACTAGAGATATGGACGATTTCCGTAATGCTTGCAATATAAAGCCTTGAGAAGGCTAAGGCGAGGTATTTAACCAGAGAGTTGGGGGGGGGGGGTCAAACACGCTTCACTCTACGGGAAGGCTGCTCTATTACATTCAATAATCACTGATTTCATCTTGTTTTGGAAATTTGTTTTATGAGAATTTTGCAATATCGACTGCAACCAATCTTGAATGAGTACCAACTGGTCGAGCAGGTGAAGTTTCCAAGTGGATTCTCGACAATAGACCATCTTCAAACAATCATTCAACTTATAGAAAAATGCGAAGAATTGAATATAGGTCTACTTAGCCTTTATTGATTTTATAAAGGCGTTTGATAGTTTTAAGCATGCATTCCTCTTCAAAACTCTTGAATTAACTCCAGCAACCCTCTCTAATATAATAAAGAACGTATACGGAAATATTACAGCATAAGTGATATCCTATTCACCAGGAGAATTATTCAGCGTGCAAAAAGGTGTGAAACAGGGTAACCCACTCACGCCGTCTCTCTTCAATAACGCTCTAAAAAAATTGTTTAGTAATCTCAAGTAAGATAGATATGGTTTGCATATCCAAGGAAATTAGCTGAATCATTTACGTTTTGTGGAAGATTTTGTTATTATTGCCAAATCTTTATCAAAATTGAAAAATATGATAACCAGTCTCGCTGCTGAAAGTGATAAAGCGGGGCTCATTATAAATCCAGAAAAACTCATCTTATGACAAATTAGGGAAACAGTGGATATAACACACGATGGGACAACTGTTTGCTTTACAGACAGAACTGATAAAGGAGTGGGACGTAGGTGTGTATTTGGAGAAAATATTTGTCTTTTGAAAGTATTCTTGAGTACAGAGAGGGATATTAATACTGGAAATAGGATACAAATATTGAGGACTTGTGCATTTTCCGCGCTTGTTTACGGCTTCTAAACCTGGGCGTTGAAGAGAACAGTACTACAGAAAATAGCAGTAACTCAAATGGCTATGGATAGAAGTATAATGAACCTATGAAGGCTAGATAGAGTTAGAAATACATCTATCAAGGCAATAACAAAACCGGACAACAGACTGAGGACACAATTGAGACTCTGAAGTGAAATTGGGCAAGTCATGTCGCTAGATTAGAGGATGGCAGATGGACGAGGACTCTAACTTCGTGGAAGCCCAACTGGAGAAGAAGGAAAATCGAACGGCAATGATTCGGATGGGAAGATGACATTGCGAAAGTGACTGGGGAAAGGTGGGCGGTGTGCGCAAAAGATAAGTGGGGGCACCTGGGAGAGAGGCACCTGGTTTCCATAAACAAAAGTAAAAAATTATTTTTGCATTTGAAAATTCAAATTTGGACTTTGAATAATACTTGAATAAAAAATAATGTACATTTGAATTCAGTAATGTCGTAAATACTTGAATAAAAAATAATGTACATTTGAATTCAGTAATGTCGTAATAAGTATTTTTGAGTATTATCCTAGCAGAGATGTTTGATATCCCATATTCTTTTTTTTATTGTATAGTGTAGGGAACCATCGAAATACTGATTGAAAATGTAAATAAAGAGCATAACGCCACTTTTAGTTTTCAGGAGGTCAGTCATGAAGTTATTTCTAGAGTAGTTCATAATCTAAAGTAATCTTGAAGCGAAGATTTCTATTACCTATCCAGTTACCTTCTTATAAATATTGCAGGTACAGTGGTACCAGCTGACCAGCACTAACCCGCTGTATAAACATTTGTATTTCAAAGGGTATTCTTCGCGTGTTGAAAATATCCAAGGTTGTTCTTGTTTATAAGAAAGCTTCTAAAGAAGAACCTCCTAGCTGTAGACCTATTCAGATAGATACTGCATTTTCAAGAGAGTTGTCATGTACATACAGGTATACGAGTACCTAATAAATTTTGGATTGTTATCAGAACATGAATTTCATCTTGTGAAGGGAAGATCTACCACTGTCACCTTTGATTCCCTGATAAAGTTTGTAATTGAATTATTTGAAAGTATTTTGTCACGGGTGGCGGCCTGAGCAAAGCATTCGACTGAGGCAGAGATAAGTTAGTACTTCCCTTATCTTAGAAGTTAGATATATATTCCCTTGGAAGTTGGATCTTTCCTTATCTCTGAAATAGAGTAAGTAACATTTAGATTGAAACAAATTTACCGAAATCACACTTGACTACAACAGGCAAACCAGGCCTGCCAACTCCTGGTTTTAGCATGTAAATAGGTTTTTTCCACGAGCAAATTAGAAGAAGAATTATTGGTAGACCGAGGAAGAGATGGACCCCGGAACAGGCTTGGAAAGCCTAACCCATGACGACAATGATGATGATGATAAAAAAAGGTTCTTAATTTCAAAATACGCCTTGTATTTTAGCTAAAACATCGACCTGTTCGTCTGATTTGAAGCGTAGCCGATTTTGTCAGACATCGATTTCGTTCGCAATCGGGTATTCCTGTGGACTGTACCCAGTTCAGCTGTATATATAAATATAATAAAATATGATCAATTCAATAAATTATGGAGGGATATCATTGGATAAGGCATGTCAGGACATCTGTTACTCATGTGAACCTACTATGCTTGTCTCAGTTATCAAAATGTCTGCTGGACTGCCTTTCTCCTTCCACAGTTTCATTGTTTATGAATGGTGAAATGGAATTACATAACAATTTTCACTGAAATATTTTTTCAGTTGTGGTTGGTGGTTTGGCTGGAGTGGTATTTGGATTGAATTTATTGAATATCGTTGAATTTATCTACTTTTTGACATCTCCATTCTTCTCCTATCTCAAGAAGCAGTTCTGTTCACCAGGCAACAATAAAAAAGTTGGAATCGATCATAGGCCTAATGTGGAACAGAAGTCCATACGAATCTTCGTTACGAGTCGTCCCAATGTTATTTCACAGTAATGTCACAATAATGACAACAGGTGACTTATGTTCAACATTTATTTATTGTTTGGTGATATATTTAGTTGGTTCTATTTTAGTGGACAATTTCAACTACATAAGCCTAATGTTCTATGATATTATGATGTGTTGAACAGATGAATATCTTATCTTATGACTATCTACTACTAACACTGCACTACTATCAACAATATTATTATAACTAGCTTGAGAAATAGATTAATGTCTAAAAGATGCACTAATAATAGAATTGGAGAATAAAAAAATCGTATTGCAAACACTTCTATATTCATTTCTGCAATTCCTCCTTCCTATTTTTTCCTGATATTTGTGATTGCACCATAATTTATAGTTCCCATTCTGAGTTCATTCTTATCAATAACAATACTGCTGGAAACTGAAATAAAATTGAACTCTGCAACCCTGTAAAAAGTATTTTATATTGCAGTGGGCACTTCATTCATATAATACAAGCAGGAAACATTATTCATTATTTTGTCAGAATGGCTTGACTACTATTCATCAGAGTTAAAAATTCTCAGCAAAAAAAAAAGATTGATTGATCTCGAACCTGCAAATTTTGATTCATGAGTCGCGCGTGCTACCAATCAAGAAGTCATTTTGAGAAATCTTTGTTTGGTTAGGCTTTTATGGTTGCTTAAACTAAGAATTATAAGTAAAATAATCCTGAATAATCCCAAATAATCCCAAATATCGCTATCTTCTAATCGAACTAGTTATAAAAAAATCGTTGTGAATATTTGATGAAGTACGATATCATTTTCTTTTGTTTTCCTTTTCAACCCTTTGCGGTACTCGCGCCTGCTTGTGGAACACCAATACTCGCGCGGCCTACAGTTGTAGCCCATTACATTTTTTATTTCAAATGCTCATCCTATGCAATATTACGACCACCATTATTTTTGTTGTTTTGATGGCATCATTACACATGATGAAACAAATATTTCAATTTGTTTCTTCTCCATTATTGAACAAAAAATACTTAAAAAATAGTGTGATTCTCAAAGAAAAAATATGGTCTTACTTCGACCATAAAAAACTGGAAAAAATTCTAGGGTATGAATAGTGGAAACCATCTTGATAATAGACAATATTTATTGTTGAACCCAAAGAATGTTTCATATTTACAAAAATCGCATATTTATACAATATAACCAGAAAAACCAAGAATATGACCAAATTTGGTATAACGAAGTGTTAGTGAAAATAGAAAAAAAATTATAGAAAGTTTTGTGCATTACTATTGTTCACTGATGGTCGAGACAAGTACTGCATACAATTTTAAATGTTCTTGACACACCTCATGGCCACACAGGAAGAGCATCGACTTACCTTGTCATCTTTGGGAACAGTTGACGTTGAGGCTCTTTAATCCCCAGGATTTCTCGTGCTCTAGTTTTCCTATCAGTGGGAAGGGCCAGTGATTCAAGAGCTTATATATGTGGATGAATAAGCTCCCAAGCAAGGCTTTCAAGGAATTTTCTCCTAGATGTAATTTCATCTTGGGCATTGTTGAACATATGTGAAGCATATGTGAACATATGAGATACGTGAAGCATTTATTGCAGAATATGAATTACAAGATCATGAAATAGGACCATTGGCATATCACAAGCTCTTGTACAAACGTTAGGAGCCTTTTCCACTTCATCACATTTTTATCCTTGTTCTTTGAGTGATAAAAGTTAGCTAGTGGCACATCTTTGTCTGTTTCATCTGATGAATTACTCTGAAGTTCCTGAGAGTCCGTAACAGCCACTTCCTCGTCAACCAAATGTGTCTCTTCTTCAATGAAATGACTCTCATCATCATGGCTGTCATTTAGGATAATATCTGGGTCATCATCACTGTCAATGGTGACTCAAAGCATCCAAAATATCCTCATTGCTCAAACGAACACGCTTTGGATTGTTCATAGCACCAATACTCACGCGGGCTACAGGTGTAGCCCAAGCAACTATGAATTAGAATAGCATGGACAACTGCTCTCCACGCGCTACAACGGGCTACAACGGTAGCGCGAGTACTGCAGGGCTAATTGTAATGTTATACTATCAAATATGTCATCAAGACTCGTAAGTGTTTGTCTGCCTTTCTATGTTTTGTCGAATGGAATAAATAAATAAATGAATGTACCAAATTTAAACATTTGAAAAATACATTTTTGTAAAAGTTAAGAGACACAAAAAAAACACTGGATGATGCTGGAAAAACTACTTATTTTGGGCGGGTCATTGATGTTATTTTTCAATTATTCTGAGACAAAATATTATTATGCTCGTTATAATTGATATATTATTCTTGACCCTACTAGAACATCACTACATCGCTTAACAGCACTACAAAATTAGAAAATTTTCTGTGATGAAATATCGAAGTTCCCTCAAGACAAAATTTCTTAACTTTATCTAAGCTTCTGTACCAAATACGAACATTTTCTGTTAATTTTGTTCTTGGAAAAACTAAGAAAACGCTGGAAAAACGCAGATTTTGGGCGTATATTTGAAATTTCTTTGAATTCGTCCTCAGTGCGCATTTATAGGGCCAACTGAAGACACTTTAATTTTTCTTAAAGAAATTTTAAAGTTTCGGTTCAGTAGATTTTACATTCATTGTCCTATTACCATAGAAAAAAATTTTAAGGTACCCTAATTTCTATATTTCTATACGTTTCAAGGTCCCCTGTGTGTGTGTGTGTGTGTGTGTGTGTGTGTGGTGTGTGTGTGTGTGTGTGTGTGTGTGTGTGTGTGTGGTGTGTGTGTGTGTGTGTGGTGTTGTGTGTGTGTGTGGTGTGTGTGTGTGTGTGTGTGTGTGTGTGTGTGTGTGTGTGTTGTGTGTGTGTGTGTGTGGTGTGTGTGGTGTGTGTTGTGTGTGTGTGTGTGTGTGTGTGTGTGTGTGTTGTGTGTGTGTGTGTGTTGTGTGTGTGTGTGTGTGTGTGTGTGTGTGTGTGTGTGTGTTGTGTGTGTGTGTGTGTGTGTGTGTGTGTGTGTGTGTGTGGTTGTGTGTGTGTGTGTGTGTGTGTGTGTGTGTGGTGTGTGTGTGTGTGTGTGTGTGGTGTTGTGTGTGTGTGTGTGTGTGTGTGTGTGTGTGTGTGTGTGTGTGTTGTGTGTGTGTTGTGTGTGTGTGTGGTGTGTGTTGTGTGTGTGTGTGTGGTGTTGTGTGTGTGTGTGTGTGTGTGTGTTGTGTGTGTGTGTGGTGTGTGTGGTGTGTGTGGGTGTGTGGTGTGTGTGTGTGTGTGTGTGTGTGTGTGTGGTGTGTGTGTGTGTTGTGTGTGTTGTGTGTGTGTTGTGTGTGTGTGTGTGTGTGTGTGTGTGGTGGTGTGTGTGTGTGTGTGTTGTGTGTGTGTGTGGTGTGTGTGTGTGTGTGGTGTTGTGTGTGTGTGTGTGTGTGTGTGTGTTGTGTGTGTGTGTGTGTGTGTGTGTGTGTGTGGTGTGTGTGTGTGGTGTGTGTGGTGTGTGTGTGTGTGTGTGTGTGTGTGTGTTGTGTGTGTGTGTGGTGTGTGTGTGTGTGTGTGTGTGGTGTGTGGTGTGTGTGTGTGTGTGTGTGTGTTGTGTGTGTGTGTGTGTGTGTGTGGTGTGTGTGTGTGGTGTGTGGTGTGTGGTGTGTGTGTGTGTGTGTGTGTATGACTGTATGTGCGTCTGTGTACACGATATCTCATCTCTTAATCAACGGAATGACTTGAAATTTGGAGCTCAAGGTCCTTCCCCTATAAGGATCCGACAGAAACAAGTTCGATCAAATGCAATTCAAGATGGCGGCTAAAATGGCGAAAATGTTGTCAAAAAAGGGGTTTTCGCGATTTTCTGGAAAACGGCTTCAACGATAAGCTCTATCAACTGCCACTAGTCCCATATCTGTAGAAATTTCAGAAGCTCCGCCCCATCTAAGCAAAGTTTGATTTTAGATTATCAGGCTTCAGATACAATTTAAACAAGAAAATTCAAGTGGAAAAGATTGGGCATGAAAATCTCTACAATTAATGTCCAGTAACATTTTCACCTAAAATTGGAAATAAGCTCGAAGTTCGAGAAAATAAGATTATTCAATTTGCAAACTGTTGGCAAGTGTTGATTCTATTAAATCATTCACTATGAACAGATAGCAGACTTCATGTGTCTGCAGCGTTATTGTCCTGTCACCAGCTGGCTTAGATCTTTGAATAGTAGACTATCTTAGATGCGCGGGAACGAACACTAGCGTCAGTTGATCAATCTTCATAACGGCAAGGAAAGTTGTGTGATTGCGCCACACCAGATTTTTCATTTCTGTTGATGAGTGAGTGAGTAAATGTCATTTCGCTTCTATATAATAACTAGCCCTCAGGCTCGCTTCGCTCGCCATATCCGTCTGGCCAGGGGGCTCTGCCCCCTGGACCCCTGACCGGATCGTCCGAGAATGAGATCAGCAGGCTCGCTTCACACGCCTGCATTTTCCATTTGAGCATTTTTATCATAAGTTAGAACGATCCAGTCGGGGGTCCAGACTAAACGTCTGGCTAAACGGATATGGCGAGCGAAGCAAGGAATAGCTCTGATTGAAGTAGCAGTGCCCAATCAATTTTTCCGCGATAATTATAGTAGGTACTAAATGAACTTTTTGAAAGTGATTGAAAAAAAAAATGTTAAAACAACAGAACCGAAAGTTGCCAACCTTATCATTCTACCTCCATTTAGAGAGGCTTTTTGAGCCGAATGAAATCTTCTATCTTCTATATATATAAAAAATAAAAAATGAATGTCTGTTGTTCCCTTTGACTTGAAAAATACTTGACATAACGGCATGAAACTTTGGGAATATGTTGTGTGAATATTGGGGATGGCTCCTGACCATAAATTTTAATAGGGTGGCTAATAATGATTATTTATTAATCTATTTTACAGACCTATGTTTTCGAAATTGTCGGCCTGCGGCTACCAAAGAACGGAAAGATGATCATGATTCAAGATCATATTGAGATAATATGATTCAGCATCTAAAGTTACCAGCTGTAATAAACACGCCACCCTATGATAAATTGTGTAGGCTACTGGTATTACAACGGTAGTTTGGAGTTGAA
Source organism: Nilaparvata lugens (assembly GCF_014356525.2). NCBI lineage: Eukaryota > Metazoa > Arthropoda > Insecta > Hemiptera > Delphacidae > Nilaparvata > Nilaparvata lugens. The sequence goes on from NC_052508.1 coordinate 19,363,291, forward strand.
GTGTAGTTGATTGGTACCAGCTGTAGATAATGGTTCCTTAGAAGACCTATACAAATATAATTATCACTCCCCTATCATTGAGTAACCGGAAAATGTTGGGAAAAATTATTCACCTCATGGAAGAGAGTTGTTCATATTGCATTTATTATTACTGAAGAATGTCAGAATAATTCACAATTTTTTTGAATTTAGCTTAGCTTATTTTCATCCTGAAAATCCTAAAATGGAAGATGGAAAGAATATGTAATTCCTGGTGATGATTCATCGTACATCGCATATTTCCTGGACCATCTATTGACAATCAACAACTATGAAAACATTGAACTCATCTTTGAAAAACTAATTTATGGAGTAATGCATTTCAATCTTCAACTTGGTGCCAACCTAACAAAGTCAACTCAACTTAATGCCAACCTGACAAAATTATAAATTCAGTTACCAGTTAACTAACAACTGTTTCGAAGAGGTACTCTCTCTAGATTATAGTTCTATATTAACATATGGTATGGACATTTTTCAATTATAATTTAGAGAATAAGAAGAATATACATGCTAAAAGATGAACGAGCTTTAAACCCTTAAAAACCACCCTTAGAGTTGAAATATTGCTAAAAGATTTCTTAGTGCGCCTCTAAAGGGCCAACTGAACATACCTACCAAATTTGATCGTTTTTGGTCCGGTAGATTTTTAGTTCTGCGAGTGATTGAGTGAGTGAGTCAGTCAGTCAGTCAGTCAGTCAGTCAGTCAGTCAGTGAGTGCCATTTTGCTTATATATATATATATATAATATATATATATATATATAAGTTACATTGTGAGAACCTACAGCAGTCAGCAGTTTCAATACAACTTCTTAGAACTCTCCTGGAACTGTTGGAGCCAGCTTTCTCACGCATCGAGCGTCAGTCCTGCTTACAACATCGAAGCGAGAGGTACTCACTTTATCAAAATTCACTTGTTTAAATTGTTTTATTCCAAATTTTGTGTTTTGTAAAAATAAAGATTTCTTTTTAAAAAGAAATCTTACTGAACGCATTATTTAGCTGGCGCAGTCGGTAGGACGATCGGGATTAATGAACATAATCTTCAGTTTTTAAACTGTTAACGATCGTTTGTAATATAAGGACCTCGCGTTCGCGACATCCGAAAAGTGTGGTGAATTATCAAGCTGTGAAACACCAACATTGTGAAGTGCAGTGGATATCAAACTTCGATATCATCATCACCAAATCTTCTTCATCGATCGTGCATCATCAACGCTGAAAGGACATCAGAAGAGATGAGCATAGCATTCGTTTTAGTGTAAGTCTTAATTTTAAGTTTTAATATTGTAATATTTAAGTTGGTTATTCTTGAAACATTTAAATATTTCAGAATGCCTAATCAATCAGTAGATACAGCACCCTCTGCTGCTACCCCTGTTCTAAGAAAAGAATTCCTGGATATGATACCAGAATTCTCTGGAGAGCCATTATTATTAAACAGATTTGTATCGATTTGCGATAAAGTAGTTGCTAAGTTTTTTGTACAATCGAATCCCGATGATTTTCAAAATGAATATCTATTTTCTACTATTATTTCTAGACTCAAAGGTAGAGCTTTAGAACTTGTAACCAGTGGAAACACTTATGCTTGGCCTGAAGTGAGAAGAGTACTTCTCGACGGCTATCTTGACAAACGTGATTGTTTCACGTTGAATATTGAAATGACAGAATTGAAACAAGAAAGTAGCGAAAGCCCTTTTCATTTTCACGAGAGAATTCAAAAGATTCTCAACTTACAACTTGCATATTTCCTTACGAAGATGGCAGCAAACTCAACTATTCTATGCGAATACGCAAAGCAGCTTGCCCTTAGGGTATTTTTGAGAGGTCTGAATGAACCTATAGGATCACTGATGAGAACAAAAAACCCTTCAAGTCTAAGTGAAGCTTTGAGTATGATCACAAACGAAATGCAGTACAAAAACAGAAATAGTAATTATAATTTCAATCTCAATAAGAGACCAATCTCACAACCATTCCAACAACTTCCTCTGACTAAACAAATCCAACACTTTCCTCATACTAGACCAATGCAAAACTTTCCCCAAAACAAGACTTATCCGAACTTCCAAAACCAATCACAACAAAGACCAATGATTACACATCAAAATAACAATCAACAATTTCGCAACTTCAGTTCAATGAACCAACAGAGACCAATGTTTCAAAGGCAATTTTTCGGTCAACAACACAGACCACAAATGCAATCGCAACCAACTCCAATGAGTATTTCAACCAGAAACACTGAACTTGAACCCCCGAAAAAGAACCCCAGATTCAATCAACTGACAACCGAATTCGCTACAAACAATGACGAATTACTCAATACTAACAGAAACGAACTCTTGACTGACAATTTCTCAAATGAACCGTTCAATTACCCCGAAATGACTGGAAATCTCATGAACAATTTTGAAAACTTGGAATTGAATGATGATTACAATAATCAAATGACTTCCGACCAAACAGAACAAAATCATTTTTTAGGAGAAACGAGCCTCGGAACAAATTTTCAATTATGAACTTGCAAACAAAAGATAACGAACTCTCTTACTTTCTAGACCCACAAACGAACTTTCGAGTACTGATTGATCCCGGAAGTACGCAATCCTTTATAAAAAAGGTAATTGCACATGAAGGTTTTAAAGATTCCTTGAAACCAACACCATTTGAAGTTACTACAGCCCATGGTAAATCAAAAGAAAAATTCAGTGCTAAAATACCATTCCTAGGAAGAAAATTTGATTTTTTCGTATTTGATTTTCATAAAGATTTCGATCTCTTGTTAGGAATGGATGCTATAAAGCAATTGAGAGTAAGATTGGATTACATTAGTAACAAACTTTACTATGGAAACAACAAACAAGTACCAATACTGTATTACAATACAACTTTGCAACACAATGAACCTTCTAAAGTCAATAAACCTCGTCAACTGTGGACTTACTTGATTGAAGCACGTAGTCAGAAAACAATATCAATTCCGATAAAAAACGTGTCAAACGGAGAATGCTTTCTCAAATACCAAAATCTCTCTGGACTAGAAATTCCACAATCTATCCTAAAAGTTGAAAACAATAAAGCAATCTGTCTAATTACAAATTCATTTACGGAAGATAAAAAATTGACAATCACACGACCTTTTGAAGTTGAAAATTTGGAAAACTATGAACTAGTCCCTCATTCAAAATCCACCTCATCTCCAAACAGTAATAACTTGAATAATTTTGAAGTTGACCAAACTAGATTAGATCTTTCAACAATTAGAACCGAACACATGAATTCCGAAGAAAAAGAAGCAATATTAGAACTGATAAAAGAGTATGCAGACATTTTTCATGTAGACGGAAATAAATTGACATTCACAAATCAGGTCAAACATGTTATCAGAACAACCGATGAAATTCCAGTTTATTCAAGAAATTATCGATATCCTGTTGTTTACAAAGCAGAAGTTGATAGACAAATCCAAGAAATGCTAGATCAAAAAATTATTAGACCCAGTCATTCAGCGTGGAACTCACCAATTTGGATTATACCCAAAAAACGTGATGCATCCGGAAAACAAAAATACAGAATTGTGATAGATTTTAGAGGAGTAAATGCTAAAACTATTGATGATAGATTCCCATTGCCAAATATTGCTGAAATCCTGGATAAATTAGGAAGATGTCAATATTTTACAACTCTTGATTTGGCAAGTGGTTTCCACCAGATTCAAATGCATCCCGATAGTATTGAGAAAACAGCTTTTTCCACAGATACAGGTCACTATGAATTTCTAAGAATGCCTTTTGGATTAAAAAACAGCCCACCTACATTTCAAAGAGTACTTAACAATATCTTGAGAGGTATTCAGAACGAAAAATGTCTTGTCTATTTAGATGATATAATAATCTATTCTACCAGTCTCCAAGAACACATCCAAAGATTGAGAGAAGTATTTGATAGATTACGAAATGCTAACTTCAAAATTCAGCCAGACAAAACAGAGTTTTTAAGAAAAGAAGTAGCTTATCTAGGACACATAGTCACACCAGAAGGAGTAAAACCAAACCCAGAAAAGATAAAAGCAATACAACAATTTCCTATTCCAAAAACTACTAAAGAAATCAAAGGATTTCTAGGACTGTTAGGCTATTACAGAAGATTCATAAAAAATTTCGCAGATGTAACCAAACCACTAACAAAACGCCTAAAGAAAGGAACCAAAATTAATGTTGAAGATGAAGATTATGTGAAATGCTTTGAATATTGCAAAACCCTTTTGTGTAATGACCCAATTTTACAATATCCTGATTTTTCATCCGAATTTTTATTAACAACAGACGCTAGTAACGTATCAGTAGGAGCTATCCTGAGTCAGAAGAAAAATGGTGCTGATTTACCTATAGCTTATGCTAGTAGAACCCTGAACGAAAGCGAAACCAGATATTCGGCAATAGAAAAAGAATTATTAGCGATAGTTTGGGCAACCAAATACTTTCGTCCCTACTTGTACGGCCAAAAATTCAAAATTTATACTGATCACAAACCATTGCAGTGGCTATTCTCAATAAAAGAACCAAATTCCAAACTTCTCCGCTGGAGATTGAAACTAGAAGAATACGATTACGAGATTTGTTATAAAAAAGGAATTTTGAATCAGAACGCTGATGCTCTATCTAGGATCCAATTGAATAATAATGATGTTATTCCAGGTCCTTCAAGACAAAACACAGGTGAAGAAGTAGATAAGATAATAAACGAAGCTATTGAAATGCATTTTTCTGAACTTGACGATCAATCTATGATAGGAAATGTAGACGACAATGATGTACGTGACAACAACCTTGACATTCGAGAAGAACAACATGACTCTGACGATCAAACAGTGCATTCAGACTATCACGGTAATGAAATGATTGGAATTCAAACTCTTGACGAACCAGTAAACTTTGCTAAAAATCAAATATTACTAAATCTAGTGAAATACAATCCACGAAAAGTGAAAATACAAAAACTATTTGAAAACAAGTGCCGAATTATTGTAGAAATTTCCGAGAATAATTTTGAGAAAGATGTAGTAGAATTTGTAAAAGAATATCTAGTTCCGAATGTAAAATATTGTCTATACTTTGAAAATGATTTCTACGAAAGATTCACTGTAATAATTGCAACTTATTTCAAAAATACACAACTCAAACTAGTACGTTGTACGAAAAAACTGATTGATGTCACAAACGAGGAAGAGATAAAAGAGATAATCGATAACTATCATGTCGGAAAAAATAATCATCGTGGAATTCAAGAAACTTATGAGCAAATTAAAAGAAAGTACTACTGGCCAAATACTCGAAACAGAATTCAAAATTTCATCAATAGATGCGACATTTGCTTAAAAACAAAATACGAAAGAGTACCCTTGAACTTGGAAATGAATCTTACCCCCACTGCTTCAAAACCACTTCAAACTATTCATATCGATAGCATTACTTTTGACAAAAGGAAATTTTTGACGATAATAGATAGTTTTTCACGTTATGCACAAGCCTATCCACTTACTAGTGCACAAGGAATTGAAATAGTTGATAAACTACTGGATTTCTTCAGTCATCACGGTGTTCCAGAAAGTATAGTTTCAGATAATGGCACAGAGTTCACTAATAATGTGGTGAAAGAATTGATGGCACTTCATAAGATAAAGATTCACTTTATCAGCACACAGCATCCCCAGTCAAACGGCATGTGTGAAAGATTGCATTCAACCCTTGTCGAGCATATTAGACTCCTTAATAATCAAACTCAATTCAAAGACGATTCTATCGAGAGAAAAGTGAAACATGCAATTTTAGCGTACAATAATAGTATTCACTCTGTAACAAAACTAACTCCATTTGAAATTCTGAACGGACACATAAACGCAAATGCTTTATTTGACATTGACATTGGCAAACAGATGATGAACGACTATGTCAATCAACACAGAGAAAAAACCAAAAAGCTCTATGAACACATTAGAGAAACGAATCAAGCAATTAAAGAAAAGGTTATCGAGAAAGTGAACGAGAATAGAGAACCATTGCCTGAAATTCCATCCGATATCTACGTTAAAAATATGCAGAAACAGAGTAAGACAAAAAACAAATATAACAAAGAGAAAATCGAATCTGTGAACAGAGACCTTAAAACAGCTAAAATCGTACCGAGACACCATAACACAAAATCTAAAATACACCTTTCCAAAATTAAAAGACCTAGAAAAATCATCAAAACTAATGACATTGAAAAACCTAAGACAGTGACTCAACTGACTATTGACAATGACAATCCTTTTCCAGGTCCCTCTTCATCCTGTACGCAGCAAGATCAGGAACAGCAATAGACATTAAGAATGTTACTATTAATTCTGGAATTGTACCAATTAACCTTGGCAAAGCCAAACTTGTATATAACTCGCACGTTTTTGTACATAATTATGATTTGAAATCAATGTATTCAGAAATTGAAAATTTGAATAATTACTATGATAAGGTATCTCACTATTTTTGGAAAAATATTAGTATAAGTTCAAAAACCGATTTCGTTACAGAAAACAGTAGTAAATTAAGAGATGCAATCAACTATTTGAAATTCATCAACCATACAAAGTCTGTTATTGAAGAAAAATTGGAAATGATTTTGTTTTACAATGAAAACGTCAAACGCAATAAAAGAGGTTTAATAAATAGTCTTGGATCTGTTTTAAAATTTATCACTGGTAATTTGGACGCTTATGACGAACAAAAATACGATAAGTTGATTCTCGAACTGTATAATAATCAAGATAATTTAGCCAATCAAATTTCAAACCATTATTCAATCAGTCAAAACATTATTGTAGAATTCAACGAAACAATTAAACTTGTGAACCAAAACTTCAATGAATTGAAAGAGAAATTTTTGATAATTAATGATGATTTAAACGATTTCATAGAATTAGAAAAAATTAAAGATATTTTGAATCAATTACTTATAGCTTATAATATTTTATTAGACGTAGTTCATGACATTGAAAATTCTATTGCATCTTGTAAAGTAGGCGTTCTGCACCCTAGTATAATGTCTACTAAAGAATTGTTCAATGAACTTGTGAAAATTTCAAAATTCTATGACAAGAAATTCCCATTGGAAATTAAGTATAATAAGATGTTAGAAATAGAAAAATTGATTAATGTAGATTGTAAGCTAATTAAGAACGAAATCATTTATTTTCTCGAATTTCCGATTGTAGAAGAAGTAACTTTTGATCTTTTTGAATTATTACCAATTCCAAGTAAAGTAGAATCAAATTTTGTAACAATACTTCCACAAAACAAATACCTATTGAAATCTTCTGATAATTCTAATACTTTAAAAATTGAAGGATTGTATAAAGAATGTAGATTGATAGGAGATAACGAATGCTATCTGTGCTCATCCGAAGCCATCTCCCATCAACAACTGCAATGTGAAGCGGCTATCATATCTACTGGTTCCACTGACAACTGTAAATTCACCGCCGTCCAAATTGAAGAGAACCTCATCAAATGGATTCCCGAAATACAACAATATTTGGCAGTCTTACCAAAATTGGAGACCTTCCACATAGAAACGAAAACCGAAACTACTGTGACAACACTTCAAGGAATTTATTTCATCAATACAGCCGAAGGAAAAATTTACTATCGAGGAAAACCTCTGTTCCACTCCTCCCAAACGAGTGGACATCCAAAATTTCTAGAAAACATCCAATTAGAACTTCAAGATCATCAAATTCCAGACTTCCAAATCCATTTGAAAAATTTAGACAACTTTAATCAATTTAAAAACATTCAAGTGTCTCCAGTTATCCGAAAACCATATTTAACCAACCATTTTGTACATTGTGATTGTTCTTTGCGTGATTTTCACCGTGTACAAAAGAATCTCCAAAAGAGGACAGCAACCTTCTTCAAGAACTTCGCTACCAACCCCCGAAGTTCTCTTTAGGGAGGGAGGAGTTACATTGTGAGAACCTACAGCAGTCAGCAGTTTCAATACAACTTCTTAGAACTCTCCTGGAACTGTTGGAGCCAGCTTTCTCACGCATCGAGCGTCAGTCCTGCTTACAACATCGAAGCGAGAGGTACTCACTTTATCAAAATTCACTTGTTTAAATTGTTTTATTCCAAATTTTGTGTTTTGTAAAAATAAAGATTTCTTTTTAAAAAGAAATCTTACTGAACGCATTATTTAGCTTATATATATATATATATATATATAATACAGTGGCATTGTAGATACAGAGGCGTTTGAAAGACGGTCTAAATTTCCAACTATTGATTTACTATGTTCACTTTCAAGAGTTTAAATAACGAATTGTAGTTTTTCAAAGTTTGCCATTTTTTCTTTCATTGTCTGATCTCATTGTTCCCTGAAAACTTGGATCTTGAGAGAAATAATTAACGGATAAAATATTTTATTCCCTTCTTATTTCTTGCCTTAGATCCTTCAGTTTTCAGGTTTTTACGAAGTTGAAGATGAGTGGTTTCCATTTCTCCCAAATAAGAAAGATAGGGTATGGAATTCACCAGTGGGAGGGTTATCCGGTGGGTGGCCTCACTCGGAAAGAGCAGCACTTTATAGATTATCTTTAATCATTACAAGTGAAGCTCTGAAGTAGGTTATAGGAATATTTGTATAAATCTTTCATTTCTCAAAGCATTTCCCTCCAATACATGATAGGAATCTCACGGTACATTGAGCATGTTACAGGTTATTCAGTCTACCTCTTGTAATGTGTGCTTGATAACATCACTTCATTCAATTGACAGCCTTCATCCATGCAACAGAACATTAACAAGATTGAAAATATGAATAATATCATTCATTTCATTTTTTCATTCAAGAACAGTTATATAAGTAGGCCCGCGGTACAGTATGTTACAAACATTATTTTGAATACATCCGTGAGTTCACATGATAAGTTACATTTTGAATATAAGTTTGAAACAAGCAGAATCTCATTATTGTTTAAGTACGGAATGATTCTTACAATAAAAAAAAACTTGCCGTTGCTTTGTCTATGAATAGGACTATTTAAAATTTCAAACTATCCAAGACATAAAATATTCCGAATTTTCCAACCAAAAATTCCTATCGAAAGAGGAGGCATGAATTATATGTACAGAAATTACACAGAAAAATAATAATTAATTACTTATAGGAGTAGCTAATGATAAGTTATCTATTATAGAGCGTGGAGAGCAAAGCGCAAAAAATAAGCTATCAAGACTCTTTAATTGTTCAATACAGGTTATAAGCAAATTTGAATGGGGGAATTCTGATAATAACTAACTGTAAATATAACTTGTGATTACTGAGAGCACCACGAAATTTCAAATCTTCTAGTTCTCCGGCCTGAATGAATTCTGAATGAGCTCTCAATGAATTCTGATGAGGTCTGTCAAATTCCAAATCTACTAGTTCTCCTGAATGAATTCTGATGAATCGTTGAAAATGGTGGTAATGATAATCACTTTTGAAGACTTCAATGTCTTCAAAATTGAAATGTCTTCTTCAATGACTTTAAGACGAGATGAAGCCAAGTTGATTAGAAAGAAACAGTCTAAAAATATTGAATACATTCAACTATTTCACACCTAAAGTGAAATTGAAATTTTTGGCAAAACGAGAACAATTTACAATACGGTATGGATTCATGAACTGACCTTTGTTATTGAAAAATACATATCAGTTACAAGAGTAAACATTCATGTGTACTCCTTAAGATATTTTTCAGGGATCTTGAATTTTATAGGCATAGAGGAAAGTCATCAGATTTAATAGAAAAATGAAGATTCCAGGAGTTTTGAAGAAGGTGGCAGTTGAATATTGCTCACAATCAACATTACATGGAGTGAAGTACTTGGTGGAGCCCAATAGAGGGCTTATTGAAAGGTAGAAAATCCTCAATTCTTATTATCTTTGTACTATTCCAGGCCAAATATAATTGCTTCGATTAGCTCTTAATTTTCCAGTTTTCATGAATATTGAAAGGTGGAAGAATACGTAGAGGTTTTGACTCAGATTGCATTGTTGAAGTTCGTATGGATGGAAGTCCCCCTCTTAAGCGGGACTTGACTGTATTTTAGGGGAGAGATGCGCCAATTGCCTGTGGAGCTTCTCACCCATGACTGAACTTCTATTTCTTTTGAAACCCCCACCCCCTCAAAACTGAATTTCAAACAACAAAAGGATATCATCCAACCAACTAAACTAGCATCACTAGTAAAATAAAAAATAGTAGTTTTTTATTTATTATATTTCTGTAGCTTTGTCTCGTTTTTATAAATTGTTGCACAGAGTTTCAATTTTGCATGTTTAACCATTATTTGGAGAAAATGAGTGAAAAAAGCAAAATTGCCACTGTGTGAGTGACTGATGACTTGCGGACAATTTAGATATGATATTTATATAATGTTTGTTACCCAGGAATAATGCTCTAGAGTAGCCTATTGGTAGGGAGTTCGTAAACACTCTGTAGATTGTTTGGATCTTATTTCATAGATTGGTCATTTTACTATAACTTATTCCGAATAGATCTTGAAGCTTCACTGTATTGATTTTCCACATAGAGTCCACAACAACTTATCTCATTCCGATCATTTTGTGACTTCTTTCTATCTATCACTCTACAAATAATATAGTACTCACTAAAAAGTTACTTAAAATCATCCATTCCTGGCTAAACATATAATTGAAACTTGAGACAAGAAAAATTTAAAAAATCTTCAATCTCCATTGTCACGTTGGGCCTAAATTCAAATATTGTGAAAAATATGTCATTGCACTATGTCATTGTACTATGTTGAATGTTGCCAACAGATTATTTTGGAAATGCACAATACTTTTGGCGGCTGCTATTAGTGTTCTATGCCTGGCTTCGAGACTAGAATTGGCATTCTCCAAGCTGAGAGTTACGACTTCAATTTTCACTTTATCCTATCCGAGTTTTGTGCTTGAACAGCCGGTAGTTACAATCTGCAATTATAACAAAGTATTCAAATCTACCACCGGTCAGTTTTTCCAGTCAATGTGAGTATGAATTCGATAGAGCAATAATATAAAGTTGTGTAACTTACCTCGTTTTTGGAAAATTATAACTGGTGACCTTCTTAATTTCGATTTGAAAATTATTACGTTTCCTAAATGTAACAAATCACTTTTTGAGATATGAGTGTCCAAAGTTTAAAACTCTCGGGAAACCCATTTTCTAATTTGTAGCAAATAAATTCTCCATGATTTTTATTATTTATCTCATGACATATATTCGAGTTCTCAGCATGCTAGAGGAATCTATTTCATTTTGAGATCAAGAACCTAATTTGAGTCATTTTTTAAAACAAACAGTACACATAAACCATTTAAAAAAACTTTCTAGCAGACTTTAATTGCTCAACAAGCATAGGTTGCTTGCAGCTTGCTTTGCTGAATAGTCCGTGATCGACACTCTGAATACATTGATTGTCATTGAAAGACAAATTTCAGAATTGTTATAGAGGATTGAAATAGAATGACTTGATAATTCTTTCTTTCTAATACTTAGTCATTATATCATTGCAGGAATTTTGATAGCAAAATGGAGAAAGATCAGTTGGAACAAACTCTCCCTATGTTTATTAATTACTTAATTATGAGAAAGACCACATCATCAGAATCTGAGATGAGTATGCTGATGAAGTGGACCGATTACCTCCAGAAAAATTACTGGACAATGAGCGAATTCGTGCTTTTTGTAAGTCGATCTTCAGCTTTCTCAAACCGATAAATTGAAAAGAAACTGAGTATCCAAGAGGATGGATTCTTTCTCAGTGAGTTATTCTCATATTATGTCGGTGGCTAACATATCCATCCATGCTAAGAGGGCTGACCTCGGGGAGTTTGGGGGCATCTTCAAGAAGACCTTTAGGCCCGCCGCGAAGTAGATCCAGGCCACTCTTTCCACGCCGTGGAAAGTTTTGTAAAAGCATTGCTAGCAATGGCACGCCGCAAACTGCACCCAGCCCAGAACATTCCACTCAGTTAATGAGTACGATCTGGGAGGACCTTATCCAATGCCCCTGGTGCACCGGGGCAGACTAACCGCGTTCCATGAGACCTTTTGACAGTTCATAAACCGGTCGCCATCTTTGATTATCCTAACCGGTGCAGAATTCATGAACCGGTCGGAAACATATGATCCACAAAAAGCTAACCGGAACCGGAGAGCTCCTATTGGTCGAAAGTTTTAGCGTCATATGAAGTGAACAGTAGATGCCTATGAGAAAGGTAAAAGTTAAAATGGAGGAGCAAAGCAAATATAAGGTACTTTATTCTTTTGAAAATATATCCCATTATAGAGAACGAGGAAGTTGATTCATTATTGGCGGGTAAGTTTATTTTGTATTATATTATTGACAATCAACTTAGTTTGGTATGACTATCTTATTAGAATAAGTTATGGATGTGTTGTTTACGGAATCTATCCAAAAATGCCTTTGCATTGATTGGGAAATTGTAAATATTAACGCTTTGTTAATATTCCATAAGGACATGAACATAAAATTAATTAATTTATTCACACTAATTGACCGTGCGAAGTGAGGTCTATTGCTGTATTTCCATAAGGTCTATAGTTTGTGAAGTGATATTGCCATCCATGTTGGGTGACATTCTTACATGAAGTAGTATATTTGATATATACTAGTGTAGCTGTTAATATCCCTAGCTTGCAGATAAATTTGCAAAAAGTTAAGGCCGTCCGGCTCGCAAATATACTGGGGTCACAGCTCTAGCTCAGTAGTAGATGCATGAATACTCTCAATGTAATGAACCACCATGGGTTTCAATAACTGATGATCAATAATTCTTACCGCTGCTCTCGTGAAGATATTGAAGATTACCAATAAGGAAGTCAAAAAGATAGTTAGTGACTGATTATCAGTAACGATATATTCAATCGAGAATAATGTAAATCAACTATGTTTTTTCTAGTTGATCCTTGAAACGCTCTTCATGAATACAGGTATGCACCAATTCATCCTTTCGAAATTCCTTGAGACTTACAATGCCAGTTCTTAAAGTTCTCTGGATCCTTATATGATATATTGTAGACTTATTAATATAAATATCAGTAAGATTTTGCTGGCTGAATAGTATTACTATTATCAAAGGATGATAAGTAATAAGTGCTCTGAATAAGATCAATATTAATTAATCCACTAATTATATATGCTGCAGAATAAGAATGCTTGGTACCAAGACAGCTCAAACTGTATATCACGAGGTGAATTAGGAAAATAATAAAAACTTCTAGAATTTTGTATGCTGACATAAAACACAAAATATATCCCTATAAAATAACATGGACAAAAATATTTCTTGATAAATATAATTTTCTTTGAATAAATAAATTCTCTAATATTTTAACAACTATCACAGGAGTTGTTAGCATTCACAATATTGTGAGCCATAAAAATATCTATTCATTTATTGATACTGATGATGTGAAACTTCAGGTTGATTCAGAATTTGACAAATTGGAACCTGTTCAGTCTATGGGTTCAATATAATTATATTTCAAACAATAATTAATAATTAATAGAATAATCATTTAAATCTCAGGGTATGGACTTGTGCCATGCATGGAAATAAGCTTCCTACATCCATCAAAAATATTCATAAAAAAGAGTTCTTAGTGAATATATTATAATGTTCAACATGTTGCAAAATTTTCAAACTTGAACCAAATTTATATAGCGCTTTTGAATAATTCCCCAATTCACTAAAAAGGCCTTAGTGTTAAATGAGCTCATTTAAACTTAACACTCACTCAAACGATGATCGCTGAAGTTCTTGTAGAATAATTAATTATCTCCAATAATTAATTAGTCGAATGCTTTTGACTCCGCTGGGCTAATGTATGGTCCAGATTTTTTGTAATTTTCTATCAGTATTGAATGTATATGGGAATATTGTACTATTAAGAACTCTTTAACAATCACTGAGTTCATAAACAATCAAACATTAATTACAAAACTTGACATTTAAAAAGGGACTGGCTTGATGATTTTTTAAAAATTAATTGAAAGGAACCCTATCCTCATGTGCTGCCACATCGGTCGAGATCACAAGCCAGATAGAAGAAGTTCTCAGAAAATTCTCATCTCTTCCTCTAACAATTTGTAAGCCTTCCTCTGATTGGCTTTCTAGTCTTAGTAGAATGTGATGTGATTGGTTACTTAAGATTCAGGGTTTCTCCAACTTTGTTATACAAAGATAAATAAAAATTTATACATAAATAACTTTTATAATAGCCTGTGAGCATTCCAATAAATAAATCTCAATATATGACACTACAATGCGGTATACATTTAATTTTTATGTGAGCTTTGTATACTCTTGGTTTTTCATACTTTTTTCAGATTTCAATAAATATTCGAGTAACATAATAATCGTTGCTTTCTCATTACATAAACCTTCTTCAACATCTAGAATATACAATTTTCTGAGTAAAATATAATTTAATTCATAATATTTGAGTGAGCAATCAGCTGATTCATTCGATATTAATTCAATAAATTGTTGACTGATCTAAGATTGATTGATATATTAAATCAAAACAAAGGATTCTAACTTCAAATTGTACAAGCAATCTTTTTTTTCTATAATCTGCCATTAATAAACAAGCCGCTTCATTATTTTATTTTTGCCAAAGAATTCTCATTACTGCATAATTACAATTTTGCATGGTTCTCTTATCGCTTTATAGATAATATGACTACTCCTTATCATGAATGAGATTCGATTTCATTAGAGTGATACCTTGACTAGGCTATCTGTTCCTTCAATTTCACATTTCTATTAAAGATTAGTTGGTTTCTTCAAAATTATTTTATGGGGTCACATCACATCGTCATATAATTCGTCCTCTGATTTCTGATACAGAACAATAATTTGGGAATACAATGTAGATCCCAGTGGTTTTGGATCAGGAATCATACAAGTTACAAAGCCTGTTAATAAAAATTACTGAGAAACGTGTCTTCTAAAAAATTCAACAATATGCATAATAACAAATAAATTCAATTGAAATATATGTGCCCTACATCTAATCTCCTACTACATACAATACACAAATATAAATAATCTCCTCCTCAACAAATAAACATAAAACATCTTTTTGAACAATCCCTCCGCCCTCAGCTAGGAGCGGTTCTTTGTGGTACTATGCCGCTAAAATATTTCAAACATTGGTGCAAAACCATTGCCAACTGACACTATAATTCTCAGGCTTGTAAAAATCTAACAGTTCCTCTTTGCTGCTTATCACATCATGATTCGTATATTCAATTTTTCCCTCTTAATAAATTCTGGGCTTTATATTCATACAATAAATAATCTTAATAGCTAGTCTTTGGTCATTTATCAACAAGAGATTCTTAGTCATTAAAACACATGAAAGTTTGGCTTAATATAATTTGATTGAACAATGCGGTTTTATCATTTGGCAGATAATTTTACTTATTTTCTCTCTTTGGATAACACATTAATAATAATAAGGTACTTTTTATAATATCCCACACATAATTTACATTTTTATGACACTTGAATATTTCGAAAAATGACAGTTTTGTAGGTTATGATACATCAGGCACTGGTTATTGATGTTCAGAACAGTGAACGATCGATTTTAATAGATTTCTGTTGAATCATCTGTCGCCATCTTGTGATCTTTGGATTGCTTGGTAAGTTGGCTTTTAATTTAAATAATAGCTATTTAATTAGTTTGGGAGTGATAAAGTTGGTAAAGATGGCTTCTAAATTTTCCATTTCTTTATTTCAGGTACTGGTTTAGATGATCGAAGTGGATACATCATAGACTGGACAACTATGTTGTACTGTGATTTGGATAGGTACGTATTCTGGCAACTGACAATGTGAGTGACAATTCCATCATAATAATATTTTTGTTTACCTTTCTCATTGACAGAATCCAAGGGCAGGGCAGTGGACTGTGGATGATAGTTGGTATAAATACCTACAAATAAATCTTTGAATTCTGTACATAAAAATACTGATAGCTTGAAGTGTGGTAAGTACGCCAATAAAAGACTAAATGAATCAACAATATAAGATTTAATAATAATAAGATGATAATAGTAGGCAGATGGCCACATACAAAAACAATTGTGTCAAGTATCCAGGGATCAATAAAATAATGATAGGCAGGTGGCCACATACAAACATTGAATCAAATATCTTGAGATCAATAAAATAATAATAGGCAGATGGCCACATACAAAAACAATTGTAAGTAGGTTAAGTCTTTGAATCTTTAAATAATAATAGGCAGATGGCCACATACAAAGGCAATTGAGTCAAATCTTGGGAAAATTACAACATGTGAAATAATGTAGAGAACTACAACATTTAAAAGAAATTAGGTCAATGACATTAATGACCATTGAGGTCTGACAATAACTGCAAAGGTATTAATGATATTAAATTATTAATGATATTGGTATTAATGATATTGCAATAAATGCAAAGGTATTAATAGTGATACCTGAAATGAATATAATTTGAGGGCAATAATGAAAGTTATTACTAAGGTACAATAATAATGATTAAAAAATGACAATAAGCTGTAAAAAATGCTCAGCAAATAACATACATAAAAAATATATGTGGCATAGGCCTTCAGTGATTTGAATGTCAAAATAGACTTCGACCTAACAATTAATAGGCGTTATTGGCCTTAGAATAACACTTAAAAGCTAAGGGTAGCTAATAAATACAATGAGGACAGTCCGGGTTGAATATAGGCGACATGGGCCTTCAATGAATTGAATGTCAAGACAGACATCAATTAGAACGAGTAATAGGCGACAGTGGCCTTCAATGAATCACTTGTAAAGCCAAGGGTAGCTGTCAAATCCAGAGAATTAATAGTTGCTACTATTGAATACAATTATATAGGCGTCAGTGGCCTCAGAAAATCACTTGTGAAGCCAAGGGTAGCTGTTAAATACAAAGAATAATTGCTACAATTGAATACAATTATATAGGCGTCAGTGGCCTCAGAAAATCACTTGTGAAGCCAAGGGTAGCTGTCAAATCCAATGAATTAATAGGCGTCGGTGGCCTTAGTGAATTGAATGTCAAGATAGACATTAATAAAACAATAATGATGCATACGTAAATGAAAATTGAAAGGAACGATTTACATAACCTGAATAAAATTTTGAAGAGGAGATGCGGCCAGGCAGACAGGCAATGACTCCGCAGTACCAACAGGAACAGGACATCAGCAAGCGATGAAGTGATCTGGCCATGCTATGACAAGCATGGAAACGTCCACTACAGCAGGCGAATCCCCCAATGGAAAAGTAGGCTGGAGCGAGTAGAATTTCAAACGAATAATCCGATCTTCAAATTGTGGAATTTTTGGATTGATTTCCAAACAGTAGAGATGATGCACTTGAAAGTTGAGGTTCACGAGGTGAAGCCAATTGTAGAAAAATGGCAACTGAAGCTTACACGAGGTTGTAAATTTAGACAAAGTTTATCCAATTTTAACAGAGTAACTGAGTGAAGAACTCGATGAATAATTGAATCACACTGAAGAATAGAACAAACGAATTAATTTGAAGAATAATTCACACTTTAAAAAGGTTTTGTGAGTCCGATGAATTCAGATGAAAGGTTTAGACCGAAGGCGTAAATGCACCATCGACTATCCACCATTGAAGAAGACACGGAGACGCTGCAAGCCTGCAAGCTACAATGAAAAAGGCAAGCTGCCGGATGTGTTAGAAACGTAGGCAAAGCGCTCGCAAACGAATGGTGAAAAAGTAACAAATATCTAAAAGGTAAGATGCCTAAAGACAAGATTAAATTCTAAAAAATAGAATAGCACAAATATTAAAATTGCAACGGCAAAAAATCCGACGAAAAAGGTACGAATAGAAGTATAGAAAACCAGCTGATAGAGCAGTGGCAAAAAACCGCGACTGAGACGTCACTGGTCAGCGCAGACGCACGAAAGACACAGCGCGCAGACAGACAGACATGATGACGACATGATGTCTACGTAGTAGCGGAACGAATAACAAGTGAAACCGTTCCAATAGATGCTTTGTCAGATTTTACATAAACTGGGCCCCTTGTGTCATACGGGGGTATGGCACAATAAGAAAAAGTAAGAAATATGTAAAATCTGGCAAGGCAATTGGAAATTGAAAACTGGGCCCCATGTGAGAACCAGGGGAAAAGAACAATGAAACCTAAAAATACAACATGAACCATAAGGGCAAGGGGATTAACTAGAATCCTCATCAATGGGAAGAGGTGCTAAACTCGAAATAGCCCTCTTAAAAGTGCCGGAGGGAGTGAGAACAGTGACAACTCGAACCTTGTCGTCCTTACCGGGATGAACTTCAGTAATGTGCGCCAGCTTCCAAGTGGACTGCGCGGAACCAGGATCCTTCAAGATGACAACCGTACCGACCTTCAAATTTTCATAATTGCTTAACCATTTGCCTTTTTTCTGAAGAGTGGTTGAGGAATGGGTCTTTTTTCTGAAGAGTGGTGGAGAAAAAGTACGAGATTTGGGGCCGCCTACACGGATGGAAATAGGACCGGCGTAATCCAAACCACAATTATGAAAGTGAACATTAGCCTGAACGCGGGCCGCAGGTAAACTACCCATGATTTGCTCAGAGCGAAGAGCTGAAAAGCGAAAACACAATATGCAATGCCGCAATACACTTTTGATGGTGCGACGGGTGGAGGGAAACCAAAATCGTTGTCTTACACTGGCCATGGTGGCCTGCACCCCAGCATGACTTATACGACGATGGTGAGCAACAATCAATGCACGAGTGAATTTATGATTGCTAGGCAACAAAATTTGATGTTTGTAATCAAAGGAAGCATTTGCATTTTGCAAACGTCCACCAACTCTGAGCAGAGAATCTGAATGAACAAATGGTGACAAGGCTTTAATAGAACTATTAGGCAATAGCTCCTGATTTTGACGCAATGCCTTAAGTTCGGCAGAGAAAGCTTCTTCTTGAATAGATTTGAAGATACAATTTTCAGCTTCTGAAATTTCAGAGATAGTTAATTGACCAAAACGCGGAGTGACTGAATTTTGTTTTTTACAATTATGAATGAACCGTAGAACATATGCTGTTGTACGAACGATTTTGTGATAGGTGGAGCAACTATTGATTATGCCTGAGATAACATCACTATGAGAAGAAGTAGTAGTTAATACCTGAACTGATTGAGAACTGTTTTCCTGAACTGATTTCTGAAATTGATGAGAGACATCATTTGAAGTTAGAAAATTTGACGTGACCCTACGGGGAGCGGCCACAAGTGAAGCGGGGAGGCACAAACGAGGTGCTGCAATAGGACGAATAGCTTTACAAGGACCAAATATGACCCAACCTAGACTGGTTTTCTGAAGAATGGGAGCATTTTGAGCTAGATATAATTTACCAGGCTGAAGAACAGATGCAAATATGCCAGCACCAAGTAACAAATCTACAGGCTTAGGCTGATCAAACAATGGATCCGCTAATTTAAGTTCAACAGGAATTGAAATTTTAGAAAGATCGATGTTCACACTAGGAACATTAGCTGATATGCTATCAACTACAATACAATTTTCTTCAACCGACCACGAACGATCAGATGAAGACAAGCAAACTGAATGAGAAACAGATGATTTGGTCTTATTCTCACCTACACTATGAATCAAAGTGTCAGAATACAAGGTAACAAGTGACAATTTTTCAGCCAACCTAGTTGACATCAAATTACAATCAGAGCAAGAGTCTAAAAGCGCGGTTGCTTTAATAAATTCCCCACTAGAAGTTTGAACCAAAACCTCGGCAGTAGGTAACAAAGCGACAGTTGATTGCTGTTGCAAACACAGAGACGAAGTGGAGCTCATTGTGACATGAGAGTTCTTCTGAGGCTGTTCTGCATGAGAAACAGCTTGCTTAGTTGTTTCCGCATTCTGAACCATGACGGAATTCAAAACAGCATTCTTACCATTGGAGGGAGCAAAAGATTGAGAATGAATAAGATTTGAAGTTACCTTATCCTTAGAAGTAGGCTGAGTGTCCCGTGATTGAGGATACGACCTATGAAGAACAGTGTGGTGACTCTTGCCACAAAGTGTACACGATTTGTCCGAACAAACATGATTGGGTGCGAAAGGCTTGAGGCAATTATAACATAACCTTTTGTCACGGACAGCATTCCAACGATCAGTAACCTGTAACTTCAATAATTCATTACAACGATTTGGAAAATGACCAACAGAATTACAAAAACTACAAGGTGACATAGAAGAGGTAGTAACCTGCATCCTAGCTTGAACATTTGATTGACTTTGATTGAACTTCGGCTTGCTATGAGCACCAACCGAGTTGGATGTACTTGCTGTACATTTCCTTGATGATGGTTAGCTGAGCTTGAAGCAACAGCTTCCATGATTTTGCATTGTGATTCCAAAAAATTCCAGAATTTATCAATGGTGGAATGTCGTGTATACCAACACTCTTTTCCCATTCTCGAACAGTAGCAGTATCCAACTGCAACAACATTTTGTGCATATACAACAAGTCCTTGATTTGGACTCCAAGTTGAAGCGCTTCGAGCGCGGTAATGTGGGACTTGCAAAAGTCAATGAATGCCCGTAATGATTGCGGACAGTTACGCTTTATGGTAGGCGGAGATTCAATTGCCGTGACGTGCCTGGCAGCAATTAATCTCTTGTTGTCATACCTCTCCCTTAAGAGGTTCCATGCAAGCTGAAAACCATTTTCGTCAGCTTCAATGTGTTCCACTCTAGCAAGAGCTTCACCACTGAGTGATTGACGAAGATAGAAAAATTTCAATGAATCATTAATGTTATCTTGATTACCAATAATATTAGTAAAAGCACTTGAGAATGCTTGCCATTTTGAAAGCTCCCCATTGAAGCGTGGAAGCGGTATCTGAGGCAACTGAAAATTTGCCAAAGGTGCGTTTTGAGATGTTGGCCGCTGGGAAGCACCAGCAGTGGCCTCATTGTTGCGTTGTCTGCTTTCAAAGGCAGTTAATGCAGCGTTTGCCTTAGAGGTAATGGAGATAAACTTATTGAGTATCTCAAAATGAGTTGAAGTGTCCTGTGCTTGCAACTCTGAATTCGATAATTGTTGATGTATCTTATCATACTTAATTCTAAGTGAACCTAGTTCGTTTTTACAGTCAATAGTTGATAATAAGTGGCTTCAGTGTCCACAACATAATCGTTATAGCTGGTTATGAACCAATCTATTTCCTGGTGCAAATTGTCTCTTGTATTGAAAAGAGCAGAAGGCTCAGGAAGTGAATCTTCCTCATGATCAGACATGCTTAAAAATTAACAGAAAAACCTGAGTGAATGACACAATAGTGCACTGTAGCAATGCGATTGCTGCGCCAATAAGCAACCTTGGGCGCTGGTCCAGTACGCAGAGAGGCACGCCTGTGGGTTTGAGGCAAGTTGTATCAAGCTTGCTGTGCGGCGAGTCAAGTAGCGAGCTTGCAAGGCAGTGTGGTATGCCGTGTGTTGTTTTCTCAATGCGCAATAGCCGTCTGTGACCAGTTCAGTGCGGTTCAGTCTCTCAGGGTACAAGATAGTTGATAGCTGGTGCATACACGTCGCAGCGTGCTTTGAGTTGCAGCCAGTACTGAAAATTTGAAACAAGTGTGTGAATGCTTAATATTAAACAATATAAACATACAAAGGTACAATGAAATAAAATATACACTAGAGTGGGACCTAATCATTGGCGTCAAGCTAGACTATTAGGTACACGGTCACTGAAACCCCAATGTTCAATGGACCAAGAAATGGGTAATAAAAATTAACAATTATCCTAGGCAAACTGGGTCAAAGATCCGGCCCGGAGGACCAATTTTTATGACAGAATCCAAGGGCAGGGCAGTGGACTGTGGATGATAGTTGGTATAAATACCTACAAATAAATCTTTGAATTCTGTACATAAAAATACTGATAGCTTGAAGTGTGGTAAGTACGCCAATAAAAGACTAAATGAATCAACAATATAAGATTTAATAATAATAAGATGATAATAGTAGGCAGATGGCCACATACAAAAACAATTGTGTCAAGTATCCTGGGATCAATAAAATAATGATAGGCAGGTGGCCACATACAAACATTGAATCAAATATCTTAAGATCAACAAAATAATAATAGGCAGATGGCCACATACAAAAACAATTGTAAGTAGGTTAAGTCTTTGAATCTTTAAATAATAATAGGCAGATGGCCACATACAAAGGCAATTGAGTCAAATCTTGGGAAAATTACAACATGTGAAATAATGTAGAGAACTACAACATTTAAAAGAAATTAGGTCAATGACATTAATGACCATTGAGGTCTGACAATAACTGCAAAGGTATTAATGATATTAAATTATTAATGATATTGGTATTAATGATATTGCAATAAATGCAAAGGTATTAATAGTGATACCTGAAATGAATATAATTTGAGGGCAATAATGAAAGTTATTACTAAGGTACAATAATAATGATTAAAAAATGACAATAAGCTGTAAAAAATGCTCAGCAAATAACATACATAAAAAATATATGTGGCATAGGCCTTCAGTGATTTGAATGTCAAAATAGACTTCGACCTAACAATTAATAGGCGTTATTGGCCTTAGAATAACACTTAAAAGCTAAGGGTAGCTAATAAATACAATGAGGACAGTCCGGGTTGAATATAGGCGACATGGGCCTTCAATGAATTGAATGTCAAGACAGACATCAATTAGAACGAGTAATAGGCGACAGTGGCCTTCAATGAATCACTTGTAAAGCCAAGGGTAGCTGTCAAATCCAGAGAATTAATAGTTGCTACTATTGAATACAATTATATAGGCGTCAGTGGCCTCAGAAAATCACTTGTGAAGCCAAGGGTAGCTGTTAAATACAAAGAATAATTGCTACAATTGAATACAATTATATAGGCGTCAGTGGCCTCAGAAAATCACTTGTGAAGCCAAGGGTAGCTGTCAAATCCAAAGAATAATTGCTACAATTGAATACAATTATATAGGCGTCAGTGGCCTCAGAAAATCACTTGTGAAGCCAAGGGTAGCTGTTAAATACAATGAATTAATAGGCGTCGGTGGCCTTAGTGAATTGCATGTCAAGATAGACATTAATCAAATAGTAAGTAGGCGTCAGTGGCCTCAATGAGTTGAATGTCAAGATAGACATTAATAAAATAATAAGTAGGCGTCAGTGGCCTCAATGAGTTGAATGTCAAGATAGACATTAATAAAATAATAAGTAGGCGTCAGTGGCCTCAATGAGTTGAATGTCAAGATAGACATTAATAAAATAATAAGTAGGCGTCAGTGGCCTCAATGAGTCACTTGTAAAGCCAAGGGTAGCTGTCAAATCCAATGAATTAATAGGCGTCGGTGGCCTTAGTGAATTGAATGTCAAGATAGACATTAATAAAACAATAATGATGCATACGTAAATGAAAATTGAAAGGAACGATTTACATAACCTGAATAAAATTTTGAAGAGGAGATGCGGCCAGGCAGACAGGCAATGACTCCGCAATACCAACAGGAACAGGACATCAGCAAGCGATGAAGTGATCTGGCCATGCTATGACAAGCATGGAAACGTCCACTACAGCAGGCGAATCCCCCAATGGAAAAGTAGGCTGGAGCGAGTAGAATTCCAAACGAATAATCCGATCTTCAAATTGTGGAATTTTTGGATTGATTTCCAAACAGTAGAGATGATGCACTTGAAAGTTGAGGTTCACGAGGTGAAGCCAATTGTAGAAAAATGGCAACTGAAGCTTACACGAGGTTGTAAATTTAGACAAAGTTTATCCAATTTTAACAGAGTAACTGAGTGAAGAACTCGATGAATAATTGAATCACACTGAAGAATAGAACAAACAAATTAATTTGAAGAATAATTCACACTTTAAAAAGGTTTTGTGAGTCCGATGAATTCAGATGAAAGGTTTAGACCGAAGGCGTAAATGCACCATCGACTATCCACCATTGAAGAAGACACGGAGACGCTGCAAGCCTGCAAGCTACAATGAAAAAGGCAAGCTGCCGGATGTGTTAGAAACGTAGGCAAAGCGCTCGCAAACGAATGGTGAAAAAGTAACAAATATCTAAAAGGTAAGATGCCTAAAGACAAGATTAAATTCTAAAAAATAGAATAGCACAAATATTAAAATTGCAACGGCAAAAAATCCAACGAAAAAGGTACGAATAGAAGTATAGAAAACCAGCTGATAGAGCAGTGGCAAAAAACCGCGACTGAGACGTCACTGGTCAGCGCAGACACACGAAAGACACAGCGTGCAGACAGACAGACATGATGACGACATGATGTCTACGTAGTAGCGGAACGAATAACAAGTGAAACCGTTCCAATAGATGCTTTGTCAGATTTTACACTCATCTTTAAGTGGCCCGATAATACGGCTTGAGGTTAGAGATATTTTCCCACCAAGTTAAATTTGGCTTGCATTCAATCCATACACCTGGATTGTGTTATGTTTAGTTATGGCTGCAATTTTATATGGTCCAGTATAAATATTAAAGAACTTTTTTGTAGTTTTTTCTAAAGCATTCGAGAGTCTATAACTTTTCAAGAGTACTTCATCTCCAACACTGTATTTAAATTGTTTGGATTTGCTATCATGATAGCGTTTTCGTGGGGTCGCTGACCTTTCTAATCTCTGTTGTACTATGTGACAGATATCTGAGTTAGGATAATTTGCAGTGTTAGATGGTGGGAAGTCTATTAATTTCTCAATAAATATTTTGTTTCTTTCTCCAAAAATAACTTCTACCAGTGTATATCCTGTGTTTTCGTTTATACAGTTGTTGAAACACTCTTCAAGGAACGGCGAATATCTAACCCAACTTTGATGTTTTTCAGAGCAGTACGCCCTCATAAATCGCGAGATTTCTGACGGCGCTCTATGGGGTTCGAGCTGGGAGAATATGTGGAAGTTCGAGATGATTTGATGTCAGCCAGTTCAAGTATTCTTTTCCATTGTTTGCTACAGAAGTATGAAGCATTATCTGACAGAATGCGTTTAGGCTTTCCTACTTGTGGGGTCAATTTATTCACTACACAATTTGCCAGGACTTCCCCTGTTAGTTTGCCAATGGGAAAGAGCATGGTGTATTTTGAGAATAGGCATGTTAACATGAATATATATATTTTTCCATATTGTGCCATAGGTAGAGGACCATAAATGTCTGCTGACACTAATTCTAATGGGGCAGTTGGCAATATTGGTATCATTTCTCCCCTGACTTGATATTTTAGATGTTTTGTTTTTTGACATGGGTTGCAGGCTCTTGATACTTTGGCTACCTTTTTGTGCATGCCTTTGAAATAACATGCTTCTTTCAGTGCTCATATCATTTTTCTCACTCCAAAATGACCAATTCTTCCATGGGT
Source organism: Nilaparvata lugens (assembly GCF_014356525.2). Taxonomy (NCBI): domain Eukaryota; kingdom Metazoa; phylum Arthropoda; class Insecta; order Hemiptera; family Delphacidae; genus Nilaparvata; species Nilaparvata lugens. The sequence continues at coordinate 19,388,900 of NC_052508.1, forward strand.
TTCTTTAATCACTTCCTCAGCTATCTTTATTGATATGATAATATTTGCCAGTTGTAATTTTGTGGTGTGGTACGGTAAAATAGAAATCCCTGGTATTGTGTATACTGTCATAGGTAATCCAATGGTTCAAATGATCGATTTTCTAATAATTCTAAGATTTGGGATAGTTTGGAGTCTTCTTTTTGTGCGTTCTGAATTCTTCTGGGTGTCAGGGTATTCTTGTAAACTCTAGGCTGAATATTCTCGGGGTATGGCACACTTTCATCCATTTCCATCGCATAGCATTTCAGATTTGTGTCATTACAGTAGGCAGCGTCGAGTTCTTGTGACAGAAAATCAGCTGTTTGGTTTTGCTTTCCTGGTAGATGTGTGAGATCGAGGTCAAACTCCTGTAGAGCGAGAAACCATCTTGACAATCTATCATGGTTTAATTTAGCTGTTTTAAAAAATGTAAGAGCTTTGTGGTAACTGTTGATAAAGACTTTGTTTCCCAGCAACAGTGTGTGGTATTTTTTACAAACTTCTACTATACTTAATAATTCTTTCTCTGTAATTGGATAACGTCTCTGTGCCAGATTTAGGGTTTTACTAAAAAAAATTAATACTCCTTTGTCTCCTTCTACATTTTTCTGAAATATTTCCGCTCCTATGGCGTAATCTGAGCCATCTACATTTATATAAAATGGTTGGCTCTTATCAGGATGACTCAAGACAATTGTTTTGAGGAAAGCTTCTTTTAACTCTCAAAATACTTTCTCTTCCACCTCTGTCCATTTCCATGCTTTGTTTGCTGATAGTACATGACCTAATTGGGCCTTATAGTGTGACATGCAACTGTTGAAACATCTGTAGAATTGAAGAAATCCAATGAATTTTTGTAGCTGTTTGCAGTTAGTGAATGAAGGAAATTTTCTGATGGCTTCCAATTTACTGCTATCTTGGGAGATGCCATTCGGGGTAATGATGTGTCCTAAATACTTGACTTGTCATGCAAAAAAACTCACATTTTGATAATTTCAATTTGAATCCACAATTGATGAGACAGTAGAATACTGTTTTCAGATGTTGACAGTGGTCCTGAATATTCGCTGAAGAAATAAGTCCATCATCCACGTAAAGCGTGCAGAAGTCCGCAACATCCTCTCCTACAGCTTGGTAAAGGTAACAAATAATAATATGGCCATGGCATTCCTCAGTCCAAAGGCTAGGCGGGTGAAGCGGTAATTTCTTCCATTAAATAGGAATGATAAATAATCTCTCGATTCTGGTGCTATCTGGATTTGCCAATAACCTGCGCTTAGATCAATTGTAGAGTATACATTTTTTCCACTAAAGGTTTGAAGCACCTGTTCTATTTGATCAGGACCCTCGCGATCGTCCTCCAAAATGCTGTTAAGCGCTCAGGCATCTAGACACAATCTCACAGTGCCATCTTTTTTAGCAACACATACAATTGGTAGGCTGTACTGGGAGCTTGATGGTTCAATAATCCTGTAATGCAATAAACTCTTGCATTCTATTTATCTCTGCTATAGCTGCCGGACGGTACGTGAATGGGATGGGATAGGATTTTCGGTAATATGCTTCATGAGGCTTGACGTTGAGCCAGCATTCAAAGTATTAGGCCAGACCGGGCTGCTCTGAGAAGACGTCTCTATTTTCAATGAAGACTTTTGCTATGTTGTTTTTTGTATCTGAATCCCACTCGGTACAACAGTTTATTTTTTCCAGTAATCTTTTCAACATTTCTTCTGAGGTGATATCCTTATCAATCACATTATCGCCTGTTGCTGTTAAACTCAACACTTCGAAATGCTCCATGGTTTCTTTGATTTCGTGGATGCCCCAAGTCCTAGGAACGCCTTCCATGTGGTATGCAAATTGTACAATCCGATTTTCTTCAGGGTGTCTTTTTAAACTGGAGGTGGCGAGGGACGGCGACAGTGTGAGTCGGCCACCGCGCCCTGCCAACAGCCTGCTTGGCTGGCTGATGACGGGGGCCGGGGGCAGTCAACGTGTGTAGTGGTCGACAAACTAGGAACGGGCTCGACACTCACTTGGTGCTAGTCCTAGTGTGCTTCCCGGCAGCGCTGGTCCACCATAGGAGACGGAGGGGGTGAGTCCAGTCATTGAGTGTGAGAGACTTGTTAATCTGGAGTCGCTAAATGTCAGTAGACGTAGTCATTTACCCTTTAAAGAGGCTCATAATTTTAACCCCTCAATTAAGTCTAATTCTCGACTGAAAATAATGTTTTGGAACTGTCACGGATTGAGTAATTTGCTTTCAATTGATGGCCGGCAGCGCCAAAGAATCAATTCATTTGTTATAGTTGCCATATCAGAAACATGGGCTTATAATAAGATAAATGATTTAGTTATATTTGATAGTTTTAAAATAGTGGAAAGAGTGGCTATTAGAGATAACAGGCATGGCCGAGCTGTAGGAGGCTTGCTGATTCTTATCAAAGATAATATCAGTTTTGACATTGTTATTGATAGTAGCTGCTTATTGTTTCTGAAGGCGGAAAAAAACGGAAATGGTTTTATTGTTGGTCTCACGTATTTTCGATCAGGTTTCGTGCAAGAGGGTATTCATAGCCTAGAGTGATTATTCGATGAGAATATTATTTCATTTCGTGGGGAGAAACTGCCAATTGTAGTGGGCGGAGATTTCAATTGTAGAATAGGTGACTTAAATTCTTTTGAAGATGAATTTTCATCCAACACTACTAATTGTTTGTATAGCGAAAGGTCCTTGCTAGATAGGAAAATTGATAGCAAGGGTAGGAAACTAGTGAATCTAATGGAGAATGGATTGTTTGTCGTTCTAAACGGTAGAAGTTTTGGAGATGAGCCAGGAAACTATACTTTTATCAATGAAAACGGCAAAAGCGTTATCGATTATGCTTTTATTGATTTGGCACACCTTAATACTGTACGTGAGTTTACAGCTTCAGATATTTCTCTATCGTCTGATCACCTGCCGATTGAGATGGATATTGACTTGGTTGATGATTTAGAAACTTCAATCTTAGAACCTGAGAGCAATAAAACTATTTCTTACAGGCTGGTTTGGGCGGACCGCTGCGCCGAATCATTTAGAGAGGCGTTGTTGCTATCTCCTAGATTGAATTTTCAACTCAATGATACGAATAATTCAATTGATTTAATTTTTGAGAATTTTACAAAATCTACCTGGGAGGCAGCTGACTTATCTGGCATGTATAGGAAACAATTTACTGGTGGCTTTAAAAATGAACCTTGGTCCGACCTTGAGTGCAATGCTTTAAAAAGAGGTGTACACAGGGCATTCAAGTTTGCTAGGTCCAGGATATATGAGGATACAGCTGTAAAAGCATTTATTGATTTGAAGAAGAATTACAGGGATACAACTAAAATTAAAAAAGATTTATATTTAAATAAAGTTAAAGACAACATAAGAAACGTTAAAAATCCCTATGAGTTTTGGACAGCAGTTAAATATTTCAAGGGTGGAAAAAAGCATGTTAACGGTGTTTCTTTGGAATCTTGGTCACGCTTTCTTGGCAGTAAATATGCGGGTGAGAGGGAACAATTGTTTGTGTTAAGTGATGCTAGACACCCCTTTCTGGATAGAGAATTCACTTTGTGAGAGTTAGATCAGGTAATATCTAAATCAAAGAACAAAAGAACAACTGGTGTCGACGGAATACATTATGAATTTTTCAAGGCTCTACCAATGCATTCGAGAGATTATTTGCTAAATTCATTCAATAAAATAGTACATATGAAGGAGGTACCCCGGGAATGGTCTAAGATTGTCATGTTTTTTTCTGTATAAGAAGGGAGATAAGGACAACCCTAATAACTATAGAGGATTGGCAATGCTCAATAATATCACAAAACTTTTCACACATGCATTAGAGATAAGGCTGTCAGAGTGGGCTGATCAATGTCACATACTGCCTGAGTGTCAAAGTGGATTTAGGAGAGGGCGTGGATGTCTGGACAATATATTTGTTTTGCATACAGTTGTTTTCCACCAGATAAAGGTTAGACGCTGCAAACTTTTTGCTTTATTTGTTGATTTCCAATCTGCATTCGACTCTGTTCCTCATGGGCTTCTATGGGACGAGCTTAGGTTGTGTGGAGTCAGCAGTAAATGATAAGGCTGTTGAATGGACTTTATGACAGGGCTTCATTGGTTGTGAGAATTGAGACTTCAGACCCCATTGAAGTTACAAAAGGAGTGTTGCAGGGGTATTCACTTAGTCCATTTTTGTTCTCCGGCTATTCGAGAAATATTGAGTCCTTTTTCAGGGGAAGAGGCTTCCATGGCATTCCATTGAAAAACCAAACTGACATATTGATGTTACTGTTTGCTGATGATATTGTCATCTTTGCAGATAGTGAGGTGGACCTATGTAACAAGCTAAATTGTCTTTCCGACTACTGTGAATCCCTGAAGCTGACTGTCAATATTGAAAAAAACAAACATTGTACCTTTCCATGCTAGGGGCCGCAAAAAAGTTTTATCTTTTCACTATCGAGGTGAGGAAGTAGAGATAGTTAGCAGATATAGGTACCTTGGAGTAGACTTTCATGCGTCGGGTTGCTTCCGGAAATTCTGTGAAGGCTTAATTAGGAAGGCGAGAATTACTGGGGAGTCAGTCGTCCAGGTTCTTCGAAGAGCCAAGTCTGACACATGGGATGCTAAGATGAAACTCTATGATGCTGTAGTGCTGCCTTCGATTCTGTATGGCTCTGAAGTTTGGGGTCTTGGTTGTGTTGACGTTTTGGAAAGAGCACAGTTGTATTTTTCTGAAACGTGTTCTTCTGTTGAATGTCACATCACCGAGTTGGGCGGTACGTTTGGAATTGGGCAGATTAAGGCACAGTCAATTGTATTGAAGAGAACTTTTGGTTTTCTTTTAAGGGTCCTACAGATGTCTGAGTGTAGAAACCCTAAACTCTGTTTCTCGGTGTTGTTGAACTGTGCACTGAAGCAGAACAATATACATGGAGCCTCGAGATGGTTGTCTCTTCTTCAGAAGAAGTGCGGTGATCAGGGTATCGTAATTGCATGGGGAGATAGAGCTGACCTCTTTCACAGGTTGAAAGCTGTACAGGGAATCTTGTTCAGAAATCACGCAGATAGTTTGTATGCGGAAGATGTAGGAGCAGCATTCAGCTCTATGAATTGCCCTCACTATAGAGAATTAAACCCCAATTTCAAGATGGGTAAGCAGCTTGGATTCCAAATGCCCATTGTCAAAGTCCGTTGTATCACTCAATTGCGAATGGCACTAATGTATCTATATACTTGTATGTTAATAATAGAGGTACAAAATTGAACTGTATGCCGAATTGTCCTATTTGTAATATTCGTGAGAGAGAAGATATAGAACATTTCTTAGTACGCTGTCCAATGTATAACTCTATTCGTTCCTACTTTCTTGGCGAATTGATCCAAAATGTTGTGTCAGATGCCTACAAAGTAATGGTACTTCTATCAAATTTGAGTGAGAGGAAAATAAATAGAGTATTCCTTTATGAAGTAAAAGCAATTGATATTCGCTTCTTGATTTGTAGTGTTGATACTTGTGCCTGGACTTTTTAAAGGTGATAAAGAAGATAATTTTGAATAAAATTTAGAATTTAGAAATAGGCCGACACATCTAGAAAATACCTGAGTCTATACCTAATTCATGCAGGTGAACGGGCTAGAGTCAAGAAAACTTCAATTAATCTTGCCATGCCTGATTTAATAGGTTTATACTATAGAATAACACTACAATTTGAAATAAATGAAAAATACAAACAGCTTCAATAAACATTGGCAACTAAAATCGAACAACAGAAACAACAATTTCATGTTACTTTGTTGACATTCTTCATCTGATTCGGGGGCGCATTACTATCCCCGTTTAGATAGCAATACGTCACAAAACCAAACAATATCAGTCATCAAATAACAAGTTAATTTCAACATAAAATTACTCAAGAAAGAAAAGCCCGTTGAACCCAAGTTTCGTCGATAGTAACCCATATAACCCATTTCATAATAATTTTGAATCCCCACTTTTGATTGACATTCTCGAATGAACCTTTGTTTCACTACACTGCACTTTCGTTGGTCTGTACGTTGCTTTATCGTCGGGGTTACAGTACCTTGTTTTTGTTGGTGAACTTTTACCAGTTGAATTTGGCTTGACGGCGACGTCCTCTTACGTCCCTAGACCTGTCGTCTGAACGGGTGTCTTGAAGCGGTGTTACATAAAGTTGTGAAACCAAAGGGGTGGTAGTACAAGAAGTTGGTTTGGGGACACACATGAATCGCTGTAAATAAATGTATTACAGCATTAATTTCTAACTCTTCCTACAATTTATCAAAAGCTAAAACAGGAGTTCATTCTGTTATTCAATTTAGATTTTATCTTGACGTTCTGATTTCATTCTCAAAATTTAACAGATTTAAAACAAATTTACTTGCCAGAGTGTCATTAATATACAATGCAACATTTATGAAAACACCTGTAATAAATTAATATAATGCTTTTAGAAAATGAATACTTCATTAATTATGATGTTAACTTTTATATAAATTGATATAATACTCTTAGGAAAGGAATAATTCAGATTGAAATGATGCTAACTTATATGATATTTTTCGTTTGGTTTGCAAAATCAAATATAATTTTTCATATAGTAGCTTGACTAGTATTGTTGGAAACTTGTGCGCTAGCCAACATTTATTAATATTAATTTCATGGAAAAGAAAAACTTTCTTCTTTGCCTATTAAGATTTCTATCATAAAAATTTACTAAATTATTCGAAAGCCTTAATGACATAAGAAAACAGAGTCTGAAAAAATATAAAATTATAAAATGTCATAAACTCAATATGAACATAATCTTAAAAATTTCATTCCAATTTAAAGGCTATCTTCCTGACTTTCAGCAATACTCTACGATAATATATTCCCAGAAACAATAACTCAAATGTAACGTAACTGAAAACTTTCTATACTTCTTTAGAAAAAAAATTTATAATTATCTTCCATCACTAATAAAATCAAAAGGATTATTCTCAATCAATATTATTAACTTGAAAAATAACAGGCTTAATTAATTCAATACTCTTATGGAAGTTTCAATCAATTAAATTCCCTAAATTATATTTTAACCTTATTTTACGTACCTTAGCGGTTATTTGAAGAAATAATTATTCGTACATGATGAAGAAACACAATTAAACCTTTCAGGACATGGCACTACTAGAAAATTTAAACATTAATAAAAATAAAACTAGCTCCTACATTAACTAATTATATAAACTTATAAACTTGCCCAAAAAGGGGGAAACATAATGACTACATCTTTACTCTCGTAGTGCTCCTAGCAAAGTGTCGTCCGAAACGTAATCTGGTCTCGCGACTGGGGAATCCCCACTACTGTATTTAGAAACAGGTCTCCTATTGGGCGAAGGGAATCAATTTGACCAATCGTCGCGTGGCTTCTAGAGCCTTTGGACCAAATAGTAACTGCAAAATCGGTAGTTTGTTATAATTTCATTGCTTGCTGTTTTCCAACTTATCGCACTCTATGTGGCGACAGGAAGGCTAAGTTTTAGAGATAATTCCATAATCTACATTCCTCAACGACTCGGAGCCACAATTTTTAAATATCTATCATGGGAAACTAGAAGTCATGGCCGTTCATAATAGAGAGAGAGAAAATAATTTATTTCGCTAACTCACTTACAATAATGGCTCTAGTCTATTGCGTATTAAATTTACTATTATAACTTGGGAAAAGGCCTGAATTAAAAAGAGTGCTCGGCACATACTTAAGTACGTGATTTCACAAGTGGGATTTCCTGTAACTCAAATAAAATATGTGTGATGATTGTTATTGCATGCCCCAAGTAAATTAATCACATTTTGTTTGGCTTGAAAAATTGAATTTCCACCCAAGTTTAGTGTAGTCTTATTGTAAGTCAAGTAATTCGTTCTGACTTAACTACCATCATTATGCTCATTAGAATGCCTGTAAGTTTATTCAATAGCTTGAAATCTTGTAGTTAAAATTATTAAGTAATGTACCTGTCCTAAAGTACCTGTACCAATCCAAAGTAGTATTATAATGTAATGTTAATGTTCCTGTAAATTTTGGTAATATGCTATGAAGTATAATTATTGTTATATTGCTGTGTTATTCAAGTATTTATTTAAATTATAATATTATTCCATTGATGTCTTGATACAATATTTCATGTTATAAATTTTCAGTTATGCAGTAATATTCTATAAGTCTTGATTGTTTGATAATCCACATGGAGTGGAGACATAGAGAGTGAAATCGTGCTCTCTCACGAACTGACACTTTACTTTAGAATTCCTTTCTATTGGAGGTTATTGTTGGAATTATAGAATAATTGTGCATGTACCTCTATTTAACTGTATTTCTGTATTTGTATGGCTGGTCCGTGAACAAATTATATGATTATTTATTTATTTACATGAATTTTAACAGTGAAACATTTAAAACGGAAAAAATAACAAATAGGAGATACAAATGACTCTCCATTGGAATGCTCAGTTCATCTCTCTCTTTCTCCTCCTTCTTCTCCGAAATTGAGAAGCAAGGCTTGGGGAAGAAAAGGTCACATGACCAGTAAATGACCAATCACTGGTCAGGAAAAACCAATCTACCAATAGGATGGCTACAATAAAGAAATGTGCTCGGATGTGCCATATAGAATAAATGAATGATTTTACAAATAAAAACGAGAAAACAAGCAAAACAAATATAGGGGAACAATGAGCAGATTTTTCAGCAGGTCGGAGTGTACAATAAACAATAAAATAAAATTGAAAATCGAAGCAAGCAGTCAACAATCAGAAACAGACACGCCGGTAATCAGCTGACTGATAAGGTAGCCGGCTCAGTTTGCATTGATAAACTTACCCTTATTGTAAACAAACATTCATTATGCTGTTTTAGGTTATTCGAAAACCATTTACAATTGTTTGTGAATCTGGATCTTAATAAATGAATAAATCATAGATTTTGTTGTTATTTCAACAGCCAATAAAGGTGGGTAGTCGTAATTTTTAGCTTATTACTATAGAAAGTTGCTTATCAAAACTGTTTGGCGAATCTCACCGTGACAACATGTACCATGATCTTTCCGTAGTGTGGACGACAATATTCAGTCGTCCCAGCCTAGCTCCAGCAGGTTGTTTTATACGCTGTTTCACATCATTCAACAACTGATAGTCACAAAAGGAATGTCTCGTCTAATGTATCTTGAATACATTCTAGTCTTGTCCAAGGAAGAATAGAGTAAAATGGAATAAAGTAGAATTGTATAATTTGTACATTGGCCTTGTCCATAATACAAATTTTAGTGTGGATGCTAGATGAGAGCAGACTTAAGCCAGTTACACACATATATTTTAGGACGTTCGACCTTTTGCCCTTCCTACGAATTCTACCAGATTAAACGGAACTTGACTAACCTCATCTAGAATCTAATAGAATTTATAAGGATGGCAAAAAATCAATGAGTGTGTCACTGGCTTTAGTGTCTTTAGACAGTAAGTCGTGCGGTTGGATTTACTAGCATTTATTTAGCTTTATAGCTTACCTTTTTGTTCTAGCATCATCAGAGATGCAGTGATTTGCTATTACGGTGTTATCTTCGAAGAAAGATCGTCAACTGCTCAGACATTTTCCGAATTTCAAGATCTACTTATGGTTTTTGCTGCTCTTTCGACTATTTGGATAACAAGGATTTACTTTTGAATTTGTGAGTATCTAAATCTATATTTGCTTGAGAGTGAAGGCAAAATTTGAGAAAGTAGCTCTATGAACGCACCAGCATTATGCATTGGGTACTTCACTTCAATAATATCGACTAGTGGTAGTGTGCTTGACTGAAAAATCCATTTTCCAGTAATCCCCCTCTAAGAGATCGGATGTTGAACACATCGATGCAGTATGGTTTCGAGGATGGGATGACTTTGTTACTGAATCTGTCATCACACGATTCCGTTTACAGTATGTTTTCCAGGAATGTAGCAACCGTAAGTATCCTTTCAATTATATTTTAATATTTCGAGCTTAGCATATAGGCTATTCATCGAATTTGAACATGATATTTGGCAGCAGAATAATAAGTTTCATTTGAGTCAAGCAATGATCAAAAACGTTTTATGTTCTTCATACATTTTGATCGGGCTACTTGGAAGTTCAATCACATATCATTACTATTACCTTTTTTCATTTTTTTCTGAGCACAAAAACATTCTTAAGAAAGATTTGAAGATCATAATACAGGCCTGAAATCGAGGAATTGTACCACACAACAATAATTAGCATTTGCTGAACACCTTTTAAAAGTAGAACTCTGAATCGATTTTAGAATGAATTACAAACAATTTCTGCAAATCTCAGATATGTTTAAAAAGCATTAACATTCTTTTAGAAAAGATCTCTTTAAACAGCCAAGTATTCAACCAGTTGTAATTTAAGTAGGCTAAATAATACTAAGTTTATGTTTGATTGACACTTTCTTGTTAATTATTTACATGAAAATTAAGAATTAAATACTATTTTACTATTTTTATTTTCCTTGCTCTACCTAATAGGTACCATATAGGTAAGGGAAGTATTGCTTTCCAAAAAAAACATTAAGGTATCCCAATTTCAAGTTCCCTATACGATTCAAGGTCCTTTGAGTCCAAAATAGCTATTTATGTATTAAGAGCGTAATGCGCGACTTTATCGCTCGCACAAAACAGTTATCACGCGACGCAAAGCAGAGCGTGATAATTTTGCAAGAGCGATAAAGAAGCATTATGTGCGAATTACATAAAAAATTTTTTCTACAACTGCCCAAACCTGTTAAATTACTTATATCGGCGGAGTTACAATTACCGTTTTTTTTAGGTTAAGATCTGACCTTTTGGTGAGCTGCTTACCATCATCTGATTGGCGAGCGTAAAGAAACTCTTCTGCGCATGCACGAATGATTTGCGAGCGTAAAGAAAATTTACTGCGCATGCGCGGATGGTTAGTGAGCGAAAAAGTAGATTCTCCTCAGAAATAAGCTGTTTTACGAGGAGAATTGAGTATGTAAATTCTTTTTTTACGCGCAGTTGTAGAAAAATATTATTTTTGGGTGTTTTGGTGTGTGCGTGTGTGTGTCTGAACATGATAAATCCATTCCTGATTAACTTGAAATGTACTTGAAACCTAACGGTCCTTATACCATGAGCATCCGATAATAAGAAATTCAATAGAATTCATTTCCAAATAGCCATAAATATGGCGGATAAGAAGTAAAATATCTTGTTTCTCACGGTTTTCTCAATAAAATGACTGATACGATTTCTTTAAATTCATACCCTGGAAAATGCTATTCATGGCCCTATCAAATGACATGATTCTCATTTATGGAGAAATTGCAGGAGCTCCACAACATTCTTGAGTTCAATGGATTTTGTTGAAAGAGTTATCAAAGTTTTGTTTCTCAAGAAAACCTTGACCAAATTTTTGCAAATTGATTCAATCAGCTAGCGTAACTTTGTTAGCTCTATCAGATTTTTGTAGCATTCCTCCTCGTACATTAGGTAGGTGGGCAGATGTAACCGTTTATTAAAAAAAACATATAGTCATAACATTCTATCTGCAGAACAACTATTTTGGCGACGTTTACAAAAATCATCTCCCGTTCTAGTCATCGAGCTCAAAATAAGATTGATTTTTGATATTGATGGGTCTAGTTCAGTCACAGGTTGGTGCTAGCAAAATTAATTATTGTAGTTCTGATTTTTCATATGCTGCTTGGATACATAGAAGGATTCCCTAACTAATTTTTCCATGCAAAATATTCCCTTGTGCTGGGTACAGGTTGCCTCAAAGACCTCGAATTTTATGTTCCTTTTTCAGTTTTCAGTGATTTACAAAACCAACCATCAAACAGGAACCATTCTCGTCTTTCTTTTAGATTTCGAATGAAATGAGATTATTTCAAACCTTCTATCTTCAATGAGTAGCCTACTGAGTTCCATTTTTTAAAAAAAGAGACATATCGGAAAAATCAAAATTTCAAGGAATCATCATTCTCAATCGACTATATATCTTCCGAGTATCACTATTTTTGAATGTACGATTCAGAATTGCTGTGGCCCCAAATTTGTTTTCAAAAACCTGAGACCAGATAGACCGCTCTATCTCAGATACATTTCCTTGAAATGAAGAATTAAAAGATTATTAAGAAATATACTGTTGCCTATTCAAGAAGTGAAATAGAAATGATAATAGCTGGAATAAGCAAATTTATGGCCAAAAAATCACTAATAACAAAGTAAATTTCATTAATGAATAAATTATAATCATTATTATAATCGAGTAACATGACTGTAAAAACAGAACTTATATCGGGTAAAATTACAATTACAACAAGGGAGTTCCGATGCATATACACATCTGCAGGAGCACGAGTATGTACATAGCACATACCACAGCAGTAAAATATATAATATATCATGGCAAGGAAAGTAGGGTGAGTGTGTCACACCAGATTCTCAACATATATCTTTATCATTCACGTCATTTTTTAGCAATTTTCATGTGAATGAACAAAACAAACATAACAAAAAAAACAATCGTTTATTTTGTTCATTCACTTGAAAATGGCATTGAAGTTGGCACATGTCGTTAATTTGAAAAAAAAATTTAAAAAGCATCTCATTGATTTTCAATTCTCTATGTTTTTATTTCAATTTCTTGCTTTTTCATGAAAGCTGAATCAATTTTCTGAATATGTGATCATTGGGTCATTCGATGCTCTGCAATACAATCTCAGGAATAAGTTGAATTTATCATTCAATGAGCCTTCAACTTGAATAGAGACCGGTCCCAATTAATTCGAATAATTGGATTCTACTACATGTTAATAATTATTCGATTAAGGACATAACAGTGGAAATGAAACACACACAGAAGAATAATTCCTTCCTATCCAGTCACACTGATCAGACAAAACGTTTTTTTTTATTGATCTTTGAATAATAATTGGTAAGGATTAAATTGAAGGTTATTTTTCACAAAAGGATTCAGGATCTGCTTTTGCACTTCCATTTGAACTCTTTGGCACTAAACTAATTCGTGTGGCTTTCTGCGTTGTAGTCTTCTTACTCCATGCACGTTGAGCAGCTGTATTGCTTCCACGTTCACATGTTGATCAAGTCTTTTCTCATGTTTTTCTGCAAATCTCTGGATTTCACTGATGACTGTCGCCACTCCCAGGTCGTGGTCGAGATCAGAGTTCCTGATGTACCAAGGAGCGTCTACACAACTTCTGAGTACTTTATTCTGGAAGCGCTGGATGATGTCGATATTAGATGGTCGGGTGCAGCCCCAGAGTTGAATTTTATAGGTCCACACCGGCTTGAGAATATGCTTGTAGAGAAGCAATTTGTTATAATTTGACAACTTCGATTCGATGTCCTCCCAAAAGTAGCCGGTACATTTTCTTGAATTTTATGCCAAGTTGTTCTCTTTTCTTCTTCACATGCTCCTTCCACCTAAGCTTGGCATCATGCCTAGATACTTTGTAGTGTTGGAGTAGGGTACAATATTACCATTGAATGTTAAGGGGATATATTGAACTCTTTTGTTTGTGAAGTTGACTTGAACTGACTTTGCCTTATTCAATTTTATTGAATAATTATGATTAATTTTTGTTCACTTGTCAGTTAAGGAAAGAAAACCGTTTTGGATTGCGAAATGGATTTTTATATTATTCTTCACCTTACAATGTTGTATTTAGGGAATTGTTCACTGTCTGTCGTAAGTTGAATACTCCAATAATGCATAGATTTATATACCCTAGACACACAACTGGTAAAAGAATGCAATGAAGTCTCTTCAAAGTTATTGAGATAGAATGAGTGCACTTAATGCCTAGTGCCCAGCACTGTTCGTCCATATTGATAACTCACTATAATAAAACTTCCCTCCATGCTATCCCAGTATTGGAATCCACATTCTACCACGGAAAAATTCGAATGCTCCTTCTTTTCTTGTACAATGTATATTATATTTGTGATTTTTAAAGAATAATTTAGCATGAATATGATTCAAAATGGATAATTATTCCAATTTGATTTTTGTATCAAGTCAATGAAATTTGAATTCTTTCATTTCGCAGGTCATTTTGCATTCCCCAAAGGATTTTCCATCATTCAATCATCATAGAGCATTCATAACAGCTGGAACGGAAACTTTCTACAAATACTCAACTTCGGCCATGATTGCTGGACAAAGTGTAGAATATCTTGATCCATCAACGAGACAATGCTACAGTCATGATGAGGTCAAATTGAAATTTTTCGACCATTACACTTTGGAAAACTGTTTTATTGAAGCGGACATGGAAGCTTTTATAGCAAAATGCGATTGTTTGCCTCTAGAACATCCAAATCCAGGTATGCTCGTATTTTCATTGCGGATGATGCCAGCATGTGCATTTTGCTTGTGCGTGGGTAATGGGAAGTGTGAGGGTGATTTGATGTGAAGCTGAAACGTTCATGCCTACAAGTGGAATTCGAAACCTACGACCAGGTAGCGCTAGGAGGCTAAAGGCTGTAACGCCTTTAGGCTCTACGCGCTACGCCTCCAAAATTGAAAATCACCTGGTTGAATACTTATAACTAATAGCATCTGAGTAAGTTAGAATGCACTTATTGCGTTATTCAACTGTAGATTCTCAGATGTAATGTGTTGAGTAACAATATTATCCAATCTCATTACTCACCAAAGCATGCTCACCTCCTTTAATGCTGATATTAATTTGAGAAGGGTGCTTCCTGTGTGCCTTGAGATTTAGCATAGCCACCTCTAATACAGAGGTATTAGAGGTGGCTATGGATTTAGTTGTCATGACTTTTCTGGCAGCCTTAGCTCTTATAAGAGTACTTCCATAATCACTGATGGCTGAAATTCGAGGAAGTTGTGGTGCATGAGTAATCCATGACAAAATATTCGAAATCTACATCTGTGAAAATGTTTTGGTTATCTTTATTGAGACTAGTATAATGAGGAAAACCCATGATGAAAATTCGATAAAGCAGGCAAAAACATAGAAAACAAGATGGTCACCAAACTATTCAGTATTTGTTATATTGCTTGTAAAATTTTATAAATGCTCAAGATGTTCCGCAGTTGTTTCAACAAACTTGTTTCCAAAATGTTGTCTGCAAGTAGTGTTGATGTAATTTAAGCTCCACTCTGAAACTTATATTTGAATAGTCATAACAGAAATGTCCAACCTTTTTTCATCAAAGGCCACATTCCCAATTTTACAATTCTATTGATCAAAATTTTAATTTTCCATTTATATTAGAATTCAAAGTATCTAGAATACAATATAGCATAAAATGAATAGAATGTATTCTATTACTACTGGAAGGATAAGGGAAGTTCTGTTAAAAAGTCTTGAGGGAAGAAAATTAAATATCTTAGAATTATTATAGAACAAAAATGTCCTTTAAATCAATTGAAATCAATCGATTTCTTCCACGGGGTGCTCCTAGAGGCAGTGTTGTTTCTTTGGCGTCTCCTCCTTGCACTATTATATTTTCTGTGCTTATTATTGATTGTGACGATTTAATTTTGCGATGCTTGTCTTTTATATGCAACTCCTTGAATGAATGAAATTTGAATGATTGATTGATTCCAGATACATTGGTAGAATGTATCGGTTAGTTATATATAAGTCATCTTCAGGTTGTTATGTGGTTCAGCCCCAGTCATTTGTTTGATATTGCTGAAGTTGGCTCCCACACATCCATATACATCTATATACTCGTACATTGTTATAATGTATGTTTGCGATCGGCTCAGTGAGAATATTTTTCCATAAGTTCTGGCTGAACTGTCCTCACTCAGCCTTCACCAGCTCAATGCAAACTCATCAAGTCTTCAACAATATTTTTCATCTAATATGCTAAGGTGGTACAGATATTCGCGCCTAGAACATGCTCCGCACTTGCTCCGCAATCATGAATGTTACGCGAGATGTTACACAAAGGTTTGATAGAGGTTCGAAATATGTTCGAAGGATGATCGCGCGCTTGTCGTATTGTTGACTTCGCTACAACCTAACCTCACAAAAATGTGAAACGTTCAATCCAGCTGATCCGGTGACAAAACAAAATAAAATATTCTGACCAGGGGATTTCTAGGTAGCATAATTATACATTACCTATGTTTATTTATCATGTTTATATAATAAATTGATGATAATTATTATGTTTGTTGCAAAAAAGGTTATGTCTGTCAATGTTTTGAAAGGTGAAAGACATGGTTGGGTTTTTGGCTTTTTTCTTCTAAATTCTAATATGCTGGTACCTATTATCAAAAATGTTTCTATAATTTAACATGATTTAATTTCAATGCTGCATGTGTTAATGTTGAACATTTCTGCTTGGAGGGTGAGCATGAGTTTGCATGTGTGACTTTGGGGCATGTTAACATGTACATAATTGTAGTGTATCGTCCACCATCAGGCAATCTGGGTGGCTTCTTTCAGGCCTTGGAGGATATGATTATTATGCTTAAGAGGCTTAACCGAGGATTTGAATTTATAGTTGGGGGGACTTCAACATCAATGTCTTACTGAGTAACAATAAAACACGTGACTTTCAGAATCTGTTAAGATCTCTGAATCTATATCTGACAATCCATCAACCTACTAGAATGGATGCTTGCCTTCACAATGTTGCCTCCAGTCTAAGACTGAATGATAATTTATGGTCAAGCGTGGTGCATTATGAGTTGGGTGATCATGAGGCAATCAAGTGTATGGTGATTCCCATCTCCAGGGCAAATAATAGTATAGCAAGTGGACCTAACCAGTTGTCTATTTGTACTAAAACAAGATTGATTACAGAGAACAAAGTTAGAATGTTTTGTGATGGACTGAGAGATGTGAACTGGCTGATGCTCCTTCAGCATGTCGATGCAGAATCCAACTTCACAGCATTCTTTGATTGCTTTCTGGGAATGTTCAATCAGTGCTTCCCACTTATTAACTTTAGGAGCAAAAGAAGAAAGGCATCACCATGGATAAGTAGAGAACTGTTGAATCTTAGGGATATTGTTCTCATTGTTTATGAGAAATACAGAGTTGATGGCTCAAGGCTTTCAAAGTTGATCTATACTGATCTGAGAGATCATTACAGGCTGGAGGCTGAGAGAGCCAAGCTATCATACAATGCTGATCGTATTAGTAGAGCACCAAACAGATGTCTTGCAGCATGGAATGTCATTCGTGATGAGCTGCGGTCTTCTGTGCCAAGGGAAGTTCCGCTCTCTCCAGATGTTCTCAACAACCACTGGATTGGTTCTGTTGAGCAAATAGCAGCAAGGATGACATCACCTGTGACCTTGCCAGCAACAGCAGAATCGCTGACATCACCAACATCAGTGCCAGTGACAGCCTCTTCACTGGCACCAGCATCTCTGACAACACCATCATCAACTCCAGCATCACTGATGGCACCATCATCGGTGGCATCATCATCAGCAGCGTCAGCATTAACATTGTCATTGTCGGTGGCATCATCGTCATCAACATCGGGACCAGTGACAGCCTCTTTACCGGATCCAGCATTGTTGACAGCACCATCATCGACTCTGGCATCATCATTGACAGCATCATCATCGACATCGACATCAATAACAGCCCCTTTGCCGACACCAACATCACCAGTTCAAGGGATGGCTACATCAGTGGCACTGCCTGTGTTCCATCTTATGCGGGTTCGGCAGCCACCCACAGCTACACTGGTGTGGCACAGTGTCACATGCGAGGATGTCCTGTGAATCACCATGGGCCTCAAGTGTTCAGCAAGCAAGGACATTTATTGTATGTCAAGTAATTTCTTTAAACGTATTATTAAGTTTATATTGATCCCTTTGACTCAATGTATAAATGAGTGTCTAGCTCAGAATGTATTCCCAGATGAGTTGAAGTTGGCAAGGGTTGTACCAATTTATAAGAGGGGTTCTCGCTTGGATCCTAATAACTATAAACTAGTCTCAATTTTGCCAGTTCTGTCAAAA
The DNA here is from genome assembly GCF_014356525.2 of Nilaparvata lugens. NCBI lineage: Eukaryota > Metazoa > Arthropoda > Insecta > Hemiptera > Delphacidae > Nilaparvata > Nilaparvata lugens. Next base: position 19,407,020 of record NC_052508.1, read on the forward strand.
ATATTTGAGATCATAATAGCTGGCCAATTGTATGAGTTCTGTGAGCTGAATGGTCTGTTTGCTGACACTCAGTTTGGATTCAGGGCTGGACGGTCGATAGTGGGCGCTGTTGAATGTATAATTAAAGAGATATGTGATAGTTTTGAAGGGGGGAGCCTTGCTGGGCTGACGCTATGTGATCTCAGCAAGGCTTTTGACACCCTGGATCATGAAATCTTGCTGTCTAAGTTGATTCTCTATTGTGGTGGGTGGCCCTCTCCAACTTCTGCACTCATACTTGGGTGGACGCAGGCAGGCTGTTCAGGCAGGTGGTGGGCTCTCACGGGTCAGAGCCCTGAGTTATGGGATGCCCCAGGGATCTGTGCTGGGACCCCTTCTGTTTCTGATTATGATCAATGATGTTGCCCTTTCAGATCATAGGATGGTTGTAAGCTACGCCGATGACGCCTCTATCATGGATGTTGGCAGGAATATGCATGAGGTCCAGGACTTGATGAATGCATCCAGAGGGGCAGCTGCCGACTGGTTTGCTGCTAACCGGTTTGCCTTAAACAGTGAAAAGACACAAACCATTGTCTTCAGCCTTAGGAATGGGATGCAGTATGAGTTCCCTCCTGTAAAGCTCTTGGGCTTCCATCTTGATAGGAAACTTTCTTGGAGGAAGTATATACAGAGTGTCTGCTGCAGGTTGAACAGAGTCCTGTTTCTGCTAAGGAGCCTGAAGAGCTGTGTTCCCGAGGCATATCTCCATATGAGCTACCATGCATTCTTCCACAGTGTGATGTCATATGGCATCACACTCTGGGGTGGAGCTGCTGAGGTGGGCGCTGTCTTGCTGCTACAGAAAAAGGCTGTGAGAATTCTGTGTGGTGCTGGATACCTAGCCCCTTGTAGGCCACTCTTTGTTAAGCAGCGTATATTGACTGTGGTTGGCCTCTTCATTCCCAGGTCTGTGATTGGGGCAGTTGGGGAGGTGGGTGTCCTGCCTACAAGGGGTGATGTCCATGGGCATAATACCCATAATAGGAATAGGCTCGACCTCCCGTATTGCAGGATTGGGAGAACGCAGGTTAGTTCGGCTTACATGGTGGGAAAGATCATCAACAAGCTACCCATTACAGCGGGGACTCTGCCACTGGCAAGCCTGAGGAGAAAGTTGAGGCTGTTCCTTGAGGATCACCCATTTTATGCACTGAATGAGTTTTTCAGTTGTGAGAGTGCTGCTTTGGAGCGGTATTTTACTTGATGCCTGCTCTTGCCTTGAGTGCATGCTTTTACTTTGATTTTTAATGAATTGTCTATCTGTGACCATCCAATGTGGTTCACATTATGGACAGAAACAAACATAATAATAATAACTGTAAAATTCATGACTAGTGACCCTCTGGGTTGGAAAACTCGCTCATGAACTGTTGTATTGGAATTCCCAACTTGTAATTATATAGAATTGGTGGAAATTATGAGAACAGCTAAATATATCTTTCACAAGTATAACTTGATAGTAGGTTTTTATAAGAATCCTATTAGAATTGAAAAAAACTACCTCTCTGTCGCTTCAAAACTCTTGTCCGTCATCTTGAATCCGTCTTATGAATCCAACTTCATTTCGAATTCATCTTCATTTTGAATCTAACTCGATTTTTCCAAATGGAAACGGTGTCATGTCTCATGTGATACATGATTTCGATACAGAGTTTCAAGAGAAAATTTATGGCGAAACCCGCACATCGATATCTTAAACCATTTCAATGATCTTCACATTCACAGACACTTTAAATCATATCAAAATGAAATAAATGAGTACCTACATTGAAAACCAAGTGCTAGTGAATACCAATAGTAACTCCCACTCATATATTCACAGCCTTGAACAAAAAGAATTGATCTATGGTATTTTTTATGTTCTCATTATTATTATTCCATAACTGTATGATTCATTAGTATCTTTAAAAGTGAATATGTTTGAAACGTTTTGATATATTGAAGTGCGATATTCACCATCCACTTTCTCTTGAAATTCTGTTTCGTAATCTTGTATGGAAATAATCACCTTAAGAAAAAGCTTCATTCGATGTGGCCGAACCATGATGGTGGACCAAAATTTTGAATCTACAGGAAAATATTTTTTTCAATTCCAATTTGAATAGGATTCCCAATGAAGCTCACAGACAAATATCTTTGAAAAAGGAATATTTAAGTTGTTTTCATAATTTTTAACAACCCTGTAGGCCCATGTGAATCCATAGAGCTTCATAGGTTCCTCTGTATGAGTAAATGACAGAATCAAAATTCAAATTGCCTAAATTAATAATACTAACAGTATTACTAGTACTACCAGTCATAGCAACATTACATCACAAATTGTATTATTGATACGCGTATGTTACAAACAAATAATAGACAGACAGACACACGGTTAACGGAAGCGAGTTAATGTAAAAGTTGTAATTAAATATGTTGTATATTAATCAACTTAAATCATGTGTCACCGCATGAAAGACTGTCTGTGAGTCTCTTTTCTGTATAGGGCTACTTGTAATATAAATAGAAATAAAAATCTCAGTACCATTTTTTTAATTAATTTATCACATGTGATATCACTTGAAAATGGCATGAATGTTGAAACATGTGATAAAATAATTCAAAAAACTGGTGTGGTACACTCACACAACTTTCCTTGCTCATTGAACTATAAGCCTCATTATCAAACGAGAATAATTTAGAAGAATAACATAATGACGATTGACGGCAACATATTTGCAACTACGATCAGACTTCTGTATATGTGTATATACAATTGTTTTCAGAGTACTTTTTCCTTTATGTAAATTGTGAAATTCGATGATTTTTTTGAAATTCGTCAAAACAGCTGCTCTACAGATGAAATATCTTGACTATGACTGTGTTCTTTTTATAAACTGCTCTACCCACCGTACCCACGGTATATGGAAGAAGAAAAAGTAAAAACCGTGTTCCTACCTATCTCATGCACAAGAAGGAGGTTACAAAGTCCATTTCTCAAGGATTGGGTGGACCCCCCATTAGTACCCCAGGAAAAAGACTCATGTCAGTTTATAGAGCTAATAAATAACTATACAGGGTATGGATTTGAGAAAAATCGTTAGAGCCGTTTTTGAGAAAAACGTGAAAAACATGGTTTTTTAGTAACTGTCATTTTTCTCAAGAATATTACGGAGCTCCTGCAATTTTCTCAGTAATGAGACTCATGTCAGTTGATAGGGCTTATGAATAGCTATCCATGGTATAAATTTGAAGAAAATCGTTAGAGCCGTTTTCGAGAAAACCGTGAAAAACATGGTTTTTTAGTAATTATCCTCCATTTTTCTCAAGAATATTACGGAGCTCCTGGAATTTCCTCAGAAATGAGACTCATGCCAGTTGATAGGGCTTATGGATAGCTATCCATGGTACAAATTTGAAGGAAATCGTTGAAGCCGTTTTCGAGAAAACCGTGAAAAACATGGTTTTTTTAGTAATTATCCGCCATTTTTTCCGCCATCTTGAATTGAATTTTATTGAATTTCTTATTGTCGGGTCCTCATGGTATAAGGACCTTAAGTTTTAAATTTCAAGTCAATCGGTTAATTAGGAATGGAGTTATCGTGTTCACAGACATACACACACACACACACATACACACACACACAGACCAATACCCAAAAATCACGTTTTTGGACTCAGGGACCTTGAAACGTATAGAAAACTTGAAATTGGGGTACCTTAATTTTTTTTGGAAAACAATACTTTCCTTACCTATGGTAGTAGGGCAAGGAAAGTAAAAAAGGGGACTGAGATTTTTGTTTATATTTATACTTTTTGTGAGATAACTCCCAAATAGAATAAGATATTTTTTGAATTAGGTGGAAAAATTGAAGAATATAGCATGCAATTTATATGTCTACAAAGTGCTCAGGAACTTCTTTGATAGAAGCGTTAATGGCAATGAGTATTTTAATTTGGAAAACAATAATTTGAGAAATAAATACGAAGCTTGTATACCTAAACCAAATAAAAGTCACTTCATGAAATTTTTTTCTTATTTGGCTCCAAAGTTCTACAACCTGCTGCCCTCGGAGATAAGGCAGTGTGGTCTGGCCAGAGAATTCGAACTGTAGCGCCAAAATCCCAGACTGCAGTTCTGCCAATAGCAGGCTTGTTTGCACCAGCGCAGACCGTCCAGCTGTTTTGGCCTTGTCGAGAAAAAAGCCACAGTCGTTCTTGTCTTGTCAGCCCGTTGTCTTGTTGCAAGACCAAAGTTTGTATTTTTGTCATGTAATTTCGATTGGAAATTTCTTGTAAATAATTGTTTGAGTGTAGTGTGTGTGAATTATGAATATAACAGCGTAAATAGTGTTGAATTGAATTAATTTGAATCAGATTTGAATTTATAAAGAATCCAGTTTGAGCTTTGTTCGAAACACAGTGTATGACCTGCAAGTGGAACACAGAATCAACACAAAAAGACAGCCCGGAAGCAAAAACCTGTCTTTTTCCTAGATTTCATCCCACCCTGAATCTGACCAAAAGACCTAATAAAGGCTTCGAAGGGCAAGTAGACAAGATTGGATTAAATCTGGTGAGTTTTTGCTCTTTTTATTGTTCATTAATGCAGAGTTTAACAGTACAAATAACCTGGCTCAAATTGAAGATTAAATTTTGCCCCTTGTTTGTATTTGATTATTTAAATAGTAAATTACAGTCCTCTGGTAGCTCTAGCCTGAGCTTTGTTCAGAACATTTCTTGGTCCGCCAGGCCGTGATGAATTCAAATTTGTAATTTGTTGATTAATTCACACACATTGGATTTAAGCAGTTTTCGTATTTGTCCAATGTTGGCATGTTGAGAATGGTCTGATCTATGCTCAACTTAAGTTTGTTGTAGCCTTGTTCTAGAGCAAGGTTTCTTGTCAATTTGTATTTGTCTGAAATTGAATTTATTTCAGTTAAAATTGTAATTTTCCTGAAACTAGGCTCATTGTGCTCTTTTTCGGGAATTTGTTTGTTTGTTGGAATTTGTATTGTCCATTTTGTTACACATGTTAGTGAAGGTTAATCACCAGCATGAATTTGTTTGTTCAATTCAACAAGTTATCGTTTGTTTGTGAGTTGTTGGAAGAACATTATCTAATCATATAGTTTTGTCTTCAGCAGTAACTTATCTTGTGAATTGATAATCAAAGTTAACTTTGATAACTTACTAGTCGTGATTCTTCCTTTCATCTAGTTTTGAACTCATTCTTGTTTTATTGTCTGTTGTTTGTATTGTCGGGGCTGGATTGTTTTGTTTGTGAGTTCAAGATGGAGGAAAAATTACAGAAACAAATCAGGGTGCATCGCGCTAAACTGGAACAATTGTATGCCAGATTGCAAAGAATTTATGAACTGTCTAAAAATGTCTCTGATCCAAAAGTTGCTGAGCAATTTTCAATCTTGTATCCTCGGGTGTCTCAGACCATTTTGGATTATGAAAAGACAGAATTAGTGGTTAATGAGTTGGAACTTGATTTGAATAAAGATTATGTTGTAGCATTCAACGACTCACACCTAGATCTGTTTCAGTATATTGAAGTAGCGGCTAACACTCTCAGACAGAAAGAGGCGACTGATGCTATTGCTCAATCTTCGGCAGCTACAGCAGCTAGTGCACAGCCGGTCGTGTCCGAGTCGGTACTGCCTAAAATCGACCTTCCGAAATTTGATGGGAACCAGACTCAATGGTCGGTGTTTTATGAACTATTTAAGGCATTGGTACATGACAACAAGAGTTTGAACGATCAGCAGAAGGTCCAATATCTTGTAAGTAGACTTACTGGACAAGCAGCAAATATTTGTCGTCATTTGCCACCATTGGCTAACAATTATCAAATAATTTGGCAGGCATTATTGACCCGCTATAACGATCCACGGGCACAAGTTGATGCCTAATTCAAACAAATTTTTGAATTTCGTCCAATAAAATCAGAATCAAAGGCAGGTTGTATTGCGATTCTGGATGGGTTTTGCAGTTCAATCAATGCAGTGAAGAGATTGCGACTCACTGATTTGTCAGACTCGATATTCCTCTATCATGGCTTGAGATTGCTGGATCCAAGTTCTCGTAGAAATTTTGAATCGGCCGTCCGTGACAAGGCTATGCCAACTTATACCGATTATGTCAAATTCATTGAAAAGCAAATTAAGACTCTTCCTTCTGATGAGAAACAGACTGAATCGTTTAATATGAGGCACAAAAAGGATAATAAATCAAAGGTGTTTGTGGTTCAATCTAATGATTCATCTAACGATGCATCTAGTAAAAATCCCAATTGTCTGAAGTGCTCAAAACCGGGTCATCGGTTAGTAGATTGTGCAAGTTTCTTGAAAATGACTCCTTGGGATCGTTATTGTTTGATTAAAGGAAAGTTTTGTTGTTTTCGTTGTGTTGATGTGGATCATTTGAGTAGAGATTGTCGTAGTAAAACTCAGTGTGCTCAATGTCGAGAATCTCATCATTCTTTATTGCACTTTTCCAGATCAAGTTCCAATGAAGGTGTTGCGTCCTCGTCGAACTCCAAGGCAGGTGACACATCACCTATTAGTTGTTGTTCTACATCCAACGATGTAGAAAATTCGACTGTTGTGTTGTCGACCGTCACTGCACATGAGATTGTAATGATCAGCTTTGTGATGTTCGTTTCTTGATTGACACCGGGAGTCAGTGTCATTTTGTTACAGCCAAATTGTGTCGGCATTTGAGACTACCATTCCAGCCCATGAAAACCGTTGTTCGTGGATTCGGTGGTGGTACTAGTGAAGTTCGAGGTCGTACTTGTGTGTCAATTCAGTCGAAGTTGGATCCTACCATCAAGTTTTCGATGGATGCCACAGTGGTAGATAAAGTCATCGACAAGTTGCCTTCTTGTGAAATCGACAGATCCAAACTTCATCATCTTGAAAATCTCACACTGGCTGACGACAAATTCTACCTTCCTAGTAGAATAGATGGCATCATTGGTGCAGAGTTAGTTCCTCACTTGCTACATGGGAGTCCTAGTATAGGTGAATCGCACGAATTGATGACTGTTAATAGTGTCTTTGGTCACATTCTGATGGGGAGAGCGCCGATTCTCACTTCAACAAAGAATGTGTCGAATTGTTTTACAGCCATCTGTAGTCCATTTGCTAGTAGTCCATCGTTGGATAGTTTTGTGGAACGTTTTTGGGAGTTGGAATCGTGCCCTGCACCAAGCTGTCAACTGAAACCGGAAGAGTTGGAGTGTGAGGTAAATTTTCGGAAGTCTGTACATTGTGTGAATTCTGGTCGTTTTGTTGTTGCCTTGTCATTTGCGGAGCCGCCCAGCAGCTTGGGAGATTTGTATGCTGTCGCCGAATGCAGACTGCTGACTTTGGAGAGACGACTAGAGCTTGACAGCAATACTCGTATTTCATATCATGAAATATTGATCGATTACCTACATCAGGGTCACATGTCGTTTGTAGCAGATCAGACAGACCGAGGTGGTTACTACATACCGCATCACGCCATCGTGAAAGCAAGCAGCACTACCACGCCCATCCGAATTGTATTTGATGCTGGTTCCAGAACATCATCGGGTTTGTCATTGAACCAGGTTCTTCATGCTGGTCCCAAATTGCAGACTGACATTTTTGTTTTGTTAGTTAATTTTTGTTTGTTCCCAATCGCACTAACTGCCGACATTAAACAAATGTATCGACAGATATTAGTGGAGGATTCCTGCCGTCGTTATCAGCATGTATTGTGGAGATTTTTGCCGGAGGATCCGATCGAAATTTATCAGCTCAATTGTGTTGTTTTTGGTGTTTCAAGCTCTCCATATTTGGCGCTTTGCACCGTCCACCAGCTTGTAGAGGAGGATGGAAATCGTTTCCCAGCAGCCAAGGCGAGAATACCAAGAGACATGTTCATGGACGACTTAGTCACATCTGTCGCCACAGAGTCAGAGGCCGCGGAGCTGTATCGTCAGTCCAAGCAGCTGTTTGAGGGGGAAGGTTTCTCGCTCACAAAGTGGACTTCAAATTCACCATCAATGTTGGAGAAATTCTTGGAGGAAGAGAAATCGTTTTCGTACAAGGATTTCGAAGCAGACAACTCCTTGGCTATCTTGAGATTGAATTGGCAACCTAGTACTGATCTGTTTCAGTTTTCAGTCAAGAGTGCTGAGGTCGTCACTACTAAGCGTTCTATTCTGTCAGTGATGGCTCGTATCTATGATCCACTTGGTCTCTTGTCACCGTTTACATTATTTCTAAAATGTCTTGTCCAGAAACTGTGGAAATTAGGAGTGGATTGGGATGAGAAGCCGCCTGAGTCTATCTGCACTCTTTGGGAGAATTGTCAAAAAGAGTTGCCTCTATTGTTGAAATTTGCTGTTCCACGTCACGTTGGTTTGTTTCAGGATTCTCACATCAGTTTGATTGGTTTTTGTGACGCATCATTGTCTGGTTATGATGCAGTTATCTATGTGAAGTCGCAGAAGGAGAGCGAGGAGCCAAGAGTTGTATTATTGTGTTCAAAGTCCAAGGTAGCACCATCTAAAGTTGTTTCAATACCTTGTTTGGAGTTGTGTGCGGCACTCTTGTTGGCAGAACTCATGAATTCAGTAGTCACTATTATTAGTGAACGTTGTCATGTGTCTCGTATTGTCGCACTCTCTGATTCTACAGTCACCTTGTGTTGGATTAATGCTCCATCCGTGAAATGGCAAACTTTTGTTGGTAATTGCATCGCAAAAATACAGGATTCTTGTATACAGGAGTGGATGCATGTTGCCGGAATTGAAAATCCCGCTCATTGTTTGTCTAGAGGTTTATCACCAGTTGAGCTTGTGAACTTTCCGTTGTGGCTCTCAGGTCCATCATGGATAGCAGAGGACGAATGCGATTGGCCCGTTCGAACTCAAATGGAACTCAAGTGGATCCACCGGAGGCGAAAAAACCGTCAGTGTTGACAGTCACAAAATCTCCTGATTGTAACAGCAATGCAGTATATTCATTGATTGGTCGTTGTTCAGATTATGGTCATCTTTTGAGAATTGTAATTCTTGTTCTCAAATTCTTACAAATCTTACCCCAATCAGAAGAATCAGATTTCGATGTTGCTGAGAGGTATCTATGTAAAGTGGTACAGAAGATACATTTTTCATCTGAATTTGTACAATTAGAGAAGGGAGAGGATTGTTCTATGCGCCTACATCGCCTGTCTCCATTCATTGATAGAGGTGTGATTCGCGTCGGCGGTCGTTTGTCTCATGCTGGACTGGAATTTGAGACTTGTCATTAGATGATCTTACCAAAATCCGACGGTTTTGTATCGATGTTAATTGAAGATCATCACAAGAAGAATTGTCATGCTGGACCTTCGTTATTGTTGTCCTTAATCAGACAGAAATTCTGGATACTGTCTGCTCGCTCTATTATTTGTATTTGTGTCTTTAAGTGTAATCGTTGTTTCCATGTTTGACCTACTAATAATGCAATTATTCCAAAAATGGGTGACCTGCCTGCTTGTCGAGTGTCAAAATGCAAACCATTTGAAAATTGTGGTGTGGATTACGCTGGTCCTCTGCGACTATGACGAGACGTCGTAATCCTTGTGTTTTGAAAGCCTACATTTGTCTGTTTGTGTGTATGGCAACAAAGGCGGTACATATTGAGTTGGTATCGGATCTATCAATGCCCATGTTTTTAGCTGCGTTTCGTCGTTTTTTGTCACGTTGTGGACCCTGTCGTGTGATGTATTCCGATTGTGGTACTAATTTTGTAGGTGCCAAGGAACAGTTGCGAAAAAAATCTCAACTTTTGAACTCATCCGAGTTTCAAACCACATTGACTAGTCAACTTGCCGAACACAAAATTGATTGGAAATTCATTTCCCCTGGTTCACCGCATTTTGGAGGTCTGTGGGAGGCAAATGTCAAATCTGTAAAGTTGCATCTGTTCCGAGTAATTGGCAATCAACTTCTCACCTATGAGGAACTGAACACTGTATTGGTGCAGATTGAAGGTGTCCTGAATTCCCGCCCACTGTGTGTACTGAGTGTGGACTGCTGGCTTTAACCCCAGCTCACTTTTTGACTCTAACACTGTTGAAATCGTTTCCCATGCGGGACGTGGACAGTGTCCCTGTGAATCGTCTCACCAGGTATGAATTGATCAATCAACTTATTCAATCGTTCTGGAACCGATGGAGAAGAGAGTACCTGCACGAACTTCAAATTTGTAAAAAATGGTTGAAATCACCCACTTCTATCAGTGTGGGAACGGTTGTGGTAGTAGACCAACCAAACACACCTCCATTGCAGTGGCCACTGGGTGTCATTGAGCAAGTGTTTCCGGGAAGTGATGGCGAGGTTCGAGTGGCGAGTGTTCGCCTAAAAACTGGTATTTATAAAAGACCAGTAACAAAATTATATCCACTCCCAACTCAATAGTTGTTGTGCTTGTTGCAATTTTTCTTTGTGTTGTTTTTTGGTGTTGGTGTTTTTTGTTCTTTTTGGCATGTCTGTATTTTTCCCTTTCTGTGGTTTTTTCAGTTTTTGTAACTTGGCTGAAAAATAGTTTTTCAGAGGCGGGGGTATGGTCTGGCCAGAGAATTCGAACTGTAGCGCCAAAATCCCAGACTGCAGTTCTGCCAATAGCAGGCTTGTTTGCGCCAGCGCAGACCGTCCAGCTGTTTTGGCCTTGTCAAGAAAAAAGCCCCAGTCGTTCTTGTCTTGTCAGCCCATTGTCTTGTTGCAAGACCAAAATTTGTATTTTTGTCATGTAATTTCGATCGGAAATTTCTTGTAAATAATTGTTTGAGTGTAGTGTGTGTGAATTATGAATATAACAGCGTAAATAGTGTTGAATTGAATTAATTTGAATCATATTTGAATTTATAAAGAATCCAGTTTGAGCTTTGTTCGAAACACAGTGTATGACCTGCAAGTGGAACACAGAATCAACACGAAAAGACAGCCCGGAAGCGAAAACCTGTCTTTTTCCTAGATTTCATCCCACCCTGAATCTGACCAAAACACCTAATAAAGGCTTCGAAGGGCAAGTAGACAAGATTGGATTAAATCTGGTGAGTTTTTGCTCTTTTTATTGTTCATTAATGCAGAGTTTAACAGTACAAATAACCTGGCTCAAATTGAAGATTAAATTTTGCCCCTTGTTTGTATTTGATTATTTTAATAGTAAATTACAGTCCTCTGGTAGCTCTAGCCTGAGCTTTGTTCAGAACACAGTGCAAGATACGATCAAGGTTTTTGAAAGATGTCAAGAGATTTGTAATCAAATGTGAGAATATAGATACTTTTTTTTAGAATTCTCATGTAGACTTGTATATCATAATATTGTACAATATACTTCGAAGCTAAAATTGATAAATCATTGATACTGTTATGTAATATGTGTCACTTCATATGCGACTGTCGGCCTCAGTAACTACATTTTAGTGCTATAGTTTTGTAATCAATTTTATATCACCATCTCAAACAGGTTTAGTCCCTCGAGATGCAAATACTCAGATAGCATTGCATTTTATTTTGTAATAGTATTTTCTCATGTTGTAAAATTTGTATTGCATTTATTATGTATTTCTAAGATATTGTAATTTTATATTTCTGCCAATAAAACATTTTCAATTTTCAATTAATTCGAACTAAATGCTGAATCATAACAATTTTTTTCTTATGCACTTCTAATGTTTTTTATATCCTGAAAAAGAAGGAAGGAGTGAGTCAATTTTGTTGTTCAACGAAATTGACCAGTAAAAATGTTCTAATCGTAAGTTATATGTATGAAAAAAATTGAAGCTGATTGATAAATTCTTTCAAAAGTTATTGTAGAACATACAAACAAGCACAAAAACAGCTCTACAGACGGACAATGACTTTGGCCTTGAGACAAATGTGAGAACTCGCTGTCGCTCGTTCAATGAAGTTTATAGAATTTCAATCACATTGATCTGATTCTCTTTTGACATACAATCATTGTGATATCATTCAATTTTTTCAGGCTTGTACAAGGATTGTACAATATATAATGCACTCTGCTATGCAACTGTGAAGAGTGAGTACTCTGTATTTATGTATATTGGAATACTTTTACAAAACTGTGAGTCTGCTGTGTGATCTCAGGAGTCGAAGAATCCTTAATATCCTACCAGTTGAAATTCTGAATAACACAGAAATAGATTTATTCAGAATAATAATAATAATAATTTCTCTGGATGTTGGACGACACATCCTGAGGAGTTTATTCATAAATTCATACATATACATTACATTATATACATATTTCTTAATATAACAATATTCAGGGTTTAGAAAATGATACCTCACTATATAATATATGTGTCGAGGTTATCATCAAAGTAATACTGATTTATGCTACAACAGATAATACAAAAATTCCAAAAAATCTAAAACTATATCTATTACCCTAAGCATCACCTAGTACAAAGATACTAAACCGAGGTACTATATTTTCTACCTATAAATACTTATTTAAAAAGAATACTACTTAAATCTAAATCCTACTTAAGTAGTATTAATTACTATATTAGTTCCTCACTACTTTGTATCCCAATACTCAATAACCAATGTCTAATTTTTCTTTTGAAGCTATTGAAATTTTCCTCTCCTTTGATTTCTAATGGTATTCTATTAGATATTGTAGGCCCTAAATATCCTAGTGATCTTTGCCCAAATGCTGTATTCATCCTTGGTACTTCTTGGTTGTAACGTTCTCTTATTCTAGTATTATGGCTATGATTTATGATATGGTTCCTATTTTAATGTTTTTTCATATACCTAATAACAACAATATATACAATTGCCTAACGCTGAGTACTCTATTTTCTATAAATAATTCTACAGTTGGAAACCGGAATTCCCTGTTTCCCATTATTTTCAAAATGCGTTTTTGAGTTTTAAATAATGGATCTATAAAACTGAAGTTAGCTGCACCCCAAACTAACAGACCGTACCTTAAAAGAGATTCAACTAATGTTAAGTATACAGTTTTCAACATTTCTTTGTCTATGATACGCCTTAATTGATAGAATTTGTATTTATAAGCTTCCTTATTTTGGCAGTTGTATATGTTATGTGCTTGTTCTATTTCAATGAATCATCTACTATTATTCCTAAATACTTTATATTGTCAGAGCATTCTATTAGTGGGAAATTACAATTATATTGTTACTATTTCTATCACAATTATGAAGCTTCATTGTTGTCATGTGTGGTTTTGTGCTATTTGTTAAAGAAAAAGCTAGAAATTTTATTTTTTCTGAATTTAATGCAATAAATTATTTCTTAACCAACTAGTGATTCTTGTTAGTTCTATCTCTGCTGTTTGGAACACTTCTTCCCAGTTTTTTCCTTGAAAAAGGAGTGCTGTATCGTCAGCAAAGGCTATAACTCTACCTTGAATTTGAATGGAGCACAACTCATTTGCAAAGATCGAATACAAAATTGGTCCTAAAACTGTTCCTTGAGGTATTCCAAACTTCATGGAACCCTCTGCACTCATATGATTCTCAACCTTTGTTTTTTGCTGTCGATTGCTGAGGTAGGATCTGAACCATTCAAGTGGCACTCCTCTTTTACCTATTGCCTCGAGCTTTTTTATTAAATAATAAGTCATGGGAAACAGAGTCAAAGGCCTTTGATAAATCTAAAAATACTGCTAGACATTTATTCTTTTCCTCTAAATTGCTAGTTACAAATTTTGATAATTCTAATACAGCTAATTCTGTACTTATACCTTTGCGGAAGCCAAATTGGTTAGGAGAAAAAATATTATTAATTTCTAAAAAGCTTATTAATCTTGATTTAACTAGTTTTTCTAAAATTTTTGATACATTGCTAATCAGTGAAATAGGTCTATAATTACTAATAATAAGTTTATCACCTGCTTTATGTATGGGTCTGACACAGATTTGCTTCATTGCTCTTGGAAAAGTACCATATAACAAGCTCAGATTGAAAATATAAGTTAAAGGTTTAGAAATTAAATCTTTTATTCCTTTCAAGGTCCTATTATCTAATCCATCTAAGCCTGGTGCACTATTGCTGTGTAAAGAATCAATTGTGTTTATTATTTCCTTTTCATCTATGGGGAAAAGAAACATATTATTTGGTACATGCAATTCTGGTACATTATCTGCTATAATTTGTTTGATATTTTTATTCAGACTCTCAGATATTTTGTTAGCCATACTATCTCCAATATTATCAAAGAAATTATTTACATGACTCAATAGTTCTCTAGGATTATCTTTCAGTGTGACTATGTCACCATTAATTTTCAAAGCATTCAGTTGTATATCCTTTTTCTGATTTGAATCTGTAGCATCCTTGATTATTTTCCATGTCTTCCTTACATCATTGTTTGCTTCATTTAGTTGCATCTTGAAATAATTTTCTTTTGTAGTTTGGATGAGTGACGTCAGTGTATTTCTGTATCTTCGGTAGTAGTTGGGTAGTTCTCTGTTCTCTGGGTCCAGCTTCCTTCTTCTATTTAGAGAATCCCTTGTTCTTATAGCTGAGATAAGTCCTTGTGTTATCCATGGTTTTATGCTCTCGATCCTCTTCTTTTGTCTGTAATGATGTGTATTGCTCTCAATATGTTTTTGTAGAATTTCTAGGAACTTTTCCTAAGCTGAGTCTGTGATATTTGACTCAAAAACCTCCGTCCATTGTTCCACTCGCAGTCCTCCCCTCAAGCCGTTCAAGTTGACAGATTTACAGTTAGTTGAGAGTTGACAGTTAGTTGAGCTCTGTTCATCCCCATTTGTTCTGTCTAACTGATGTTCTTCCAAACCAAGAATTGTAATGAAGTGGTCTGTGATACTCGAGTGATATACGATTGGATGGATTTTACTTTTACAGTTGGTCAACATTTATGATCCAAACAAGAAGACGTTCCCGCTGTTACCCTGGTAGTCTTTTTAATGCAATTCTTCAAACCGTGTTCACTCAATAAGTCGTAATAGTCATCAAGTTGATAATGGTGATGTGGCTATAGCATATTAATGTTGAAGTCTCTTGCGCAAATAATAAGTTGACCTCTCAGTCTACCAAGCACTGTTTCAAGGTCCTCTAAAAACTCTGTTATGCTGGCGTAGGAAGGTGATCTGTACACTGCTAATATATTATATCTCTCCTTTGATGTTTGAAGTTGTAGATGAAGAACGTTGGCCTGTCTAATATTTAGTTCTACCGATTGTACGTTGAGATTTTCTTTTGCATATACAATTACTCCATCATTTTGAGTACGATTATTCAAAGAGTGGAAAATATTGTAGGCCTTCAGTTGCTTCTGTGTATAATCTCTTTTGATCCAGCATTCTGTTAGTATTATTATATCGAAATCATAGGACATATCCTGTAGCTGAATCATCAGGTCATCGAAGTTCTTCCTAATACTTCTGATATTGAGAGAAAATACAGTTACATTAGAGTGTTGAAGAGCAGCGTGGAGTTGTTGTTTATCCTCAACCACACTGTCCTCTATCTCATCCACGGAATCAAGTTCATTTGCCACATCCAGCACGTTATTATTGCTCATCATCATGCTTATTCAGACGCACCCCTCCATGCTTGTTCTCCTCTATTTCCCTCTGCCATCTCATTATATATTTATCATCAAAGCTTAATGTGTTATTTATAAGCAATGATATGAGATTATTCTCCGCTGCTGTTAGATAGTTGAAACTATGAGTGTGCCTACTGAGTGCTACAATCACATGACTTTCACTGTTATAGATCTCTAGATCCTTTGAATTTGTCCTCACTAGAATAACATTTCTATAAGTAAGACCTTGTGCTTCGTGTATCGTGTGAATTTTTATAGTTTTATCAATCCTGTCACCTAGTAACTCTTGAATAATTTTTTTCTCATTCTGCGTGCATGTCAATACGAGTGTTTCTGGATCAAGCTGTGGAAGACCGCCGTTAAATAGTCTTCCTAATTGAGCGAAGAGTTCCACTAGTTGTTTCAATTTTACCATAGAATTTGGATAGTGCGCAGCATACATCGATCGGACATCTTCTAGTTAATGTCACTTTCCGTGTGGGCTCACAAAAAACTGAAGGATGAGACCATCTAACTTTCAGTCCACTCCTTTCGATGTAAGGAATCTGTTTAGAATCACCAAGTAGGAAAACTTCGGAGCATCCTGATAATTTCGCAATGAAACCAATGTAGCCAGCATGCATCAGTACAGCCTCATCTATAAAGACACGATGATATTTCTTGCCCACTCCATTTATAATGAAAGATGAAACTGTTCTGTAATCTGATCGGATTATCTTTCTACAGTAATCCTTCCCGTACTTATGAATGACAGCCTCTCTGATGTCTTTGATTCCTGCTCTTGTTTGACTTAGAACTAAATCTATTCCTGGTTTATGCTGGTTCAGTATTACAAACGTCTTTCCACACCCTGGCACACCATCTATCCACGTAATATTAGGAAGACTTGAAGCAGAAATGTCAACTGATGATATTTTCTGATACAGCTCACCGTTTAACATGAGTTGTGTATCTCTACTAACAAGAATGTATTTTTCTTTTGTTAAGAATCTTTTATTACTCTCGTTGAATTCCACGTAGGTTCCTTCGTTATCCAAGCAGAAGCCCATTCTATAACTTTTTCCAGTTGGCCAAGAAATGTTCTTAGATTATTATCATAAATATTCATATCTTTACGCTTTATATCTATTAGGTACGGATAAGAGCTCAATAAGTTTTTTCTTGTAATGTTAGTCAGAATTTCATAGTAAATAATAGAATTTATTTGATCATGTCGACTCAGAAGATTTCTGTGCTCCAGCATACTATTTATAAATTCATGTTTGGGTGGTTTTTCAGGTAAGTATCCCGTTGGACATGCTTTCTCATTGTTTTTCTCTTCTGGAATATTTAATAAAAATGTAAGATTATTTATACCCTTGTAGTAAAACACAAATTTAATATGTTTTGTTGCCAAGACAGTACTTAAGAGATCAATACAAGATACATCAGCCACGGTTCCAAAAAAATCAATTCCAACTGTCAGAGCTTGTTTATCTGAAGCCCATTCATCGATCATAGATAGTAATATTTTTAGATTGGAAAGCAAGTTACTATTATCTGTCAATAAAAACAAATTGAGTATTTTCAATGTCTCGTCGAATTTGACCGACGCATCAATTTGCTTTGTTTGTGAAAATATAGTAGTTAGACTATTGAAGTACCTAATCAATGCTTATACATTTCCTATTTACTACGGTAGCAATGCCCTTGGAAATATTTACTTTTTCGTTTTTTACGCTGGCGAAGGAAATATTCAGGTCAGTGTAACCTCCAAAATTAAATACGAGTGATGTCCTACTTTTTGATCTTTGTTGAACTCTATTTTTATCATTCAAATTACCTAAAATTTCATTAATATCCAACACAATATTTCCAGCCTGATTTATTATTTTTTGAGAACAATATACAATATGTATATTTTTAAACAATCCCATAATTAGTCTTTTCAATCAATTGCTGCAATGATTTCTGGTGGCTAGGACATTGTGGATCGTGAACTTTATGATTTGATGGCTTTTTTTCTTTTTACAATTGCTACATATTGCCTCCTTGGCGGTATTTGGACAATCTTTAGTGCTATGATCTTCAGCACAGTGACCGCAGACTTCACTTTCTTTTTTGCAATACTTTAAAACGTGACCAAAGCACTGGCACTTGAAGCACCGTTGAACCGAAATAAAGTCATTTAACCTGCAAGAAGTCATGTCGACAAAGAATCGTTTCCTATTTATTAGAATTCTTCTTATCTCGGTCTCACATTCAATGATCTAATGAACTACTTCCTTGTTCTTTGGTCCAACCTTGTAGAGAGGCTTACATCCGTTTAAAAATGCTTCTTTTCCTAATTCAGAGCTAGCAAAGTTTTTGTTGAAAATGCTCTCGGCTAGTTCCTCTTTGCTTAAATCACTAGGGACATTGTAAATTATTAAACGTGGCTTCCTATTCTGTGGTTCAACTATTTTCAAATTTTTCATATTTCCAGTCTTCAACGCCTCATATTCAATTATTTTCTTCTTGTCCTCTTCCGAATTCAGAAAAATCATGAGGCCACCTCCTCTAACATTCACGGTCTTTTTAACTCTAATATCGTCTTTGTTTTTGATATTCTCCCGCAATACATTTTTAATAATTCTACTGTTTTCCACTTCGTTCAGGACTGGTTTGACTGGCTGCAACATAACTATATGCTCCTGTGGTTGTAGTTTCCTAACATTGTCCCCTGCAACTCTATTTTCCTTCGATTTTCCTGGCAACTGCACCATATCAGCATAGCTTAACGTAGGCCTACTTTCACTTTGTTTTATATTGTCTACCGCCTTATTTATATTTTTAAGGGACTCCTGAATACCCT
Source organism: Nilaparvata lugens (assembly GCF_014356525.2). NCBI lineage: Eukaryota > Metazoa > Arthropoda > Insecta > Hemiptera > Delphacidae > Nilaparvata > Nilaparvata lugens. The sequence goes on from NC_052508.1 coordinate 19,425,482, forward strand.
TATTGGTGTTTCCGAGCCCTGCCGCTAGCTGTGAAATTGTTACTGACCTTGTTTCTAATTTGACGATTGTTTCCGACAATTTATTAGTTATTGAAATAAATCTGTCGAAATCAGCTCTCAGAACTTTTCTTTTTTCATATTCCGCTTCCGCCCATAGATTAAGTTCGTGCTTTATCTGCTTTAAAAGTTCATAATCCTTTGAAAATTCATTGCTGATTGATTACCTTTGATGTAGATTGCTCTGCTGGTTGCTCCATTGTAGGGGACTCCAGGACCTGTCCTGAAGATGATGATTGCTCCTGCTCTTCTCCCACTTCCTCGAATTCCGGAATAAATTAATCCATATGGCGCCCTGACCGGTGATCTCATACGTAACGTAACGGATGGATTCACTAGTCTATCAGCTATAACTCATTTTTGCAATAATCACAACACAATAATATGTTATTATGTTCCGCAGCTCTAAACAACTATGTATACTACTCGGCGTCTCAATTAAGAATGAAGGTCGAAGTCGAATACATTCGAAAGGTTAGCCACAGGAAATATGTTTTAACAGTGTAGTTGAGTTCTTTCCGCGCAAAATTGGAGAGTCATAATTATGGAGAACGGTTCATAATTATGGAAACAACAATGAATTGAGTCTGAATATCTTATCAATGTTATCAACTCAATATACGGTATTTAACATTATTTTTCCATGGAACTTCCATCGAAGAAATAGTTTTTGTTTAAATTGAAGTTCAGTCGCTATAGCTGGGAGATTAATAGTAAATTTCTTGTATTTTGACTCAAGATTGTATCAAGATCCTAATGTAATGCGATATGCAAAATTTAGAAATGTAATGTGAATGCACCTTAGTGCAAGTGTACAAAAAAAATTATTATGTCATCTATATTTTTCTATCATTCTTACAGATGCAAATAACCACAATCTCGACAAGTTTATACATATTGAGGGCAGAGAATTACAGTGCTTTGAAACGTGTTCTTATGTACGTCACACACCCATTGTTTACTCAGCAAATATTGATGGTGGTCAATTCAATTCCTATGGAATCTGGTAAAATTATTATTGTCATCCAATAAACTTATAGAATAGAATAAAAATATTTATTTTAGTATTAATAGGTCTAGAATAGGTCTTGATAATTAAGTTTTAAAAATTATTTTATCATTATAATTAGAAGTATAGGTCATCAATCAAGATAATTCAATTTCTGTGGCTTATTATGAATTAAAAATGTAGAGGCTAATAGAAACGAAAATAGCTGCATTCAGGATTATTTTTATACTACTATGGAAAATCAAATAATTTCAAATACATAAAGGTTAATAGTTGGATTTCCAGTTAAACCCGATAACAAATTTCCTTGCATTATTTTTGACTAGTTTGATCCATGACAATACCTGTTCATGGTTCTATATTACTTCAATGAGTAACAAGCACGCAAAATCGTACATAGTGCAGATGAATTCAATTAAGACTATAGGACATTGAAAAAGTTTGAATTATTTTAGATTTCATTGTATTACACTTCATTGTATTCGAAATTTGATTATTCAAAAGAAATGTTTTCTGTCCGACAGCTCAATTTAGCGGAATTAGCAGAGAACTGGAAATCCGTGGTTTTTCACTCTGTAGATAGCTCCAGGATGAAACGTCAACTTTTTGTATTCAAGTTGTCCAATACTCGACAATCATTGTACAAAAAAAAGTGTGTTCAGCAAAATGTACCTGGTGACTGGCCTAAAGATACACTGTACTAACTTTTTGTTTCAATGGTTCTTTGGATTGTCCCCAGGAAGAAGATGTAATAAACTTTAGTTGCAATTTATTTTAGTGATGGACCTACCTATTGTTCGCCAGCTTTCACCGTCAATCTCTCTTTGGTAAACTATTGCTTCAGATGATTGTTGACACAAATTCAGCAACGACAATCCAGTACAGTTTGTTATGTTATCCCTGAAAATTAAAAATTTATGTTATCGAGGAAACACGAACACAGCCATCTTCAGTTAGATGCTACTGATGTTAATCCTACTATCAATAATTATAATATGGGTCTAGGTTTAGCTGGCTGGATCGCAACATTGCGTTGTAAATAACCCACTGCATTTTCAACATTTTTATCAAGTTTACTTGCGCTACCAGGTGACCTAGCTATCCAGTGTTGTCGTCCTCCTTGTAGGCGAATGTAGGTTACACAGCAGCAGACAGACGGAGAGAAAATCAGAAAAGACATTTTCTGAGAACGGCTTAGTATCTCATAAAAAGAAGTGATTCCAAGGGGGGTATAACTCGAATTGAAAATACTACTCTACTATGACTTTAAAAATCTGCTTCACCATCTTGGATCCGCCTTTTTGAATGCAAGTTTACTTTTTTAAATAGGAAGATGGTCATGTGATACCGTACATGATTCTGATACGGAATTTTAAGAGAAAATGAATGGCGAAAACCGCACATCGATATCTCAAACCGTTTAGAAGATATTCACATTATTAATCAATACCAACTCATGTATTTCATTTCTGATTTGCATGGTACTGATTGATAATGTGAATATCTTCTGACCGGTTTGAGATATCAATGTATCGGAATCATGTATCGCATAAACACCTTCCTATTTAAAAAATAAAGTTGCATTCAAAATGGCGGACCAGATTTTTAAAGTTATAGTAAAGTAGTTTTTTCAATTCGAGTAACATCACTAATCACACCCACCTTGGAATCACTTCTTTTTATGAGATACTAAGCCGTTCTCAGACTTTTCTGCTTTGAATAGTATTGATTAATAATGTGAATATCTTCGAAACGGTTTGAGATATTGATATGCGGTTTCCGCCATTCATTTTTTCTTGAAATTCCCTATCGAAATCATGTCTCACATGATCACCTTCCTATTTGAAAAAATGAAGTTGCATTAAATATGGCGGATCCAAGATGGCGGACCAGATTTTTAAAGTCATTGTAAAGTAGTTTTTTTCAATTTGAGTCGGATCCCCAATCACACCTACCGTCAAATTACCTTTGTGTATGAGATATTAAGCCGTTCTCGGACTTTTCACCCACTCTGTAGAATAGTGTTATTTATACAGTATAGTAATAGGATACCCTATTTCACCCTCTAGGTTATCTAATAATTGCGAAGTATTGCTACGACGCGGACTAGCTACAGCCGGGTATGGGTCGGGGTTAGTAACCGTACTGACTGGTGGAGATACCGGACCTACACTTCTCCCCCTATCCTAATTCTTTACCCTCTGCTTCTTTCGCGAGATTTTTAATTTCAGGGGAAGAGTATTTGCCCGTGCCGTTGCTGGCCGATTCGGCCCTCGGCCTTTGGAATACAGGGTGAGTGTTAAAGAGATTAAGATAACCCTATACAAGGAGACGGATCTGACTATCAGATCCCCACAAATAATTCTATTTATAAAGGTAGTACGCAATCTGAACCAACTACGAGTTGACGGCGGGCAGACTGGATCTGCGAGCCCGGAAAGAGGTTTTACTACAGGATTTAAGGTGAGGGCTATGGAGTAACGGTATGGCGGAACTATGGAGTTGTTAGTGGTATTTAAGATATAGTTAAATAGGGTACGGTATAGGGTGTAAGCTATAGAAAATAGGGTACAGGGTCTGAGGTATAGGGTATAGGGTATACGGTACAGAGAATCAATAATAAGATTATCATTCTCTACAGCAAATAAATATCTGTTCAATAATCCGCAATCTGAGAATTGCGCTCTAGTTCTCAGCAAGCTGGACCTGCTAGCTAAATACAGGGTATAAATTTCAGCTATGTGGAAATTGAAGTTTAGAGTATAGAGTTTTGGGTATGGGATTTCTGAATCGCGAGCCTGTAGCTGCGTAAGGATTTTCAGCAATCCTGAAACTGCTAAACAGGATTTCCGCGCCAGTCTGGCAACTGCGCGACGGTTATTAAGGGCTAATCTGTGACAGCCCTTAAGGGAATGGGAATCACTCTCAATCGTCCGAATCGCTTTTAAATCAATAGTCAGTATGTCGACTATTATGAGAGGATAGAAAAGGTTTTCACAAACACATTCTGTAGATTAATATTGGGAAGACAACAGTCTGTCGTTGTCAGGATAGGATAGGATTTTTCCAGGATTTTCCACAAGGAAAGTATCGAGTCAGAGACTCCTAATTCAGGAAAAGATTTCAATGGGCTTTTCCAAGTAATTGCCAGTCTGAGGACTACAACAAAATCGATCTCTAATTTTCAACTGAGATCACAGGAAAATTCGTGAATTTTCCACAGGGAAAACCAGCAAATAATATTTGCTATTTAAGGAGACAGGTTTCTATGAATTTTAGAAAGGATTCGCGGGTCTGAAAACCCGCAACTAGGACGATCTCGAATCTGGAACCGAGATCAGGAAGAATTTTAGAACAGGAAGAATTAAGAGAAAGAAAGAGAAAGGATGTCGCAGTCTAAGGACTTCGACAAGGAAGTTCTCAAGCTGTACCTGAGAGCTGGAAGGATTTAAGAACAGGAAAAATTAAGAGAGAGTAAGAGAAAGGACGTCGCAGTCTGAATGACTTCGACCAGGACGAACTCAAGCTGCACCTGAGTTCCCTAGGAAAAGGATTGGAATTTTCCTACTAGAAATTAAAGCGAATGAAACTGCTATGCAAAATAAATACAGGGGCCACTCTACAATATGAAAATTAAGTAAGGAAAATTTACTCAAAATGATAAGAATTTCTCTACAAGGATAAAAATTAATCGAGAAAACTATTCTCAAAAAGGACAGGTATTTCCCTACAAGAATAAAAATTAATTGAGAAAAATCACTCTTTAAATTGAAGGCCACCTTACTACAGAGAAGGAAAAACATACAGACTACCAGTCCTGACATACAATTACCTGAATCGACGTGGATACTGATATGGAAAATGACGAACCGATTCTCACTTCCCGTATTAAACTTAAAAACGTTTTGAAGCGACAGAGTAGAGTCTTATAAATTAAGTACTCAAAAATAATCCGCTACAAGAGCCTAGTTAAATTTCCCACTTACTTGTTTGTAGCACAAACTTAAGATCCCTTACAGGTTTTCAAAACCAAGGATAACCCGATTACCCCCAGTGATACGAATTCAGGTGAAATAACCAACAAGAGAGAAAATCCCCAAGGAAGATCTATCTTCGAGTTTTCCGGAACTCGTCCTACACTATTCTATATTAACACACAAAAATAGAATAATTGCCCTAGAAATAAACTAGTATCGGGAATGTCGTAAGGAGAGGAGATTCGCGACCTGTTCACTAGGGTTGGTCGAAAAAAATAAGTTTTTTTTTCGAAGTTGTAATAGCTCGCAAAAGTGTCTCTTTTGGAAGGGGAACATCAACATTTGTTGACATCTTCCGGTCGCGCATAGGCACTAAAGTTTGTTAAAAATCTAAAAAAAACGAAATTTTTCAGAATTTTTTTTCAACTTAAATTTTATTTTTTCGTGTTGTAATAGGTGAAAAATACTTAAAGTGTAGCTTGAAATCATTGTGATTTTTTTTCATTTAGGTTAGGCAATATCTACCGGTGGCGCACGGAGCCTAAAATCCGCCAAAATATAGAAAAAATTACATTTTTCACAGAACATAACTTGAGCATTTTCAATCAATGTGGGCTACTTTAAGACAAGTTTGATGAAGCCTGATACAATATGATGGGTGAGTATAGAAAAACGAGCTTGGTAAATTGTTTTTTATTTCACAAATTGTAGAATACAAGAAACTGTTGAATGTTATTGGACAATAAAAACTGAAATAGGAGATGAAGCAAAACTAAATTTTCAAAACTGTCCAATTTTATGTCAAGAATCAAATTCATATGTTTATAAACTACATTTTTCCTTCAAATGGAACTTTGAAATCTCTTTTGCTTGTGTAATTGGCCATAGACGATCTTGACAGAAGATTTGCTCTTATGAAGCCATTTTGGTTGTGAAATTCACAAAGCGTACTCGAAGCTTTGGTGACAAGTAAACTTTTCAAAAGTAGAGTTCCAGTCAGGGATGGAGTCACTATTGGAGTCAATGTGCGCTTTTATTGCTTTGTCTGTAAAGCCCCTTAACAACGGAGGTGATGAAAGTGTGAGATTGGAGTCCATCTAGTTGATTAATTCAAAGTAGTCTTGTGCACAAAAGTTGATTTTTGGAGGCGTAAATGTTCTTATGGCTTTCCTTCTTTCATCGACCTGCCTTGACTTTGGAATTCTCCGGAATCTGAGCTCTTTTATATGTTTCCTGTTATCCAGATTGCACCAGATGTCATGTTTGATTGCACCAGAAATATCAAGTAAATATTGCTGATCCTTACTGAGTACTTGTCTGTCTATTTCATGGATTTCACAGTCAATGATCTGGAAGGGAGCTTTTCACAGTTAGATAACTTTTCACCGATTGGCCCTTTAGAGGAAGTATGCCCTGTTGTTATGCCGTCAAAGTGTTCAAATAAATACCGAAACGGCAACTCATTCAAGTGCATGAGACAAATTATTTCCCATTGTAGAGGTATTCTCAAAAATAGCTCTATTCGGCGTATCAAACCAGATTTCAAACCTGAATTGACTGCAGTACCATCGCAGCCAATCACAATCAAGAGATATTTCATGTTAAGATAGATAACAAATAACAAATTTAACTATTTCTTCTGAGCTTCCAGAGTTTGGAGTAACATGACCGATGTAGAGTGAGCCGGGTTCTTGAATAAGGGAGTAGTGCTCTTCTTTTATGACTCTACCATACTGTTTCAAGTGGGCCTGCTCTATCACCAAAGTATCGTCTTTCCTTCCATTTAAAGGAAATATGTAGTTTCTGAACATATGAATTCGATTCTTGACATAAAATTGGACAGTTTTGAAAATTTAGTTTTGCTTCATTTTCTATTTCAGTTTTTATTGTCCAATAACATTCAACAGTTTCTTGTATTCTACAATTTGTGAAATAAAAAACAATGTCCCAAGCTCGCTTTTCTATACTCACCCATGGTGATTAGAAACAGAAATTTTACAAGTGGAGGACCGCGGGTGAACAAAAGAAAAGAGCTGTGTGTTTATAAACGAAAACTTACTTGAAAAACTGAAGAAAATGCAGTTGAAACCGGGGCTTCAAAGCAGCAATGATGTTGTAGCTTCGTGAACTTCATGCCAACTGAGACTGGAGGGGGAAGCTGCTTTTGGATGCTTCCTTCTACGATGAAGAGGGTGGGGTGGGGGTAAGGAAGGAAATCACGATAACTGTCTTTACCAACCGCCCACCTAAAACTACATCGGAGTTTTATTGAGGAAAATGTAATTGTTTATTTGAGATTTAGCAAATAAATACGGAGCGGATATCACACATACGATGCACACAAAGAAACTGTTACATATATGATTGTTACACGAAGCGGGGTAGACGATAATAGAATATTTACACAAGGTTCAGAAGGGGCTGCCGAGATTCAGACTACTGGCAACACTATAAGTTTGTTCACAGGTCAGATGAGCGTACCGCCGGCTGTGCGGATTAACGCTACTCTTATTATTTTGTCTTGTCCAGGAAATACTTTCTCAATTTTACCAATAGGCCATAGTGTAGGTGCAGTATTCAAATGTTTTATAAGCACAATTTGTCCAACTTTGATGTTTTCTGTTGGAGTTTTCCACTTATTTCGTTGAATGAGTGTTTGTAGATACTCAGATTTCCATCGACGCCAGAACGACTGTACTAATTGATGCAGGTGAGTCCAACGTTGCCGATTTGAGGTGGAGTCATTTAGAGGAAGCTCCACGGCCTGAAGCAGTGGTCGTCCAATCAAGAAGTGACCAGGTGTCAATAGCGGTGTGTTTTCGTTGGGGTCCAGGGAGGGTTCTAGCAGCGGACGGCTATTCATAATGGCTTCAATACAAGAAAAAACAGTGAAATATTCTTCCATAGTCATTGGTGTGTCACCAATCTGATTTTTTAATAGCACTTTGGCAGTTTTAACATTAGCTTCCCAAATTCCCCCAAAGTTTGGGGCAACTGGTGGATTGAAGTGCCAAGTTACCTCACGTTGGACAAGTCCATTCAATATCTCAGTATTATTATCAGACAGAAATTTGGAAATATCTGATAAGTGTTTAGCGGCTCCAACAAAATTTAAACCGTTGTCAGAGTACATATGCGATGGTAGACCTCGGCGTGATGTGAATCTGTCGAATGCAGCGAGAAAGGCCTCAGTTGTTAATTCTGACACGTATTCCAAATGAATCGCTTTTACAGCCAGGCAAATAAAAAGTGCGAGATAGCCTTTGTATAGTTTCGTCTTTTTTAGTGGGCTGCATTTTGTATAGAAAGGACCCGCAAAGTCAACGCCAACATGGGAACGATGCACTAACATGAAAGTCTGGAAGATCAGATATCACTGGCTGATTAGGTTGGGCTCGCATACGAGTGCAGTGGACACAATTACGTATTTGGCTTCTTATCAGGTTACGCGCCGAGATGATCCAATACTTGCGTGCAACTAGTGATTGAGTGGTGCGAGGGCCAACGTGGTGATGATCTCGGTGCATCTGATTGCAGATGAGGGTGCTGAGGTGAGATGATTTCGGCAGCAGCAGTGGATGACGGCTGTCATACGGAAGACAGGATCGTTTGAGACGTCCGCCCACCCTGAGAGAACCGGATGGATCGATGAATGGCGCTAGAGAGTGTAATTCTCGCGGAGGATTTTCTCCCTTGTTGAGAAGCTTGAAAGTGTCAATGAAATAGAACTCTTGAGTAAGTTTGACAATACTCAATAGTGCTGCACGACATTCAGCAACAGACAGATGCGGAGAGGTGAGGCGCGCCGGTTGTGCTCTATGGCTGCAAAGATTGTGCCTGTGTGTTTCCTTCAGCTTACAATTTTTTATGAAGCGCAACACAAACGCAAATATACGTGTTGCTTTGTGAAGGTTGGAATATTTTCCAAAGAACTTAAGAGCGTGAGACTTCTCAACTATTGTAGTTGTGAGAATTGAAAGTTGAGGTTTCAATTCCAAGTCGTCTTCAATCCTATCAACCTCTGATATAATCAATTTCTCAAATTGCACGTGGAACGATTGATGTCCATGCCACCACAAGGAGTTGTCTACAATATCTTGTGCTGAGATACCTCTCGAGGCCAGATCCGCAGGGTTACAATCAGTAGGTATGTGAAACCAATTTTCTGGTGATGTCAAATCAAGTATTTGTGTGACTCGGTTGCTCACGTAGATCTTGAGTTTATGAGTTGGAGTTCTGAGCCAATTTAATACTAATTTTGCATCAGAGTACAGCCATGTATTGGAGATACATTTTTCGAACTGAGGTAGAACAATTTTATATAATTTTGACAGTAATAGAGCACCGCATAATTCCAATCTTGGAATAGTAAGAGTTTTTACAGGTGAGATTCTTGTTTTTGCCATGATAAGATTCATTGATATGAATTGACTGTTTGAAGAGATATGAATATAGACGCATGCACCATAACCTTTTTCTGATCCATCACAAAAACCGAGTAATGATACACTCACGTGTGTAGTGTCAATGTGACAAGGAATGTGAACGTTGGCGAGTGACACAATTGTACTTGATATACAACTCCACTGACGGTTTAAATCTTCACTTAATGGATCATCCCAATCAAGATTAGACAACCATAACAGCTTCAAAAAATACTTGAATAAGAATACAACAGGAGATAACAGCCCAAGCGGGTCAAACAATTTGGCTGTGTATGACAGTATTGTGCGTTTTGTCGGTTTTTCAATGAATGGTGTGACTGCGTATGAAAAGGCATCTGTTGATGGATTCCAACGAAAACCAAGTACTTTAATTCGTTGAGTGGTATCAGAAAAGGCAAGGGGATTTTCTCACATTTCATCGGAAATTCTTCAATTGCTTCTCTCACGTTAGATGACCATTTTCGCAGTTGGAGTTCACCCTTCAGCATCAATTGATTGAGTTGTGAGATAAGTGATTTAGCTCCACTCAAACTGGAAGCGCCACCAACCACGTCATCGACGTAAGTATGCTGACGGATGGCATTGACAGCCAAAGGAAATTCGTTTTCATAATCGCTGGCTAATTGAAGCAATGTTCTTTGAGCAAGGAAACTACTTGAAGTCATACCATACGTGACAGTATTGAGTTGAAATTCTATCAGTTCTTCTTGTGGTGTTGGTCGATAAAATATGTGCTGAAAATTACGATCAACTTCTCTCACTGATATCTGCCTGTACATCATTTTAATATCTGATGTAATTGCCACTTTGTGAGTTCTGAAACTTAATAAGATATGACTAAGCTCGTTTTGGAGCTTGGGGCCTGGTAAGAGAGATTCATTGAGCACTTCTCCATTGTTACAAGATGCTGATGCATTGAAAACGACACGTAACTTAGTTGTGGAGCTGTCTGCCTTTTGAACACAGTGGTGCGGTATTACATATTTAGACGAAGTTAAAGCTCTGGACATGTGCTCCAACTCAATATACTGGCTCATGAAATCGTGATATTGTTTGCTAACAGAGTTGTCTGATGCTAGTCTTTTCTCAAGTGAGAGGAATTTTCTCATTGAAGAGTTTCGGTTTTCACCTAAGACCACATTCTGAGTTTTGAATGGTAACGCTACTTCATAACGACCTGAGGGCCACCGAGTTGTAGTTTCTGTGTATAGGTTTTCACAATACACATGAGACGGGTCTTCCTCAGCTTTGATAGATATCTCTTCGGTTTCCCAAAACTTTTGAAGCAACTGATTAATTGGTTCTACATAGGTTAGAAGGCTGGTAGCTAAATCTGATTGTGATGTGAGTTCATTAGAATTTATTTTTCCAATGATAACATGGCCAAAAACCGTGCTCAAGGCTCCTGGAGAATTTTGATAAAACTTTGTGACTTCGTGATCTTGAGCACATAGAGTATGAAGAAATGAGCCAGCTCCTATGAGCAGATCAATTTTACCTGACACATAGAATTTTTCATCAGCCAATTTCAGACTTGAAAAATGCTTAAAATCTTCAGCGTTCAATGAAACAGAGGGTTGATTACATGTTATGACTGATAGCACTGTAGCTTTAGTATTCAACTTGAAATTCGGCTGAATCTGTGAAGAGATAGTTAAGTTAACCTCGCCCATTGTACTTGTTGTTTTAGTACCGATGCCAATGAGTTTTTGAGATGAATAAGTAGATTTCAAATTCAATTTATTTGCTAGCTCCTTTGTAACAGCGGTTATTTATGAAGCTGAGTCTAGAATAGCTCGCGCAATATGTGGCTTATTGAAAGAGTCGAAAACAACAACATTAGCGGTGCCAAGTAGACATAGAGATGATTCTGAAATGGATAGACTTGAAGTGTTACACACAAAGGTGGCAGGGGTCTTTTCCTTCTGAGCATGCAATAATGTATGGTGGTTACTAGAATTGCATAGTTTACAAGTTTTTTGTGACTTGCACTGAACACGATTATGAGTTCCAAAACATTGAAAACATAGATTTTTTTGTTTGAGGAAATCATACTTTTGATCGACAGACAAATTGACAAATTGCTGGCATGAATAAATACTATGATCCTCTGATCCACACACAATACACTGAAGCGGTTTTAACTTGACAATTTGATTAGGTTTGACAGTTGAAGAATTATCACTTGCAACTAGTGAAAATCTCTTATCAGATTTATTTTCATTTGAGCGAGTAGACTCAGATTCAATATTTCTTGCGGATTGAAGTGTAGTTGAAGGGTTCACTAACTCATACATACGAGTTTTAGACACTAAAAAGTTCATTAGGTCTTCATATTTAGGAATGACATCAGCTATCTTACTTTCAAACTCAAGTCGAGTTCGTTTATCCAAATGGTTTAAACACAGCGATAACAGAATAAAGTCACTCAAATCGGGAATCTGCTGTGTTTTGAGAGCAGAAATACAAACAGAATGAGTGTCAACAAATGTTCTTAATGACAAATAATCGGGCTTATCTATTTGCTTAAACTCTAGTAACTGATCGATGTAATACGAACATAATCTTCTTGGATTCGAGTATCTGTCACACAACTGAGTGTAGGCGATAAGATAATTTTCATTTGATAGAGACAAATGAGCTATCATTTGAGTGGCTGAGCCTGACACATTGGATTTCAGATAATGAAATTTTTCTATATCTGAAAGTGATCTATTCGTATGAATAATCGCATTGAACATGTTCAAGAACTCGATCCATTGTTCAATAACACCATTAAAATTAAGCAGCTTTATTTGTGGTAAATTGATGTTAGAACTAGGATTGGTCTGCTGTACAGTTTCAATTGTTGGCTGTTTACAAAATGAAGTGTACCTTCCATAGAGTTCAAGAAACTTCTCGCCCATAACATCATAATTCTCATCAACTGAATCAGTTGATAAAGCAAGTTCTGTGATGTTGTCTTGAATTGATTCGAATGTTAGAAAATCATTTCTTAAATCTAGAATCATATGCTCAGAGGGATTGTTTGATAAGGATTTGATTGCTGACTCTATTTTGATAATAATTCTGTTTCTTTTTATTGTTGAAAGCTTCAACTCCATAGTGGGATCCTTAGCTTTGACTGTAACATTGATATTAGTTTCCTGGGTGGTTGCATTTTGAGTTGTATCGTGTAAAATATGCGATTCAGTAAGCGAGGTATCTCCATGGTCTGACATTGTGAGTTGAGGTTAAGATTTCAAAGTTCATGTCAGAACTAACAAGAACAAGTAACTGAGTAACTGTCTAGCTGATAATACAGATACAGTGCACTCAAACCTACTGAATCTAATTTCTGTTAATGAGAGGAAGTGATACTGAAACGGTTGTGAAGTGTGTTGCAAACGAGAACGATACACAATGTGCAAGGAATGGAATAAGGAAGGTTGATACAGGCTTTGTTGTGGTCGTCTGCTTGGCTCCGTTGCGTGAGTAGCTCTCTCTCCTTCCTGCACTTGACGTTGATTGATTCACGGGATCGATCACATGACACTGATTAAACCCAATTTTGCCGATCATTAACAAAGTTTGATAATTGATCGATTTTGAAATGGAAAAAAAATCTAAAATGTCCGACTATGGCTTGGGTTGAAACTTTGAAATTCAATAACTTTTGAACCGTGCAATGCATTGAGTTGAAATAAACGGAATTTTCACTTTGAGTTCACACACTACCGAATCACACAGCTCAAAACAATGGGACTTTAACATTTAGAAACATCTAAATAACACGACACGTACAGACACTGACAATGAGCGGAATGCATTTCCAAAAAACACTGATCTAATCCGGCCCGGAGGACCAATTATGGTGATTAGAAACAGAAATTTTACAAGTGGAGGACCGCGGGTGAACAAAAGAAAAGAGCTGTGTGATTATAAACGAAAACTTACTTGAAAAACTGAAGAAAATGCAGTTGAAACCGGGGCTTCAAAGCAGCAATGATGTTGTAGCTTCGTGAACTTCATGCCAACTGAAACTGGAGGGGGAAGCTGCTTTTGGCTGCTTCCTTCTACAATGAAGAGGGAGGGGTGGGGGTAAGGAAGGAAATCATGATAACTGTCTTTACCACCCATCATATTGTATCAGGCTTCATCAAACTTGTCTCAAAGTAGCCCACATTGATTGAAAATGCTCAAGTTATGTTCTGTGAAAAATGTGATTTTTTCTATATTTTGGCGAATTTTAGTGCCCATGCACGACCAGAAGATGTCAACCGATTTCAATTTTTTTATTTCATTCTGTTCCCTTTCCAAAAGAGACACTTTTGCGAGCTATTACAACTTCGAACAACCACCGAACAACTGTACTATAAATAAAACCTACAAGGACAGAAAATCCCCCGGGAAAATCTACCTTCAAATAGTCGGTAACTCGACTCACAATATTCTATTCAATAAAATAGAGAATAGAATATTATCCCTCTAGAAAATCACTATTGGGAGCGCTGTACACAAACTAGATCGCTGAACAACTGCCTCTCTTCTAGGTCTCCTTAAAGCAGAACAGGGTCGCTGAAAATACGGAGGCCAGGGGAAAAGAGATTGCCGACCAACAGGAGTCTCAGGAGACGATCACGCCACTGACCATGTGACAGGGTGTGATTCAGATGATCTTGATGCTAAGGGTGTAACCATGATGACAATACTGCTAATTACTATAATAGATTAGGCCGGTAAACAATCTTTCTCACCAGAAATTACAAGAAGCGGCCGACTGTGGCTGCGACTCTGGTGCGACTGCTGCTGACTGCAATACTAGATAACAGAACGCTCAAACCAGTAAACAAAATCTGGAAATTTCTGGTTCAGATGAATCCGCTGATGATAATTCATAGGGGTTGACGGCGATGGTGATGATGTACATACACAACTACAAGTTCAACAAAGTATATCTGGCTGTCAATCCTATTCTTCCTCTAAAGTAAGGAGAATTCGCTAAATTATTAGCCCAGTCAATAAAGGTTTTTTCGATCCGAAAATTAAATAAAAGCTGAATCTTCTACCATCGATAGAACCCTCCCAGAGGGTCATTCTCCCAAAAGTCCCAAGAAATCTCCTTGGAGCTTTCCCCCGGTTTGCGATTTGATTTTTTTGTTTTCCTCGATTAACTTCCAAGCAAGTAGTTTTAAAGAAAAATGAGCCAAATAATTAATGTAGCCACTCTTATTGCAAATCCATTGATGTATATTGTTATGTATTTGCGATTCGATTTGACGCCGTGGAAGGTGAAACAGTCGACGCGGAACGGCGCGGCTGACTCTCTTAGCCATAGTAAACAGCAAACTGGAAATCAATTATCTCTGTAACCATTAATCGGAAAAAATCTATCATGTGCCATTCGTTTCGTTAAATTAAGGACTACAATATCAGTTGAATTCATTTCCTCAATAAATCGAACAGTTTCCTTAATAAAATAACATATACGTTAAAATTTAGGGGTTTTTCGATTTGATTTTTTTGTCTTCTCCGATTAACTTCGAAGCAAGTAGTTTTAAAGAACAATGTGACAAATAATTATTGTAGCCACATTCATTGCGAATCCATTGATGTATATCGTTATGTATTTGCGATTCAAGTTCACGCTGTGGAAGGGGAAACAGCCGACGCGGCTGACTCCCTTCACCATAGTAAACAGAATAATACTGCTGTCTACATTGCATCTCATTTACAGTATGTTGCTCGAAACAATCAATTTTGTCTATTGTTTTGACATGCGCTGTATATAGATTTTCACTTTTCAATACTCTTAAAAGATATTAAAATTTTCATGATTTAAACATGCTCATGATAAATACAGGATTTCGTTGTTTTCTCACAGAATTTATTATATTAATTTGAAGTGTGCCTTCTCCATACGAGTCAGAGGTAACACAATTTGATAAATCTAGTTTCAGATATTGATGTTTTTCAACGAAGTTTCATGATATATTATGTGTCCGACTCCTTCTTCTCATCCTTATTTTGTGAAAAATGAAGATTCAAAATTTATTTTCGTAGCTTTTCTTGTGTTTTAACTTGTTTCATCACTCTTTATAATTTAAACACTTGGAATGAATATCATCAGATCACGTGAACAAAAAAATTTTCAAGCTGAAAGTAGATTAATTTGTTGCACATTCGGTTCAAATATTAACAAATGTTACCAAATATTATCACATATAGTGAGAACGAATTATTCTGAAGCTTACTATTCTCACTGAACATGAAGAGGCAATACCAAGCCAGAATCGCAGTTCCGTTCAAATCATTATTATCAGAGCTTTCAAATTGATGCTATGTAACTATGGATGTTATCCCCATCTCACAATTTCCCTATTTATCCTTATCCTGATTCAGAATAAAGTAGTTGATCTCTATAATCACAAAAATCAATGAACAGTACCTATAATAAATAGTAAAAATAACAAAATTTCTAGTAATAATGCAACTTTTTCTAGGTATGAATTTCAAGGCTCATAAAATGACTTTTTCTCAATCACAGGCAGAAATTCCAATGATTATCATAATAGTAATTCAATGAAAACTGTTTATATTGTACATTGTTCGACGTAAGATAAGCTACATCTTTAAGGTAACCAACTTATTTAGGATTATCATGTTTATGAATGAAAGCGAGACTGTGATAGAAGATTGGTCAAACTGAAATATAAACATTATAGACAATCCATATTTCTGATCAACTATAATTGTAAATGATAGTATCAAGCCGTAATGAATTGAGCAACTGAATTTTAAAGTTACTATCCACTGTTCAAATCGCACTGTGATTTCCTTTTACTTCCAAATGGATTGAATTGCCTCACTCTTCAACGTAACAATTATTGAAAAAAACCGGTGGAATGTGAAAGTCATCCAAATAGCATTTGAATTTCAATTTTCAGATCATGAAATTCATAGAAAACTAATTCTTGAGAGAATAGTGATGAATTGCAAACAGTGCAAGTAACATTGATACAAAGCGATACAATGAAAGTCAACATCGATTAATTTAATATTGGACTTATCAAATTTATATTATCTATGAAGCTTATGAAATGTAAAACCAACATTTTAAATTTTCTCTACTGGAGCAAAACATCGATAGAAAATAAAGAAGAGCCAATCATAAGCACAATATACTTGTGTACTAGAATTCACTTGAACTAGTACAGGCTCAGCCTAGTTTTTCCTCCAATGTCATAATTGTATTATTATTATAGTAATTTATATAATAAATGAATAGTACAGTGAATAGTACTAACTCATCACTTCAACCCTTCAATGATCACAATGAACTAGAATGGTATAAAAACCATGGAATTGATAATCAGGTACATTTTTCAGATAGCTTCACCCAACTAAATCTGTGAATGCTAAGTCAGTCATAAGAAATCATGTTCGATAGATTCAATTTGAATGCTTCAAATAGAAAATGATCTATTCTTTTGGTGCCCTAATCAAAATCAATTTCAATCAACATTAATCGACATAAAGAAAAGCTTCTGCCAACCTTGTCTAGTGAATGACAAGATGCGAGTGGAGGTGAAACATCGATATGTTAACAAAAATAATAGAAGATGATGAATCGTCTTTCAATTAATCTTATACGGTAGGGTACTTTGTGGTTAAATGTGAAACACTTTCATGATTTTCCTATCTTTTATGCATGCTTACTCTTCCTTAATTTGTATGTTTGCATGGCTTTCATCTTTAGAATCTACTGTATTTTCATATTGGACTGTCTAAATAATCTAAATTCAACTAGTAAGAACGGAAGATAAGCTACTTTACAGAGAGAATCATAGAAAGTTTCGACTCAACAAGCCCAATGTATAATTTTTTTATGCCTCAGCCGTCATATATATTTGGCTCAACTGAAGGTATATTATCAACCTGGCCTGAAGAGTATTAACTGTAGAAAACAGCAAACACTGCACGCTATGATTTTTCAGGGAATTGCCACTGTTAACACTATTGTAATCTATGATTTATCTCAGTTTTTGACATAACTTATGATAAATTTTAGCATAGAATTATGATCATACACACATATTTTAAATATGTATTATATTATGTGATAGTATGAATATTTTATCGGTTGCAAACAATATCTTTGTTTGTCATAGAATTCATGATTTAGCAGATCTATAACAACAAAATGATTTTAGAGAATTAAAATGTGAAAAATTAGTTTCATCGCATATCAAAACAATAGAAAAAATTTATTGTTTCGAGCGCCATAGTGTGAATAAGATGCAACTTAGAAAGCAGTAGGCCAACTACTGTATTTTACTGTTTACTATGGTGAAGAGAGTCAGCCACGCCATACCGCGTCGACTGTTTCCCCTTCCACAGCGTCAAATCGAATCGCAAATGAATAACAATATAAATCAATGGATTCACAATGAATGTGGCTACATTAACTATTTGTCTAATTTTCTTTAGATTATTTGCTTTGAAGTTAATCGGAGAAAACAAAAATCAAATCGAAAAACCCCTAAATTTTTACGTATATATTATTTTATCAAGGAAACTGTTTGATTTATTGAGGAAATGAATACGACTAATATTTTAGTCCATAATGTAACGAATCGAATGACATATGATAGATTTTTTTCCGATTAATGGTTACAGAGATAATTGATTTCCAGTTTGCTGTTTACTATGGCTAAGGGAGTCAGCCGCGCCGTTCCGCGTCGACTGTTTCCTCTTCCACAGCGTCAAATTGAATCGCAAATACATAACAATATACATCAATGGATTTGCAATGAGAGTGGCTACATTAATTATTTGACTCATTTTTCTTTAAAACTACTTGTTTCGAGGTTAATCGGAGAAAACAAAAAAATCAAACCACAAACCCCCTAAATTTTTACATATATATTATTTTATCAAGAAAACTGTTAATTTTATTGAAAAAAATGAATATAACTAATATTGTAGTTCATAATGTAACAAATCGAATGACATATAATAGAACTGTTTCCGATCAATGGTTACAAAGATAATTGATTTCCCGTGTTTACCCGCATTTTTCATGTTTTAGGGGGTTGGGGCGGAAAGCTCCATGGGGATTTTTTGGGACTTTTGGGAGAATGACCCTCTGGGAGGGTTCTATCGATGGTGGGAAATTCAGCTTTTATTTAATTTTCGGATCGAAACTGCTTTTTTGGACCTTCATTGACTGGGCTATATATACTAAATGACGATTCTCCATTCGTCACAAAATTCACTTTGTGACAATAGTTACTATATAAACAGTGTAATCTCTATACATACTATTATATTTTAGTTCTAACGAAGAGGATATTTTATAATAGGTGCTCAACTTTTTCTATAGTTATCAACATGAAATTGAAATTTATGTAAAAGTGTTATTACGGTAATTTGTAGTAGGATGGCCTGGCCTAAAGGCAAATCACACACCAGCAGACTGAAGTATGTGGACGAACGGAGGAGTCCTTTCCTCCTAGGAGGGATGGAAGTCCCTCTTTAGGTGCTCGAATCTGCAATGCACACAGACATCCATTCGTCTGCATCATGTCTGCATGCAGATGTTTGATTTTCTCTCCGTCTGTCTGCTGCTGTGTAACCTATGTTCGCCTACAAGGAGGACGACAACACTGGATAGCTAGGTCACCTGGTAGCGCAAGTAAACTTGATAAAAATGTTGAAAATGCAGTGGGTTATTTACAACGCAATGTTGCGATCCAGCCAGCTAAGCCTAGACCCATATTATAATTATTGATAGTAGGATTACCATCAATAGCATCTAACTGAAGATGGCTGTGTTCGTGTTTCCTCGATAACATAAATTTTTAATTTTCAGGGATAACATAACAAACTCTACTGGATTGTCGTTGCTGAATTTGTGTCAACAATCATCTGAAGCAATAGTTTACCAAAGAGAGATTGACGGTGAAAGCTGGCGAACAATAGGTAGGTCCATCACTGAAATAAATTGCAACTAAAGTTTATTACATTTTCTTCCTGGGGACAATCCAAAGAACCATTGCAACAAAAAGTTCAACCGAGTTAGTACAATGTTTCTTTAGGCCAGTCACCAGGTACATTTTGCTGAACTTTTTTGTACAATGATTGTGGAGTATTGGACAACTTGAATACAAAAAGTTGACATTTTAGCCTGGAGCATCTACAGAGTGGAAAACCACGGATTTCCAGTTCTCTGCTAATTCCGCTAAGTTGAGCTGTCGGACAGAAAACATAATTCCTGCTTTTCTTTTGAATAATCAAATTTCGAATACAATGAAGTGTAATACAATGATATCTAAATGATTCAAACTTTTTCAATGTCCTATACGGTAGTCATAATTGAATTCATATCTGCACTATGTACGATTTTGCGTGCTTGTTACTCATTGAAGTAATATAGAACCATGAACAGGTATTATCATGGATCAAACTAAAAAATAAGAAAACTATTTCAGTCAATAATAATGCAAGGAAATTTGTTATCAGGTTTACCTGGAAATCCAACTATGAACCTTTATGTATTTGAAATCATTCATTTTTCCATAGTAGTATAAAAATAATCCTGAATGCAGCTATTTTCGTTTCTATTAGCCTCTACATTTTTCATTCATAATAAGCCACAGAAATTGAATTATCTTGATTGATGACCTATCCTTCTAATTATAATAATAAAATAATTTTAAAACTTAATTATCAAGACCTATTCTTGAAGGTAGACGTGTTTTGGGTTTTTTCGTGAGTATCCTCATTGGTAAAGAAGTGTATGGTATCTTTACTTTCTTGAAGTAGTGTATCTTTAAACTGGACTAATAAAGTGCATGAGCAGGGCAAAGCGCCATTTTTGTAAATTCTATACATAGCATTATCTTTTTTTGCGACTTTCAGCAGAACCACATTGTATTGTAAACGATTGAAAGGGTACCAATCTTCATAAAATATAATATATTACCTTCAAATATTGATACAAAATTCGTAAAATTTGGATGAAGTTATGAATTTTTTTTCTAGTTTGGTTTGGTGGAGTTGCTGGAGTTGTTTTTGGACTGAATATATTGAATGGAGTTGAATTTATTTACTTCTTCACGATCCGATTCTACCGCTATTTGAAAAAGCGGTATGATTAAACTGCTGCTACTATTGAAGAATGGGAAATCCTGATCTATGCGGACCTAAAACCTGTGAGACTTTCATCTGTATCTGTACTTTGCGGAGCACTCTTAATAATATATTAAGATACTATAATATGGTTATATATTACACTAATAACTGTATATTCATCAATGTGTGTAGTACATCAAAGCATTCCAACTATAAATGCTTTATCAAATAATAAAAACATTGTGTACCACTTAGCACTGGCATTAGAGAATAGTTTTAATTATTTCAATATAGTTTACTTGTATTTTTGAAATTATCAATATATGTCTTATTGCAATAGCAAAAGAGTAGGCTATTTCGAAATAATGCATTTCAGGATATTAAGTCAAAGAATAACCAATGACAGATGGTAATTGATGGATTACAAAATGTATTTATCCAAATGCTAATCAATAAATAATTATTATTAAACGAAAAGTCAAATTAAATGCTGTTAATCACCCTGAATACTTCAGCTACCGGTACTGCAAATATTGAAAACAGGAAAGATAGAAATTTGATGAGAGCTGCTATCCAAAAATTATTTGCCAGCCCGAGAATCGAACCCGGTACCTTATTATTGACATTCAGGTATGCTCACCGTTACACCAAACTGACAATCTCTGGAGAGCAGCGCTCATTCTATAGGCAGCTATAGCGGCCAGCTAGTCTACAGAGAGAAATAAATGAGAAATTGCATTTATTCAAATGCTAATCAATGAATAATAAATATTGAACGAAGATCCAAATTAAATGCTGTAAAAGCACCCTGAATACCTCTGCTACTGCAAATATTGATAACAGGGTAAACAGCTAGATGGAAATTCGATGAAAGCTACTATCCAAAAATTATTTGTCAAGGGTGAGCACACCTGACTGGCAATTGGGAGGTACCGGGATGGCAAATATTTTTTGGATGATAGCTCTCATCGAATTTCTATCTAGCTTCCACCTAACCATGTTGTCAATATTTGCAGTAGCAGAGGTCTTCGGTATTATATGATAATAGTTTCTAGACCTATTAAAACAAAACTTGTTCAACAATAAAATCAAATAGAAAATGCAAAAAAAAATCGTTGAAGAGAAATAAGAGAAGAATATTGATACTAAGACTAAAATATTTACAATATTATTAATCAAAATATTGATGGAAGAAAATAAGAAAGAAATAATAATGAAGAAAGATAAAAACAAGTATATAGGAAGAGAAGAGAAAAGAGATTTATTGATTGATTGAGTACTTTATTTATGTAGATTACAATATATATACTGGCTTATACACTTATATACAATAGCTTACAATACAGCAAAATTATAGATGAATTTACATAATATAGACTAAGAAAATAATTATTGAACTGTATATGATATGAAAAAGCAATTTGTAATATAATAACTATAGATAATAATTATATTGTTATGCATCTACATAAATTGGCAGAGCTTTGGACATATCAATGTCCATTCTTCGGAAAGAATATTAAAAATATCCTCCCCACTAACTCTCTACCAAAACGTTAATTTCATTATTTAAACTAAGGATTTATTTATTAATGGAAATATTGTAAAAGTTTTAATCAATATGAATATTTAAGAGAAAAAAACAGAAAATTGATAAAGTAAAATAATTATATAGGTAGATAAGATCAAATAATAGATTAATAAAATGAAGTAGGCTGAAAGTAGATCCGGGTTATCAACTTTCCGTAATATACAGCAGTATGCAGTGGATAATTGAAATAACATGAGTTCATATAATATATATAAAACACGTTCACGTTCATTAAAACTCAGTTTTTTAAAAGAAATTTTATTTGCAAAAAGTACATGTTAACACATCAAGTGGCTGGAGTAGACTAGGTAACTAAAATGAGCGCGCTGAGAGCGACACTAAGCGGTATACTGACAAAAATAGTAGTCAGCACATCAATTGTTTAGGTTTACATAATTCCTCCCTCCTCAAGTTATTTTCGTCCCGAAAAATAAATTTGGGACACTCAAAAATTAAAATGAAGCTACAAATTAAAGTTTACTAACTTAGATCTAATTTCTAGGTGGTACAATATAGCTCATGGTAGGGGTTGATGATATTGGTACTTGTGTATCAATTCGGTAATTTAGTACACTGGTTGGCTTCTTAAATTTGTAATAAACGATTATCAAAATTACAAGAAGTATAAATGTACTTAAAACAAAAATTACAATGTGGCGTGTCTTAAGGCCGAAAGAATCTTAAAAATTTATAAAATCAAAATCTCTAGGTTCAATATCATCAAGTTTACTAACATCTTTCAAATCGATAAGTTTAGTATGAATTTTATTTGGTACATGACTTAATTTTTGTGCATATGTGGTAACTGAAGTAAACGGTAATTTTACATCTGTCATTTTATCATTGATATCCAGATTGATAAGGAAAGATGAGGGAGTATTTATAGTGCCATTATTGATATTAATTTGATCAAACTTATATCCTAAAATACAATTACAATTTTCGAAATAATTCATAAATGGTCTATCATTGATTATTTATATTCTTACACAACTATCCAAATCCTTATTATTCACTACAAACAAAATACAGGCCTAGTTCTTCCAAATAGGAATCTTCAATATTATTTTCATTGCTGATTACAGGTGAGTATATAGTATACTGTATTGAAGCTGTAATATTACATTTTTCTCGATTGGAATCGAATCTTCAATTCGAGATCTATGAAATTTTATAGTAAATATCAGAGTCATCGATATACGGACAAACTTTTTGACTGAGAATTTTATATCGTAAATGATTGTTGCATTGTTCCATGGTGTCACCGAGGCTGGGTTAACAGAATTAATAGATAAATGGTTTATTTAAATAGAGATGATATATAAAAATTTAAAATAACAGTTTCAAAATAAAGTTTTATTGAGAACAAATATAAAATGTGAATTCTAAACTTGTAATTTATAATTTTTTGGTGACGTGTCCGTAACGTTGAGGTGTCTAGAAGCTTTGCTCTTTTCCTGTTCTTCTTTCTTCTCTCTGAAACATGGCTGGCTGATGGGTGTTGTAACTTTGTGCTCTTTAAATAATTTTCTATTTAAGTGAATTTATTAATGTTTCAATTTGAGTTTTAATCAGTTTATAGTGTTCTATTTTGTCTGTTTATTGATTTGTGTGTATACAAGCCAATAGCCACTGTTTTTTCAACTGTAACTAGATAAGTATTTAGTTCGTAGTAACTGTAGATGCTTAGGCTTGTAAGTTATTGTTCTTTCTATATTTGTGTAATATATTGCCAAAATTCTTCTGCAGATTATAAGTTCATTTGCTCTGAAAACTGGATTTCTCATTCATAGGCGATTGATCCATTCATAATTTATCAAGAATCTATTACATTGGAGCCGACAACTATCCTTAGGTTAATAGGTGTTAAATGCTATCCAACCGATTTAGGAAAAACTGGTAGCACGGCAAATGTTACCCCTGTGGTGGGACCGAATTACAAAAAAAATATGTCCCAAATGGTACACCATGAAATCCCTGGTTATGAAAAATTATTAGTAGGATAGATATCTTGATAGGTTATGAATGGTATACTGCTGAGTGGGAAATCGGTTCAAGAGAGATCAAGTCCTAATGAATATATTATCTGTGCAGACTAGCAAAATGGCAAACATTAAAAATGATATAAATCTTATAGCATTCCTAACACAAAGATTTGATAATTTTAAACAAGAGCGAAATGCTAGGTTTGATGAGCAAAATGCTAGGTTTGATGAGCAAAATGCTAGGTTTGATGATATGAAGCAAGAATTTGCTAGCATTAGACTAGAGCAGGTTAGTATAAACCTTCTATTGAAAAATGCACATGAAACATTGAGTGATAATCATGAAGATGAAAACAAATTGAAGCAGGATAATAGTAGTGTTAAGATACAGGATCAACTCATTCAAGTTTCTGACAATGTAGGCCTAGTTACTGTTGTTGAAAAAGTCAACCTTAATGAGATAGTAGAATTGAGTAAAGAAGTAGGTAGGGAGTTGTCTTCACTGAAAGTCAACTATCATGAAAGTAATATTGCTACATTGAAGGTTAGGAAAACTATGACCAAAGTGAATGATTACATGAGACAGGTTTCTGTGGAGGTTAGGAACAATGTAAACAAAATGAATGTTGCTTTGAGTCAAGTTGATGAGTTCAACTTTCAACTGAGAATTGAAAAGGTGTATGCAATGCATTCTCAAGTGAACATGACTAACTTTTGTAAGCAAAATGGCTTTGTTGAAACAAATGAACCCATGAATAAAATTATGTTCTTGAAGAAAACAAAACACAAAGTCACCATTGATGTGTTAGTATTCAAAGGTTGTTTCAAGTTGCTTATTTACAAGATGATGACAGTGAATCACATGATGAAAGGGTATTCCCCAGCACACAATGATTAGGAACCCTGTGTTATGCCG
The DNA here is from genome assembly GCF_014356525.2 of Nilaparvata lugens. NCBI lineage: Eukaryota > Metazoa > Arthropoda > Insecta > Hemiptera > Delphacidae > Nilaparvata > Nilaparvata lugens. The sequence goes on from NC_052508.1 coordinate 19,450,577, forward strand.
GGATTCAGAATAGCATAATCGCTACACAGTGTATGGTAAGAGTCCATAATTGTGTCTTTTTTCTTTCCTGTAGCCTATTTTTCTTGGCCTTAATCTTTTCAATTTCGATTCTTTCCTGTCTTTGTGTAATGTTCAGTAAATTTCTTCTATGATGCATATCTTAACCAATCTTGTCCATAGTCATTTAAATTTGTATTCTTCTGAAATAATATTAGAAGTTAAAATAGTAGCTTATTTTCCTAATCTTTAAATTGTTGATAAAACTTAACTTTTCTAAAATCTATCCATTGTAGTGTAAAGAATTGTGTGCTTGTGATATATTTTTTCATCATGTATCACTTATATGAAGTGTATCAATTTTGTGTGTGTTGTTTTAGGGAATTTATTTACCCAATTTTCTTTTTCTCTTGCTTGTATTTTTTAGGGAACTTATTTACCAGATCAGCCCAACACTACAAGTATTCGGATCAGCCCAACACTAACGTCATCACATTGGAGTCACACTTAACTGAAAATCATACTGAGTGCCTTAATGGACTGTTTTCCAAAATGTGCATCGATAAAATCAACCGCGTCAATAGTGAAAGAAATGAACATTTTTTGATGTGAAAATTAAATGTAACAATTCATCAATTCATTTAAAAAAAAAAATAATAATAATAAATTTTTCATTCAACATACTAATTTTTTTATGCAATAAAAAATTGAATTTTTCTATCTATTAATTTATGTGCAATTTCAAAAAAAAAAAAAAAAAAAAAAAAAAAAACTATTCTTTACATATTGAACTTTCTGTTGAGATATTTTCCTGTAAATTATAAAGCTAAATCAAAAGTAATTTTGATACTTTGAAATATCGTTTGGAAACATATAACAAATGCTATTGATGAATTTTTATAATAATTTTCAATATAGTTGACATGTAATGTTTTTATTGAAAAAATTGTTACTGTTCTCAAATTTAATTTCAACAATTTTCAAACAGTAAAATTTTTTTTATGTCAAGAGGGGGGTATTTGTAATATTACATTTTTCTCGATTGGAATCGAATCTTCAATTCGAGATCTATGAAACTTTATAGTAAATATCAGAGTCATTGATATACGGACAACTTTTTGACTGAGAATTTTTATCGTAAATGATTGTTGCATTGTTCCATGGTGTCACCGAGGCTGGGTTAACAGAATTAATAGATAAATGGTTTATTTAAATAGAGATGATATATAAAAATTTAAAATAACAGTTTCAAAATAAAGTTTTATTGAGAACAAATATAAAATGTGAATTCTAAACTTGTAATTTATAATTTTTTGGTGACGTGTCCGTAACGTTGAGGTGTCTAGAAGCTTTGCTCTTTTCCTGTTCTTTCTTCTCTCTGAAACATGGCTGGCTGATGGGTGTTGTAACTTTGTGCTCTTTAAATAATTTTCTATATAAGTATTTAGTTCGTAGTAACTGTAGATGCTTAGGCTTGTAAGTTATTGTTCTTTCTATATTTGTGTAATATATTGCCAAAATTCTTCTGCAGATTATAAGTTCATTTGCTCTGAAAACTGGATTTCTCATTCATAGGCGATAGATCCATTCATAATTTATCAAGAATCTATTACATTGGAGCCAACAACTATCCTTAGGTTAATAGGTGTTAAATGCTATCCAACCGATTTAGGAGAAACTGGTAGCACGGCAAAGCCTAATTCTGAGATGCAACACTTATCCAACTGACCATACAGTACATATAGGCCTAGATCCAGGCATCGATATTGATAAATCTATGTACTTTTGTTTGCATGAATACTGAATAGGCTACATTTACAATTATTGGAGATAATGAGTACGGTACGTATTTGAATTACATCGAAGAATTTCAATAAATATGGAGATGTATTGCCAATAATCTATACACTATACAGCATAGATCTTGAAGAGGGGTCCAGGAGAGGGCATTTTTTGAAAATTTTCATGTGAAATCACACTACAGCTCAAACTAATTGGCCTACAGGCTTAAAACTCTGCACAAATATTCTTCAAACATGCTAGACACACACTAAGAACGGATTTTGAGATATTTTGCCTCTAAGGGTTTCAAAGGATGAAAAAGGATCCTATTAAGTAAGGTTATGAACATGGTAAGGTGAACGCCGTATGAAACTGAGATAATTGACACAAGATATTCTAACATATGTTGTAATCATTGGAAAGCTTAAAATGATCTTATCAATCAGCTGATCAAATTTAATTTTCTGTGGATTGAAAGCGCAAGCTTGCCACGTGTTTGTTCCTTCTATCAGCTGTATAATTATTGAGTCTCATACATTCCGATTAGAACAGAGCACAGAGATTTTCTTTGATTAGGAGTTTGTTGATAATTCTTTTTTCAAATTCAAATTTTATTGCAAACAAAAATCACATTAAAAATTTCTTAATAGACAACAAGATGTCAAAAATAAACCTACATTTTATTTTTAGCACGGCCAGAAAAAGACATTCTTGAGTACTAGCCATGAGTTCATTCAATATAATCTTCTATTTTTGTGTTAATATTTTGAGAACAAAAAGTACGAGTTGATGAGAGATGTGAGTAATTTCTTATATTTGATCTAAATAGTTCTTCATATTGTAGTTATTGTACTGTAGGTTATGCCTGACCAAGCTTGCAGAGAAGAAAAAAATGAGATGTCAGACTATGCTACTGAAATGATAATGCACATTTACAAAAACGGCTTTAATTTTCAATTTTCACATGAAAATCAGAAGCCCTGACCAAATTATTCAACAATATTCCTTCAATTATATTCCGTTAATGAATTTTCCTCACAATTAATCAAGGTAATACAAAGTATTATAATATGGGACTGGTAACATCCTCAATCTCTATATCTATAAAAGGCTAAGCCCCGACAGACTGAAAGCACACCACAGCCCAAACTACTGAGCCTAAAAACTTGAAATTTTGCACAATTGTTTATGGTAGCCTGAAAACATCCTCTAAGAAAGGATTTTCAAAAAATTGCCCCCCTGAGGGAGCTGGGCCCCCCCCCAAAATTTTGTACTTTTTAACCGCTCATTGCACAGCAAAGTCATGAGGAACTTTTTTGTTCAGCTACGAAAAAAAATTAGATCTATGCAGAAAAATTTAGATCAGGAGCACAGGGGGGTCCAGGAGAGGGCATTTTTCGAAAATCTTGATGTAAAATCACACTACAGCTCAAACTAATTGTCCTACAGACTTGAAACTTTGCACAAATATTCTTCAAACATGCTAGACGCGCACTAAGAACAGATTTTGAGATATTTTGCCTCTAAGGGTTTCAAAGGATGAAAAAGGATCATATTTAGTAAGGTTATGAACATGGTAGGGTGAATGCCATATGGAACTGAGATAATTGACACATGATATTCTAACATATGTTATAATCATTGGAAAGCTTAAAATAATTTAATCAATCAGCTGATCGAATTTAATTTTCCATGAATCGAAAGCACTAGCTTGCCACGTGTTTGTTCCATTGTTGTATGAGTCTCATACATTCCGATTACAACAGAGCACAGCTATTTTCTTTGGTTATGAGTTTGTTAATATTCTTTTTTCAAATTTTATTGCAAAAAAAAAACACATTGAAAAATTTCTTAACAAGATTACAAAAACAAGATGTCAAACATAAATCTATATTCATTTGTAGCATGGCCAGAAAAAGACAAACTTGAGTACTAGCCGTGAGTTCATTCAATATAACTCATATTTTTGTGTTAATATTTTGTGAACAAGAAGTAGGAGTTGATGAGAGATGTGAGTAATATCTTTTATTTGATCTAAATGGTTATTCATATTGTAGTAGTCCGGGTCACTTCAATCAAAGTTTTTTATTTTGTAGCTAATAAATGTCATATGTATTGATTGTCCATAATGTAAGTGATAAAGCTAATCAAAATTAATGGCTTACTGGTCCTTCACAGAATTTATAGTATTCCTGGTGATTGAGCCTGTCTTTTTTCAGTGTTGACTATTAATAATAAAGCTTTATTTACAACTAGCTTACCTGGCGAACTTTGTACCGCCAAAAGTCAATGTACACTTCACTTTATTTGGTGAATCATGAAATTTATCTGACAATCAATATTTTCATTCACATCTAAATATGAACTTCCTATGTGCTTAGTATTGCAGCATTCATTATTCCCAAAACATATTCTTCTATAATTGGTAGTAATATCTAACAGTAAAGTGTTGAATTAAAAAAAAAAATAGATAGGATAAATTAGTTTTTCAAAGATGAGTTCAATGTTTTCATAGTTGTTGATTGTCAATAGATGGTCCAGGAAATATGCGATGTACGATGAATCATCACCAGGAATTACATATTCTTTCCATCTTCCATTTTAGGATTTTCAGGATGAAAATAAGCTAAGCTAAATTCAAAAAAATTGTGAATTATTCTGACATTCTTCAGTAATAATAAATGCAATATGAACAACTCTCTTCCATGAGGTGAATAATTTTTTCCCAACATTTTCCGGTTACTCAATGATAGGGGAGTGATAATTATATTTGTATAGGTCTTCTAAGGAACCATTATCTACAGCTGGTACCAATCAACTACACTTCAACTCCAAACTACCGTTGTAATACCAGTAGCCTACACAATTTATCATAGGGTGGCGTGTTTATTACAGCTGGTAACTTTAGATGCTGAATCATATTATCTCAATATGATCTTGAATCATGATCATCTTTCCGTTCTTTGGTAGCCGCAGGCCGACAATTTCGAAAACATAGGTCTGTAAAATAGATTAATAAATAATCATTATTAGCCACCCTATTAAAATTTCTGGTCAGGAGCCATCCCCAATATTCACACAACATATTCCCAAAGTTTCATGCCGTTATGTCAAGTATTTTTCAAGTCAAAGGGAACAAACAGACATTCATTTTTTATTTTTTATATATATAGAAGATAGAAGATTTCATTCGGCTCAAAAAGCCTCTCTAAATGGAGGTAGAATGATAAGGTTGGCAACTTTCGGTTCTGTTGTTTTAACATTTTTTTTTCAATCACTTTCAAAAAGTTCATTTAGTACCTACTATTGTGTTTGAGACACTTCTGGCGCTATCATAGTTTCACAACTATTCTGTTCCACAGCTCTCTATCTCTTGCAGTCGTTAACCATATCTATAATAAAATAAAGAGTTGGCTTATACACGTTGTAAAGATGTGCTTCCTAGGGGTTTACCTCTTATGATAGAGTCCCACGTTGTGAAGCCATTCATGTAAAGTGGTAAATTGCCAATCCTTTTCAGGTGATGAGGTGTTCCTGATATTTATAAGAGCGGTTGCTAAAATCCCTATTTTGCAAATAAATTCGCAAAAAGTTAAGGCTGTCCGGCTCACAAAATTGCTGGGTTCAAACCGCAGCTCTAGCTCAGTGGTAGATGCATGAATTTTCCAAATATAATTAATCACCACAAGGTTCAACGATTGGTGATTAATAATTCTTACCGCTGCTTCTGTGAAGTTCTGGAAGAATACCAATAAGGAAATCAAAAAGATAGTTGATGACTGATTACCAGTAACCATGTATCCAATCGAGAATAATGAAGACCAACTATGGTTTTTTCTAGTTGATTTTTAAAACACTTGTCATGAATACAGGTATTCACCAATTTATCCTTCCGAAATTCCTTAGAACTCACAACGCCAGTTCTTGAAGTTCTCTTGATCCTTATATGATATAACTGGAACCTTATTAATATAATTATCAATATGATTTTTCTGGCGGACTAGTATGACTATCATCAAAGGATGATAAGTAATGAATGCTCTTAATAAGATCAATATTAATTGATTCACTAATTTTAAGTGCTGCTGACAAATATTTCTTGGTACCAAGACAGCTCAAACTGTATATCACGAGATGAATTAGGATATAATAAAAACTTCTATGATTTTGTATGCTGACATAAAACATAAAATATATTCCCATAAAATAATATATATAAAATATTCTTATATCTATAATTTTCTTTAAATAAATTCTTTTCTATAATTTGAATAATTATCACAAGGCTTAATAGCATTCACCGGTGTGAGCTTTAAAAATTATAAATTTGTATTTAATACTGATACATGGACAAGTCAATTCAGAATTCTACAATTTAAAACCTGTTCGGTCTGTAGATTTAACATGACATACTTTAATCAATGAGCAAATAATAATTAATAAAATTAACAATTCAATGATCTCAGGATTTTATGAGTTTGTGCCATGCATGGAAGTAAGCTTTCTACATAAATCAAATAAATTCATAAAACGTTCTTATAGACTATATGATAGCACTCAACACATTGCGAATTTTTTAAACTTGAATTAATTTATATAGCGCTTTGATCAATTCCCCAATTCACTATTAAAAGCCGGCTAATGAGCTCATTAGAACTAACACTCATGGTAATGATGTTCTTGAAGGTCTTGTAGAGTGAATTAATTATTTCCAATAATTAATTATGCAGGTCCTTTTCATCTCTGCTGGGCTCGCGCGTGGTCCAGATTTCTTATAAATTTCTCTCAGTATTAAAAATATGTTTATGGGAACAGATTACAATTAAGAACTCTTTAGCAACACTGAGTTCACAGATAATCAAACATTAATTACAAATATTTTACATTTAAAAAAGGGATTGGCTTGATGATTTTAAAATTTAATAGAAAGTAAGGACCCTAATCTCCATGTGCATCCTCACAGATCGGGATCAAAAGCCAAAGAGAAATGATTTTCAGAAAAATTTCCTCTCTTCCTTGAATGATTTGTAAGCTTCCTTCTGATTGGCTTTCTAATTTAAGTAAGACTCAATGCAATTGGTTACTTCAGATTCAGGGTTTCTCCAACTTTGTTATAGAAAGATAAATAAAAAGTTTTTATATAAAAAATGGAGTGATTGTCTTAGATTATTCCAATAAATAAATCTTGATATACGATACTATAAAGCAGTGTACATTTAATTTTTTATATGAGCTTTGTGTACTCTTGGTTTTCATACTTTTTTAGATTGCAATAAATACTCATGCAGCAATAATAGTTGTCCTTATCTATTTACATAAACCTTCCCTAGTGTATATAATATATATTTTTGAGTAAAACTTATAATTCAATTTATACTGGTTGATCGAGAAATCAGCTGATTTGTTAGGTATCGATTCAAAGAACTGTCGATTTATCCTAGATCAATTGATTCATTTAAAACAAAAACAAAGAATTCTAACCTCAAAAATGTACATGCAAACTTTTATTTTTTATGATCTGCCAATAATAAATAAGCTGCTTTATAATCTTTAATTCTGCCAATGGATTCTCATTATTGTTGAATTACAATTTTGCATGATTTTCTTATCGCTTTAGATAATATGATTACTCCTTATCACCAATAACATTCAATTTTACTTGAGTGGTACTTTGACTAGACTATCTTTCCTTTATATTTTATAATTCTATTTAAGCTCAATAGTTCATTTCAAAAATATTTTGTGGTGCTAAAATACCACGTGACAACGTATGGGATAGGAAAATTATGTTTGCATCACCACGTCTGAACTACTAGACTAATTAACTTGAAATTTTGCTTATAGGCTAGATTCTTAATTAACCAAGCATGGTTATAGGCATATTTTAAGTTCTTTAAAATTTCATTACAAGTTTTCAGATTATCAAGTTTGAAAATAGATCCTTGCGAAGCACGGGTTCCTGCTAGTCATGTATAATTTCTCCTGAAGTACAAAAAGAAATAGAAGAGAATTTTTGACAATTGGTCAGTTTCCAAAGCTTTTTGTTTTGAGACACAGATATCGATTTCTCTTTTAATTCCATGGTGTGAACATTTGATTCCATTTCAACAGGATAAGACAGAAGGTCATATTTTTCAAATAAATCGTTTAATTTCGGTAAATGGATAATGTAAGTTATAACAGATTTCGATAAAATACAAGTGCTATTACTAATTTCCCATAAAATACTGGAATCTCTACTAGCTAATGAATAATTCTTATAATCAATTAACCTACGAAAATCATCAAAGCTCAAAATTGATGGATGAAGTTTCCCTTCTTTGCAATACATCAACAAGTTAACAACATCATTTATTTCATCATCCAACAATTGTATAGTCAAAGTAATTAAGTCAACAGCTTGCATATTTTCGACAATATTGGCAGTTTCGTTAGTAATATTTTCTAATGCTTTATTATTTGAATTAATAATATGCTCAACATCGAAATGAAATTTCTTAATTAATTCATGGTTCATTTCAAAATTATGTTCTTCATTTTTAACAAGATGTAATTCATTATTTTCTATTTTATCAATAACTTTGTCGAGGTGATCTTTGTCGTCAGCAGTCATAAGTCCTGTCAACCATGATATGGCATTTCCTAATATGTTCATTAGTCCACGTTTTACCTTTTTATTTTTATTTTCAGAAATCATTTCTAATTTAAAATATTGGTTGAGTGAAATTTTCTTCAAGGATTCAATAATGTCAGAGGATATGTAAGCGACTTGCAGATTATTAATATGAGTCTGTAATTTCAAAGATTGTATTTCAAGGTCAGTCACGTTATAGTAAAATGGATAATTTTGTATGTGTCGTTGATGAGCATAGATTGTCCTATTTTAATCGGAATTATTCCTGCTGTCTTTGTCAAGTCTGTCAGTCTGTACGTCAACGTTGCTGGGATCAGGAACAACAGAAGGATGGTCATTGCCTTCATCTGCAACAATTAGATTATCTTTTACTTTTTTACGAGGCCTTTTCATTCTGTAAGGGTGGATTTTGATTACATTTCTTTTCAGTTTAAACCTATCACCTTCCTTAGTAGCTCTGCTATACCTTGGAACATTTTTGTGAAATTTTGGGTTTTTGATGAATATCCTATCTGGTATTTCAGGTGGTTCTTCTCTATTTTTGTTACATTTTTCTGTTCGTTTTTCTTTTTCCTTGATTATTTTCTTGTAAACGGCATCATTCAACGCTTGTATTTCTTTGAAGTATTGATTAGCAAGTTCTTCAGTGATTACTGCGGGATTATCCTGATCTTGATTTTTTGGTAAATAATTCTGAATTCCGAAAGTTAGTTCATTTGGGCTTAAGTTGAATTGATCTTTTATCGAATTGTTATAGGTTCGCAAAGCTAATCAAAGTTTTTGTTCAACACTATATTTTGGGAATTTAATTTCGAGTCCTTGTAGAATTTCAATAATTGTGGAGTGTGTTCTTTCTATTAGTCCTTGAGATTGGGGATGATAAGGTGTGGTGAAGTAAGTTTCAATACCATTTATTTCAGTGAATTGTTTGTATAGTGCATTGTTGAATTCTAATCCATTATCGGTTTGAATGCATTTTGGAATTGGGAAAACTGAAAGATAGTTGTTCAGCGGGATTGAGTGTTCTAGAAACGAATGAAATTGGGAGATCTTTATTGTCAGTCATTTGACTAAGGACCGCCCCTAAGCTTACATTGGATGCGTCTGTTGTCAAAATATATGGATCATTCAATTTAGGTAACTGCAATATTGGTGCGTTAGTAATTGCTTCTTTCAGAAAATTGACAGCTTCAATGAATTTAGGATCTTTTGGGTTTATAGTGGATGTTTTTCTCAATGCGTTAGTTAAAGGTTGAGCTATTTTAGCGAATCCTTTTATCATTTTTCTGTAGTATCCTGCCAAACCTAAAAATTGTTTTATTTGTTTAGTAGTTTGTGGAACGGGAAAATCTTTCATTGCTTTTACTTTTTCAGGGTTAGGCTGAATGCCTTTTTCCGAAACTATGTGACTTAGAAATAGAAGTTCTTTCTTAAAGAATTTGGTCTTGTCCAATTGTATTCTTAGTTGATGAGTTTTCAATCGTTTGAATACAACGTTCAGGTGTTTCATGTGCTCTTGTAAGCTATCACTAAAAATAATAATATCATCAAGATATACAAGAACATTTGATAAATCACAAAATATCAAGTTCATAGTCCTTTGAAATTGAGGTGGACCATTTTTCAACCCAAATGGCATTCTGAGTAACACATAATGACCATTTTCAGTAGGCTACTAAAAGTTGTTTTTGGTATTGATTCGGGTTCCATTTCAATTTGATGGAATCCTGAAACAAGGTCAATAGCCGAAAAGTACGTTGCTCGACCGATTTTTGAGAACAAGTCTTCAATATTCGGGAGAGGAAATCTATCATCTTTAGTTCTGTAGTTCAATTTCTGATAATCTACTACAAGACGAACTTTGTGTTTTCCTGAAGCATTAGGTTTCTTTGGCACAACCCATAAGGGAGAGTTGTGTGGAGAATTAGATGGTCTTATTATCTTTTGTTCGAGTAACTTGTTTATTTCATTACTAATATCCTGCCTAAATGAGATAGGATAGCGGTAGTTTTTTGAATAAACAGGTTCTTCGTCTGTAGTCACTATTTTATGCTTGAGCAAGTTAGTAGCAGTTAATATATCACCTTCGAGTTTTATTTTTTCAGGATATTTTATAAGAGTACTAATAATGCATTCTTTCTTCTCTGAGTTCATATGCTCAGTTCTCAATAAAGAAGTGATTTCGTCAATAGAGAGGGGATTATCGATCATCTCACCCAAGTACAATTCACATTCTTCTACAGAAACTGTTTCGATACTCAACGTTTTGTCACAATCAGAAAAATATTCAATCTCAATAAAACCATTCCTATCAATATCAGTTAAAATATTATACAACTGCAATTCCTTAATACTAACAACACATAGCTTATCTGATGGAGTGCAAACATTAGTTTTAATTTTCAATTCATTCCAACCCTTGTTGATTTCAATATGATTCATTCCTAACAGTGGTATCGTGCAATTTTTCGTTATGAGACAATTGGTCTCCAAATCAATTTTTGCTTTCAACCCTTGCAATGTTTGCTTTCCAATAAGAACATCATAATTATCGCTAAAATCATACACATAAAATTTTTCATCTTTATCAACACCAAGCATATTCTCAACATTAATATTTACACAACCTTTTCCATTAGATTCACCAGCGGGTGTACAAATTTTATAATCACAATCAATTATTTTTGTCTGAGGAGAAACCATTTGGGTTTAATGAAATTATATTTACTACCTGTATCGATCTAAATTCGTGAATCATTGTAATGAATATGAGGCAAATCAAGAGATACGTTTTTGGATTGTTGTTCGAGCCTACTTCTAAAAAATGATTCATTTTCTCGCAAAGGTCACTTACAGCATTTTCCATAGAACTCATTCTAGCATTCATGCTTTCAAATTCGGAAAACTCATTTTCAGAAGATTCAATATTGTGAACTGGAAACTTTTGAAAGTTGGAAACTGTTCTCATGCTCACATCGTTTGATTTTTTATTCAAATTTTGGTTGTTATTATTGAAGTTTGCATTTGGATTACGATTGAAGTTGTGATTTTGGAAACTTTGTCCATTACGAAATCTACTTTGAAAGGATTGTCCTCTGTTGAAATTATTTTGAGGCTGAGAGAAATTTCTCTGATTGAAATGATTTTGAGGTTGAGAAAAATTTCTCTGATTGAAATGATTTTGACGTTGAGAAAAATTTCTCTGATTGGAATTGAAATCACGATTTTGAGATTGAGAAAAGTTTCTTTGATTTGAATTGTTTTGATTTTGAAACTGATGGAAATTTTTCGGATGCGAATTTAGATTGGAATTTGACGAGTTTTGTTTCCCTTCAGATTTACTGAAAGTTTGATTCATTTGTGTTACATCAGTAGTAAATCTAAATGTTTCAAATAAGCACTACTCCTATTGATAATAGCCTGTCTTGCATCACTGAGGTCTTTGATTCCTAGCATTTGTAGGTGAGCTCCAAGCTGGTGGTTGATTCCTTCGACTAAAATCATTACAATTTGTTTATCCAACTGAGATGAGATAGTTTCAATAATTGGACCAGTTAGTCCATCGAGTTTGTGCCTTGAGATAATCACGGTTCTTTTTCGTTGCAGTCTATTTTTGAATTGAATAGGGTGTTCTTTTTGGTGTGATTTCATAGCAAGCAGTTCCATAGTTAATTGTTCTACTGTCCTATTATCGCCGGCAAAGTTGTTTTTCAAAACATCAATCAAATTTGAGAGGTCATCTACTGTACTGTTGAGGATTACATCTTTAGCAGTTCCATGTAATTTGTTTCTACAATAGTGAAGGAGAATCCAATGATTGTCTGCTGCTTCCGTGATACGATTATTACAATAGTCATTTTTCAATTTTTCGACAACTTCAAGAAAGCTAAGTAGTTCTATCGGGTTTCCTGTATATTCAGGTATTATGTGTAGGTGATGTTTCGCAATTGGTCTTGAAATAAGGGGGTTATCCATTGTGCTTTCACTGTTATCTTCACTATTACTGTCACTGATTGTAGATGCAGAAGACATGTTACCTTGAACTGTGGAGTTGGATACAGCTGCAGCCAGAGCCAGGTACGATCTTAACCTTGGCCAGTAATCAATAAGAAGTTTATGGTCTGGTCTGCTATCCTTCTTGCCCTTCTTCCCCAGGATGGTGGTTGTTGGTTGTTGGTGTAGATGAGTCACTCTTCCACTTGACGGTCTCGATGATGGTTCATATCAGTTGCAACCCCGACTTTTGAATTTTTCGCGATCACTTGTGATTGATAATTGATCAATATAAACTGGCGGTTAAATGAACAGCACAATTTTCATGAAATTTTCACAAAAAAACTCTTCAGGGTCCCTGTTCAGGCGCCAAACACGTTCACGTTCATTAAAACTCAGTTTTTAAAAAGAAATTTTATTTGCAAAAAATACATGTTAACACATCAAGTGGCTGGAGTAGACTAACTAAAATGAGTGCACTGAGAGCGACACTAAGCGGTACTGACAAAAATAGTAGTCAGCACATCAATTGTTTAGGTTTACATAATTTATATATATATATATATATATATATATATATATATATATATATATATATATATATAACAGTTCTATAACAGGTTTAAAGGTTTATATTGGTGGAATGGGTGAGGGATGATTGTCATGTGATCGTTCTAGGGCTGGACAGTTTCAGTCATTTGTTCCAAAAGATGTTTTTTTTAAAGTCAGGATGAAGCTCGCTTGGCTCTTGATAGAAACAGGAAGTGCATTCCATACACGACAGGCACTGACTAAGAAGGATTTTGTGAAAATAGTAGTTCGATGATTGAGTATCCTTAAAGTAATTTCTCTGGTTCTAGTATGTGAAGCATCTATCCTCCTACCTTCAGAGACAAATTTGAAATCATCTTTAAAATAGTTCGCATCACCGTATTTCAAGATATCTCTAACAAGCTTGACTATTCGAAAAAGCCTTTGATCGGGAAGCTTTAATGTTGAACTAGCAATGTGGGCTGGGGTGATATGATCATGGCGTTGGAGAGAGTAGATGAAACGTAGACAATAATTTTGGCAATGCTGTAGTTTATCATTCAGAGTGACTTGCATATCGTTAAGAACAGAATTACAATACATTAAATGTGGGAAGATGAGAGATTGAACCAATAATAATTTAATGTTTCTAGGGAGGATATCGTGCATTTTCTTCAATGCATGCATGGCTGATAATACTTTTTTACAAGTTTTGTTCACTTGTTCTGACCAGTCAAGAGTATTGGTGGATTCACGGAGGATTGGCAGCCTTGATTGCAGGTTAGTTAGTTTGTGCTTTCCTCCCCTTCCCCCTCTCCCAAAGAGGCAAGATAACCTCTCTCCCTCACCCCTTCTTCATCCTCCCATTTATCTTTCAACCCAGCACTTCGAGAAGCATGCTTGAGAAGTCAACAACGTTTCGTTCCGTTTCTCCTGTTCTGTGGCGTTCGAGCTGAACACAATTACCTCGTTTCGTTTTGGAATCGATTTGTTCAATGCTCCAACGTGGTTTCGTTGTCATGTTGCCCGTTGTCATCTATGACTTACCCTGCTACTGAAATTCTGCCTGATGTGAAACAAAATAAAGGTGTTGTTTTGAATATCACTGAAGAGACTGCTGTTATTCAGATAACACGTTTCTCCTCATACATGAGATTGTTACGTTCCTGTGCTTATGTTTTACATTTTGTGAATAACGGTAAAGCATCAATTAGTGGTGTCTGTTGTAAATCAGGCGCACTTAGTGTTCAAGAGTTCAAATGTGCACAAATTTATTGTGTTAAAATTGTTCAAAAGTGTCATTTCAATCGTGAACTCGACCTATTGGAAGAGGGTAAACCTTGTGATAAGAGTTTTCAAAAATTGTCTGTATTCTTGGATTGTGATGGTGTGATTCGTGTTGGTGGCAGATTGGTAAATAGTGCTTTAGGATATAAAGCCAAGCATCCTTGTTTGATACATAAAGATAGTCATTTTACTAAACTCCTCATTGAGTATTATCATATTTCTCATTTTCATGCTGGACCAAGAATAGTGCATGCTCTTATTCAGCGTTATTTTTGGATTGTTGGAGCACACAGTGTTATCAGAAATGTGATTTTCAATTGTACTTGTTGCCATTTATTCAATGCAACTCCTGTTGCTCCCGTCATGGGTGATCTTCCCAGCTCTCGTGTTGTTCCCAGTGCTCCCTTTCTGAAGGCTGTGGTCGATCTAGCTGGTCCTTTCACTGTCAAAGAGAGTATTCGGCCCAAAGCTCGTACGTACAAGGCATACTTTGCACTGTTTGTCTGTCTGGCAACAAAAGCTTGTCACATTGAGGTGCTTACAAGTCTTTCATCCAAAGAGTACATTAACACTCTCCATCGTTTTGTTTCTAGGCGTGGATTGCCTAAAGAAATATTCTGTGATCAAGGGACAAATTTCAAAGGTGCTGCGTGACAATTGAAGGAAATTGTTGAATTTCTCAGATCATCAGAAAATCAATCCAACGTCTGTGATGCGATGTCATCTAAAAGCATCCAATTTCGTTTTAATATTCCACATGCTCCTTTCATGAATGGAATTTGTGAGTCTAATATTAAAAATGTGAAATTCCATTTGTTTTGTGAAGTGGGAAATTCGGTCCTAACTATTGTTGAGTTTTCCACTCTGTTGGTGAAAATTGAGGCGATACTCAATTCGAGACCGTTGTATGCGCTCTCTTCATCTCCTGATGACTACGAGGTGCTGACTCCCGGACATTTCCTTGTTCATCGCCCTCTGTTGGTGGTTCCTGAAATTGACATGAGTGATGTCAACGAGCACAGACTGTCTTGTTGGGAAAAGGTTAATCGCTCACTCAGAGATTGTGGAAGAGGTGGGAGAGTGAATACCTCTACACTCTTCAACAGAAGAATAAGTGGTTTGAGAGTGACAGAAACCTGCAGATAGGGCAGTTAGTATGGATTAAAGAGGACAATTCATCACCCTTATCATACCCGTTGGGTAGAGTCACCCAAATCATAAGTGATGCTAAGGGTGTTGTGCGCTCAGCTCACGTAAAAACTAACTTTTGTGAGTATGTTAGGCCAGTTAGGAAACTTGCCCCCATACTTCCCTATTAGTTTAACCCACACACCAAGTTTTCCGTTTTCCTTTCCTATTTCTTTTCCCCTTCGTTTTTCCTTTTCTACCGTTCAGTGAATGTTGTTTTGTTTTTCTTTTACTTTTAAATTTTAGTTTTTTGAGTTTATGTTCTTGGAAATGGGGCATTCCAAGGCAGGCGGAGATGGTGGATTCACGGAGGATTGGCAGCCTTGATTGCAGGTTGGTTAGTTTGTGATTTCCTCCCCAATTGAATCCTTCAAGACAGCCAATTATGTTGCGATCACCCTTATCGGGGAGTAGGACAACAAAAGTCCCAACAATATCAGCTGTACAATCCGAATCTCAGGACAACAAGGATCACGACAAAAGGATATTCATGCAGGTTGGTTTGAATGGAGTTGAACTCAATGCTTTGATTGATGCCAGGCGGAATTGTCATATATTCCAGAACAAGCATCTTCGGGCAACATAGTGATGGATCACAGGAATGAGATGAATGACTCTGAACGGCGGGCCACAATTCATGCCCCAGCCACCAACACAAGTGGTAACTCCAAGAGTGATGTGGAAAAGTTAATATCACCCCCACGGTCATGGATGTGAACGAGACAACACCACCCCCTACTGTCATGGATGTGGAGGAGTCAATACCCTCCTCAACTGATACGGATGTAGAAGAGCAAACACAGTCTTCGACTGTCAAAGAGGTAGTCTCACAGTCCCAGGATCCCAAACCAGGACTCTCAAGGAATAAGGATCCAGTGTTGTGTCACCGAGTCTCAACACCTGGTAAGCGTGAACAGCTGGCAAGCCACGCATAAAAGTCCAATTTCCAGATGGATGGTGTAAATATGTACCTGGTGGACCGGGTGTAGATGATGCTCATAGTGAGTGGCATACACCTCTAAAGGTGATGCCTGGGAGGTGTACACCTCTTAAGGTGATGCCTAGATGGCTCACGCCTTTAAAGGTGGTGCCATAGAGGGCTCCGACCACCCCCCCCCCCCACAAGTAGGAGTGGGGTGTCACAAAGTAAAATTGTGACGAAAAATATTGCTAAATAATTAATAATATTGAAGAAAGACGCTCGGCTATCAGCAACGCTAGCCGACCGCGGAGATAAGGAAGGTACCGATGGTGCACCATCTTCCGCGCATCGAGACGATTTCCACCGCCTCTGGCGGCGGCACAACTCCATCCTCTCCACTTTGGGGGAGCATTTAAAGGCCGGACGAGCCCCAGACCACAGCATTCCGCTCACAACCTTCCTGCTCCTTGTACAGCGGCCCGTTGGCTGCCGTACGTCCCCGACCTCCTGTCCTGGTACAGCGGCCCGTTGGCTGCCGTACGTGCCTAACCTTCCATATCCCTAGGGCACAGCGGACCGTTGTCTGCTGTCCCCGTCCTCCCATCTCCCTAGGGCACAGCGGACCGTTGTCTGCCGTCCCTGTCCTCCCATTTCCCTAGGGCACAGCGGACCGTTGTCTGCCGTCCCTGTCCTCCCATTTCCCCAGGGCACAGCGGACCGTTGTCTGCCGTCCCTGTCCTCCCATCTCCCTAGGGCACAGCGGACCGTTGTCTGCCGTCCCTGTCCTCCCATTTCCCCAGGGCACAGCAGACCGTTGTCTGCCGTCCCTGTCTTTCCATCCCCTCAGGGCACAGCGGACCGTTGTCTGCCATCCCTGTCCTCCCATCTCCCTAGGGCACAGCGGACCGTTGTCTGCCGTCCCTGTCCTCCCATTTCCCCAGGGCACAGCGGACCATTGTCTGCCGTCCCTGTCTTTCCATCTCCTTAGGGCATAGCGGACCGTTGTCTGCCGTCCCTGTCCTCCATCTCCCTAGGGCACAGCGGACCGTTGTCTGCCGTCCCTGACCTTCCATTCCCCCAGGGCACAGCGGACCGTTGTCTGCCATCCCTGTCCTCCTTCTACCCAGGGCACAGCGGACCGTTGTATGCCATCCCTATTCTTCCTTCTCCCTAGGGCACAGCGACCATTGTCTGCCATCCCTGTCCTCCCATCTCCCTAGGCACAGCGGACTGTTGTCTGCCGTCCCTATTCTTCTTTCTCCCCCAGGGCACAGCGGACTGTTGTCTGCCGTCCCTATTCTTTTCATCCCCTCAGGGCACAGCGGACCGTTGTCTGCCGTCCCTATTCTTCCTTCTCCCGATTCCTAGCATTTGTAGGTGAGCTCCAAGCTGGTGGTTGATTCCTTCGACTAAAATCATTACAATTTGTTTATCCAACTGAGATGAGATAGTTTCAATAATTGGACCAGTTAGTCCATCGAGTTTGTGCCTTGAGATAATCACGGTTCTTTTTCGTTGCAGTCTATTTTTGAATTGAATAGGGTGTTCTTTTTGGTGTGATTTCATAGCAAGCAGTTCCATAGTTAATTGTTCTACTGTCCTATTATCGCCGGCAAAGTTGTTTTTCAAAACATCAATCAAATTTGAGAGGTCATCTACTGTACTGTTGAGGATTACATCTTTAGCAGTTCCATGTAATTTGTTTCTACAATAGTGAAGGAGAATCCAATGATTGTCTGCTGCTTCCGTGATACGATTATTACAATAGTCATTTTTCAATTTTTCGACAACTTCAAGAAAGCTAAGTAGTTCTATCGGGTTTCCTGTATATTCAGGTATTATGTGTAGGTGATGTTTCGCAATTGGTCTTGAAATAAGGGGGTTATCCATTGTGCTTTCACTGTTATCTTCACTATTACTGTCACTGATTGTAGATGTAGAAGACATGTTACCTTGAACTGTGGAGTTGGATACAGCTGCAGCCAGAGCCAGGTACGATCTTAACCTTGGCCAGTAATCAATAAGAAGTTTATGGTCTGGTCTGCTATCCTTCTTGCCCTTCTTCCCCAGGATGGTGGTTGTTGGTTGTTGGTGTAGATGAGTCACTCTTCCACTTGACGGTCTCGATGATGGTTCATATCAGTTGCAACCCCGACTTTTGAATTTTTCGCGATCACTTGTGATTGATAATTGATCAATATAAACTGGCGGTTAAATGAACAGCACAATTTTCATGAAATTTTCACAAAAAAAACTCTTCAGGGTCCCTGTTCAGGCGCCAAACACGTTCATGTTCATTAAAACTCAGTTTTTAAAAAGAAATTTTATTTGCAAAAAATACATGTTAACACATCAAGTAGCTGGAGTAGACTAACTAAAATGAGCGCACTGAGAGCGACACTAAGCGGTACTGACAAAAATAGTAGTCAGCACATCAATTGTTTAGGTTTACATAATTTATATATATATAACAGTTCTATAACAGGTTTAAAGGTTTAAAGGTTTATATTGGTGGAATGGGTGAGGGATGATTGTCATGTGATCGTTCTAGGGCCGGAAAGTTTCAGTCATTTGTTCCAAAAGATGTTTTTTTTAAAGTCAGGATGAAGCTCGCTCGGCTCTTGATAGACCTGATAGAAACAGGAAGTGCATTCCATACACAACAGGCACTGACTAAGAAGGATTTTGTGAAAATAGTAGTTCGATGATTGGGTATCCTTAAAGTAATTTCTCTGGTTCTAGTATGTGAAGCATCTATCCTCCTACCTTCAGAGACAAATTTGAAATCATCTTTAAAATAGTTCGCATCACCGTATTTCAAGATATCTCTAACAAGCTTGACTATTCGAAAAAGCCTTTGATCGGGAAGCTTTAATGTTGAACTAGCAATGTGGGCTGGGGTGATATGATCATGGCGTTGGAGAGAGTAGATGAAACGTAGACAATAATTTTGGCAATGCTGTAGTTTATCATTCAGAGTGACTTGCATATCGTTAAGAACAGAATTACAATACATTAAATGTGGGAAGATGAGAGATTGAACCAATAATAATTTAATGTTTCTAGGGAGGATATCGTGCATTTTCTTCAATGCATGCATGGCTGATAATACTTTTTTACAAGTTTTGTTCACTTGTTCTGACCAGTCAAGAGTATTGGTGGATTCACGGAGGATTGGCAGCCTTGATTGCAGGTTAGTTAGTTTGTGCTTTCCTCCCCTTCCCCCTCTCCCAAAGAGGCAAGATAACCTCTCTCCCTCACCCCTCCTTCATCCTCCCATTTATCTTTCAACCCAGCACTTCGAGAAGCATGCTTGAGAAGTCAACAACGTTTCGTTCCGTTTCTCCTGTTCTGTGGTGTTCAAGCTGAACACAATTACCTCATTTCGTTTTGGAATCGATTTGTTCAATGCTCCAACGTGGTTTCGTTGTCATGTTGGCCGTTGTCATCTATGACTTACCCTGCTACTGAAATTCTGCCTGATGTGAAACAAAATAAAGGTGTTGTTTTGAATATCACTGAAGAGACTGCTGTTATTCAGATAACACGTTTCTCCTCATACATGAGATTGTTACGTTCCTGTGCTTATGTTTTACATTTTGTGAATAACGGTAAAGCATCAATTAGTGGTGTCTGTTGTAAATCAGGCGCACTTAGTGTTCAAGAGTTCAAATGTGCACAAATTTATTGTGTTAAAATTGTTCAAAAGTGTCATTTCAATCGTGAACTCGACCTATTGGAAGAGGGTAAACCTTGTGATAAGAGTTTTCAAAAATTGTCTGTATTCTTGGATTGTGATGGTGTGATTCGTGTTGGTGGCAGATTGGTAAATAGTGCTTTAGGATATAAAGCCAAGCATCCTTGTTTGATACATAAAGATAGTCATTTTACTAAACTCCTCATTGAGTATTATCATATTTCTCATTTTCATGCTGGACCAAGAATAGTGCATGCTCTTATTCAGCGTTATTTTTGGATTGTTGGAGCACACAGTGTTATCAGAAATGTGATTTTCAATTGTACTTGTTGCCATTTATTCAATGCAACTCCTGTTGCTCCCGTCATGGGTGATCTTCCCAGCTCTCGTGTTGTTCCCAGTGCTCCCTTTCTGAAGGCTGTGGTCGATCTAGCTGGTCCTTTCACTGTCAAAGAGAGTATTCGGCCCAAAGCTCGTACGTACAAGGCATACTTTGCACTGTTTGTCTGTCTGGCAACAAAAGCTTGTCACATTGAGGTGCTTACAAGTCTTTCATCCGAAGAGTTCATTAACACTCTCCATCGTTTTGTTTCTAGGCGTGGATTGCCTAAAGAAATATTCTGTGATCAAGGGACAAATTTCAAAGGTGCTGCGTGACAATTGAAGGAAATTGTTGAATTTCTCAGATCATCAGAAAATCAATCCAACGTCTGTGATGCGATGTCATCTAAAAGCATCCAATTTCGTTTTAATATTCCACATGCTCCTTTCATGAATGGAATTTGTGAGTCTAATATTAAAAATGTGAAATTCCATTTGTTTTGTGAAGTGGGAAATTCGGTCCTAACTATTGTTGAGTTTTCCACTCTGTTGGTGAAAATTGAGGCGATACTCAATTCGAGACCGTTGTATGCGCTCTCTTCATCTCCTGATGACTACGAGGTGCTGACTCCCGGACATTTCCTTGTTCATCGCCCTCTGTTGGTGGTTCCTGAAATTGACATGAGTGATGTCAACGAGCACAGACTGTCTCGTTGGGAAAAGGTTAATCGCTCACTCAGAGATTGTGGAAGAGGTGGGAGAGTGAATACCTCTACACTCTTCAACAGAAGAATAAGTGGTTTGAGAGTGACAGAAACCTGCAGGTAGGGCAGTTAGTATGGATTAAAGAGGACAATTCATCACCCTTATCATACCCGTTGGGTAGAGTCACCCAAATCATAAGTGATGCTAAGGGTGTTGTGCGCTCAGCTCACGTAAAAACTAACTTTTGTGAGTATGTTAGGCCAGTTAGGAAACTTGCCCCCATACTTCCCTATTAGTTTAACCCACACACCAAGTTTTCCGTTTTCCTTTCCTATTTCTTTTCCCCTTCGTTTTTCCTTTTCTACCGTTCAGTGAATGTTGTTTTGTTTTTCTTTTACTTTTAAATTTTAGTTTTTTGAGTTTATGTTCTTGGAAATGGGGCATTCCAAGGCAGGCGGAGATGGTGGATTCACGGAGGATTGGCAGCCTTGATTGCAGGTTGGTTAGTTTGTGATTTCCTCCCCTTCCCCCTCTCCCAAAGAGGCAAGATAACCTCTCTCCCTCACCCCTCCTTCATCCTCCCCATTTATCTTTCAACCCAGCACTTCGAGAAGCGTGCTCGAGAAGTCAACAACGTCTTGTTCCGTTTCTCCTGTTCCGTAGCGTTCGAGCTGCACGCAATTACCTCGTTTCGTTTCGTGATATATGTACAATATCATATAGGCCTATGCATAAAGACAGGATATCGTCAGCAGTAACTTCTACACACAAGATACAGTCCACTTCCTCGCCAGTTCCAAGGTTAGTGCAAATTAATAGACTTGCTTTTGGGGCTGTCGACGTTTTCGAGAATTAAATCTTAACTGTACCACAATCCATAGGTTTGGGGACAGGACGGGATTACCAAGTATTATTCATAATAATGCCTAAATTTAACTGAGCTACAGTAAGGAATGTCATTACTGTCTACACTAATTTTGTGAATCGATTAAAGGTCAATATTGTTTATAACATGAGAATATCCAATTATAATGGGTTCTGTTTTGATGGGATTAAGCTTAAGGCCATTTTTCTTTGTCCATTCCACTATCGAATTGATATCCTGATTCATTATTCCAACTGTTTCATTAATTTTTGTTATGGGACAGCTTAAATAGATTTGAAGGTCGTCTGCATAAGTATGGAAACTGGAGAATTTGATAATGGAAGAAAGGTCATTAGCATACAAAGTGAAGAGGAGAGGGCCTGAAATTGAACCTTGTGATACTCCATGCATAACGTTTTTCCAAGTTGACTTTTTGTCACCGACAGATACACATTGTTCCCCACCTAATAGATAGGATTTGAACCAGACTAATGAGTTGTGACTGAAACCAAGAATAGCCAACTTATTCAAAAGGACTGTATGATCAACAGTATCGAATGCTTTAGAAAAATCAAATAGGTGCATTTTCTTTGGTCCATAGCTAACCTTATATCATCAGTGACACGAAGCAGAGCTGTCTCAGTTGAATGGAATTTCCTAAAGCCTGATTGAAAGTTATGGAGCTTACTATTCTTGTCTAGAAATTTTACAACTTGAGCATGAATGAGTCTTTCTAGCACTTTGGACAATGCAGGTAGGATACTGATTTGTCTAAAATCCTCAACTTTATTGGGTGATAGAACTTTATTTAGAGGGCGAACCAGAGCAAACTTGCTGGAAATTGCCTTCTTCAAGTGACTTGTTGAAAATGTATGTAATGCTTGGTAAAACAGCAAATAACATCTTCTTGATAAATTTAATAGGAATTTTGTCTACACCCACAGCATTACTATGAATACGTTGAATTGCTTTGAAAGTGTCTTCTTCTGAGATTGGATGGAAATGAAATTGATCAGTAATTGGTAAATCTAAGTTTGTAACCTGCTCTTCAAGATTATCGATATGATTAGCAATGACAACTTCGTCGCGTTGGTTAGAGTGTGAAACGAAATGGTCATTTATATTGTTCAATGGTACCTAAGTCAATTTGGGGATTCGATTTCTGTTTGCCAAGCCCGAATTCTTTTATTCCCTGCCAAAGTGATTTATAGTCTTGTCTATTGTTTGTCATGAACGAATTCAAGTACCTAATCTTTGAGTTCCGTAATTCCTGTTTAACTCTATTTCTAAGGCTCCTATACTCAATCAAACTGTTCAAGTCAAATGTCTTTTCAAATTTTCTATGTGCTTTGTCTCTACGTCCCATCGTCTTAAGTATGTCTTCAGTCATCCACGGTACTCGTCGTTTTCTATTAATCCTCCTTGTCACATAAGGTGCATGTTTGTCATACAAAGTCAAAGTCCAATTATCGAAAGTCTTGACCATGTCATCAACTGAGGGTAATGCTTCAATTTGATGCCATGGAGTCTGAGCCACATCAGTCAGGAAGGCGGCTTCATCAAAGTTTTTGAAATCTCTATGAGTGATAATTTTCTGTTCTGGCTTGGGTATCTTATGGGAAAGTACGCAGTAGATCAAATCATGTCTAGAAATAGCTGGGACTGAGATTTGGCCTGCTTGAACAACCTCATTGGGATCACTAACAATGAGAAGGTCAATGAGTGTGTCTGATTCATTAGTATGATGAGTTGGATCGAGAGGTAAAATAGTCATTTTTAGGCATTGGAAAATTGTAGTCAGTTAAAAGTAGTCAAAGTTACGATTTGTCATGTTCAAGTCGGTGTTCATATCCCCCATAACTAGTATACGGTTATAACAAGGCATAAGAGAAAGCAAGGAATTTTCGAAATCTGTGAAATGATCTATTTTTGGTGGGCGATAACAGATACCAACGAGTAATTTATCAGTACTAGATAAGGATAATTCAAGTAGCATAAACTCTGGTCTGGAACAATACTCTTGTTTAGATGTGATTAAAACTTTTGTTCTGATACCATCATTCACATAAATTGCTACACCCCCACAAGCTTTATTTAATCTATCATTCCGGAAAAGATTATATCCAGGCAAAGCAACAAAATTTGATGAAATACTAGGCTTCAAAAATTATTCAGAAATTCCGATTATATTGAAGTCCTGAAAACGGAAGATTGAGACTGAGATGGAGACTGAGAGGAGGTCAGGATTCAATGATGTTCATGGATCAATTGATGAATAAATAGGCGGGATTTGAATGAATTGATATAAGAGAAACTGCAATTATTTATGAAAGAGCAGTGAGTTTCACAATCGAGAAGCTACAATTAGAAAAGACTGTTGAGCATAGCAGTGCAGTTCTATGCATCACCTTCACCTAGAGGTGATAAGCTGATTTCAAGTAACTATAGGCCTATATCACTAATAAGTAACATATCAAAAATACTGGAAAAGTTAGTGAAAGTTCGGTTGATGAGCTATCTGGAAAAGTATAATATAATTTCTCAAAACCTATTTGGTTTTCGTAAGGGAATAAGTACGGAATCAGCACTTCTGGAGTTGTCAAAATTGGTTATCCATAACGTAGAGGAAAAAAATAAGTGCTTAGCTGTATTTTTGGATCTGGCTTAGGCCTTTGACTCTGTGTCACATGATTCATTACTTAAAAAACTTGAAGCAATAGGAATAAGAAATACAACTCTGGAGTAGTTCAAATCCTACCGCAGAGAACAAAAGTTGGAAGTCACATGAGTGCAGAAGGATCCATGGGATTTGGAATTCCTCAAGGAACAGTTTTGGGCCCAATTTTATATCTTATATTTGCAAATGAGTTGTGCTACATTCGAATCGGAGGTAGGGTAATAGCATTTGCAGATGACACGGCCCTGCTTTTCCAGGGTAGGAACTGGGATGAGGCATTTCAAACAGCAGAAACATAACTCTCCAGGGTCACCACATGGATGGGGAACAACCTATTAACATTAAATGCAAGTAAAACAAATTTCTTAACATTTCCTACAACTGATAGCACCAAACCATTAAAGTCATCAATGAAGCTCCATTATTGTAAAGGGGAGAATCAAAACTGTGATTGTCCTCTCATTAAGCGCTCTGATAATGTTAAATATCTAGGTATAATTGTAGATGATGGGATCAGCATATATCGTGCACAACTAAGAAAATAAGAAAGCTCATTAATAAGTTCTACCAGCTTCGTCATATAATTAGTAAAGATATGATTAAAATAGTATATTTCTCACTTGTAGAGTCACTTTTGAGATATGGACTGTTTGTTTGAGGTGCAGCAAATGAAATAGATTCAATTTTTAAAGCTCAGAAACGTATTCTTAAGGTTATGACAAACAGAAACAACCGTTTTCCAACAAGTGAATTGTTCACCGAGAGTAGAGTTCTCAGCGTCAGACAGTTATATGTATTAGTTTTAGTAATTCATATTAAGAAGAATACAAATTTTTCTGATTTAATTTTCCATAGCCACAATACCAGAATTAGAAATCTGAATTTTCTTCTCGTTCTCAGAATGAACACAGCTCTTTGTCAGAGATCTGTACAATATTTAGGTCCTAGAATTTACAATAAAATCCCACAGATCGCAAAGGACGAAATAAATATAAATAGATTTGAAAGAGCAGTACGGAATTTGTTATATGATACTGGCATTCACCAGACCGAGGAGCTCATTGTAAATAGGATATAGAATGAACTACTACTGTCTTCTCTTTATTCTACCTTTAATAACTAACAAACCATTGTAACTAAAATTACTAATTACATTTTTTATACATGTTTTAGAAAAGAATATTATGATCACCTCGACACATATTATTATAGTGGGGTATCATAGTTTGGACTAAGTTTAGTATTAGCAATTTTGTATGTATGATATAACAACTATGTATATGTCTTTTCTTGTCTTCCTTCTGTTCAAGCTTGACTTTAGAAATAACATCACATCAACTCGACCTGCTAATCTTGCGGTAACCAACAATAATTACTATACTTTTACACTTAGCAGAATTATTTTGGTGAGCCACTGAGTCTTGAACCACTGGAGAATTATCGCAGATCATTGAATTTATTGCAGTATGAGAAATATTTTAGGATGGCAAGGAAAGTAGTGTGAGTGTGCCACACCAGATTCTTCCACTACTAGACAACCTGAGATAGATATAATATCAACTCTTTTATAGAAATAATATTCTTCACAGGAAAAATTCGATTTGGAACTGATAATGTGCGTAGGAGCGGAAAATGAACTCGTACAATATATTTAATGAATTTTTTCCTTATGAATTTCAATTCCAGACGTGATATTTCTAAAAACTTCATGGTGATAATCCATGAAAACAACAAGTTCACCATTCTCAAGCTTGGAAAATCTTAGTATTCAACGCAGTATAATATTTGTAGAATTGCTCGATCAATATGGCTACACTAATCTGATCATGAAAATTAGTAACTTCATTATTCTTTTTCCTTAGTAATCTGATATAAAAATTTCAATTGATCCGGTAATATTTTATTTGTTGTAAGATTCAACTGATTACATAGGATGAGGAATTTATATGAAAAATGACAGATATGTGAGTCAAGTGTCGACGTTTATTGGATGTAGAATTTGAAATGTTTGACTTTTTTCAACATCAGAGATTTCTCAAGGGTCGACTTGCCTATTGATTATATTTCACATTCTGAATTGAAATATCAGTTCTCAATCTAATTCTCAAAACAGGAACTGTTCAGTAGGGTCAATACATTGATTAGAATATTCCGGCTTTTAATACAAAAATTTCCCTTCCAAGGAAACTGGTTCGTTTTAAATAGGAGACAGTACTTGAATGGAAAGATAACATTCAGTTATGCGTATACTGAAATATATTATCCTTCATTAAAAATCAAGTCATTATCACGATTGAGAATCAGACATGAGGAAGTAAACTGCAGGCTGCTGATTTATTCCACACTGTTTCTTGTCACATTCAAGTGTATTAAAATTTGTAAAATATTACATTAAGCTATAAACATAAGTAACTAACAAAACCAGCATCAATCACTGCATTTCACAATGACTTCCGGTACCGAAAAAAAGAGAATTTTGAAAAAAATTGAATTTTATGCTTGTGTGAGTATAATTTTGGGGTTTTTCAAGTTGGAAGGACTATTTTGAGGGTTATTATTCAGGTCGGATTCGATTGTTTGAAAAAAACACGAATTTGGCGATATTTTCCTTCTTTTCACAGTATCGGCAGTTTTTCAATAATAAACAGTAATAATTCAAGATGAATTTTAAGGCAACTCAGCTTATAAAGAATGCTTTCCTCTTCAATTAGAAATCAATCGCAAGCTCCTATCATGTATGAGAATCGTTTTAAAAACACTCGATTAACAGTACAATCGCGAAAAAATGAAAGAATAGAATTCACCACTTCTTTATCGGCTGTAGCTTCTAAATGGTATTCAGACCAATGATATTGGTATCGTTTATGAGAGTGGAAACAGGAGATTATCTACAGCTCTCACTACCTACATTTTGAATTTTTTATATGAAGTGATTTACAAGATATACAGCTTTAAATATGGAAATAAGCCATTTTTTATTATAAAAATATGAGTCTAGGGGAGAATTTTCCATTTTTTTCATTCAATTCCACTCATGATACATGATTTCTTCGACGATTACTTTCAATTTTTTTAACCAATCAACTACATATTCACATATTATATTGTAATAGGGTATTTATTATTGGTAATTGGGGTTATATTAGGTATGGTATTGAGCTGGGAATTTAGGGTTGTGAGAATGATCAACTTATTCGAAGTTGACTTAATAAAATTAGCTCGACATTATGGTAATGAGCTGGTATTATAGTAACAATTTATAATGGGGGAATCACTTGGCTAGCGAGAGGTTAAATTGATCTAACTCTATAACTCATGAGAAAGGAACTATATTTAAAAAGAATAAACAAAACTGATTATATTTTGGAGAACTAAGTAATCGATTTAATTAAATTGTAACTCAAAATGAAACTGGAAACTTAAATAAAATAATATTAAGAAAACTTTTAAAACAAACAATAGAATAATTATTAAAGGATTTGCCTTCAATAAAGAAAGATGAATAATATCTATATATATATATGAAAGCGAAATAGCACTCACTCACTCACTGACTGACTGACTCACTCACTCACTCACTCGCAGAACTACAAAATCTACCGGACCAAAAACGTTCAAATTTGGTAGGTATGTTCAGTCGGCCCTTTAGAGGCGCACTAAGAAATCTTTTGGCAATATTTTAACTCTAAGGGTGGTTTTTAAGGGTTCAAAGTTCGTCCTTTAGCATGTATATTCTTTTTATTCTCTTAATTATAATTGAAAAATGTCCATACCATATGTTAATATAGAATACTATAATCTAGAGAGAGTACCTCTTTGAAACACTTGTACCTCTTTGAACTGGTAACTAAATTAATAATTTTGTCAGGTTGGCATTAAGTTGAGTTGACTTTGTTAGGTTGGCACCAAGTTGAAGATTGAAATGCATTTATCGCGGAAAAATTGATTGGGCACTGCTACTTTAATCAGAGCTATTCCTGGGAATATGATATTACTAGCCGTCAGGCTCGCTTCGCTCGCCATATCCGTTTAGCCAGACGTTTAGTCTGATCCCCGACTGGATCGTCCTAAGATATGATAAAATTGATCAAATGAAAAATACAGGCGAGCGAAGCGAGCCTGCTGATCTTATTCTTGGACGATCCAGTCGGTGGTCCAGGGGGCGGAGCCCCCTGGCTAGACGGATATGGCAAGCGAAGCGAGCCTGATGGCTAGTATAATAATAAAATTGATTATATTAGCAACTCACTGAACCAGGAAAATGGTGTTTCGGAACAGAGGGGTACTAAGAATATTTCGGTACACCTGGCCCGATTATCTGCTGTAGATAGTTCCAGGTCCCGTCCTCGTAACCGACTGCCAAGAGGCATACATTTTTCAGTCCAATTTTACATGTCATGAATTTTTACCGGTGTCGACACTTTTAATTTTTTAAACAATAGATGTTCTCGGATTGTAAAAATTCATCTCAAATAATCGGCTACATTACAATATATACGGTAGTCTACTACAAAAACATAATCATCATTTGAAACATTCAGATCAAGTTCCTTGGCCAACGAAATTTTACAGCATTAAATTCATTTACATTTAAAATTCATATTTTTATAATATTATTTATATGTTTTTAGATGCAGGAATTCAGTAGACACACATCTATACCGTGGTTCAAATGCTTTTTTGATCCCAGATTCTCCTATATTGAAAGGTAATAAGAGTAGATAGCAAACATGAAAAATCATAGTAATACTTTTTTATCATTATTATTATTATTATTTTACGACATTGGACTCACACTTGACTTTAAATATGATACATGACCATTATTTCCAAACTATTATTAATGTTCATATTATTTGTAGGATGCTATGGCATGAATTTTTTGTTAATTAAAGTGAGTTCCAAACTAACTAGCTTACCTTTCTACCTGAATTCAAGAGTCAAATGCAAATCAATCCAGTAAACAACTTGACTATCAATATTCATGCCAATTCAGTTCATTATTTAAATCAAACCTATTTTAATTTTCATATTTTATTTCATCGATGACATTGAATTGAATTGTCATAGTCTGCATTGCTGCTAATATGGAATGAAAATATTAATTGTTCTTCCATTCAATTTACAGGATACTTATCTCTGCAATATTGACAATCGCTTTTGTCTACGCATCTTCATTGGTGTATGCAGTCTGCAATAATGTATTGAGTTATCCACTAGTAACAAACATAGAATCGTTGCAGTATCCAGCATGGGAACAACCTTTTCCAACTATTTTCATTTGTCCTCTGAATAGAATCAGTAAAGATGGTATTACTAAACAGGTGGACAAATGGTTTGTATAATTTTTTATAATATATAACCAAGACTTTGAATCTGTATTTTATTTCCTGAGTGGAGAGTAACATTATATTATAGATGTACCCACGTTTGGTCAGTTGGATAACTCTACAAAGCTTCATGCCATTTCTTTATTCTCAAAAAATAAAATTATAAGACATATTATTTGAAAAACGATGATGAATTAGAATTACCAACCATGGTCGTTCCCGGATAATTTGTGTACCAGAAGGTCACGAGGGGGATCTTGGTGTCTAGTGAATTTATAAAAAAAAGAAATATCAAAGTCAAGCTTTCAACTACAAATGCCACCCCAGCTTATTCACTGAATTTCCAAAAACGATAAACCGAAAAAAATCATTGCCAAATTCTCTGCAGACTTGATACATTTAATAAGGGAAAGGTAAAAACACTCTGCATGATAGATGTTGAACTAAATTCCAATAAAAAATAATTGAACATTTTGTGTTCTGTGTTAATAAGTTTCTGTGTACCAAGTTTCTGTGGAATTTTGAATTTTTGTTATTACTTTATAGTTAGAAGATACAGTATTTTGACCTATGGCGTAACTTTTCTCATCTCCAAGAATATAATGGCAAATTAATTCTGGTCACCTTCTGTAGTTCCAGGAAAAAAGAAATATTTAATCTTTTAACATCAAAATGAAGCTTAATCTTCGACGATGAAGGACGAGATTTTCTTACTTGAAAAAGATGAGTAGAATAGGTACACCCGCGATCGACATTCCAGGTAGTCTAACGTGCAACAGCTCAGCTCAGTGCAAATAAGATAATAATGTGTTAATGCTGCAAAACCTTAGCCTATTATTTGGAATGCAACTGTGTACTATAATTTACTGTGTTTTCAATTATTTCTTCATATCAGTCATTTCCCAAAAAGATTTTTATTGATGATATGATTAAACTAAAATATATAATATAGCTTATATTATTATTCTCACAAAAACAATGCTAAATAATTTGTTCTTATTACATCTTAGGGTGCGTAAAGATTTACGCGCCGCGAACATGAGCAATTCACTTTTAATCAGCTGATGCCAAGCTTTTTATATCTGTATCTTACCGTTTCTGTAAAAAAAAAATATATATAGTCAGCTGATTAAAAGTGAATTGCTCATGTTCGCGGCGCTTATATCTGTACGCAACTTAACATATATTCGAGCAGTAAGTCTATTGTTTATTCACTAGTGTAATTAATTATATATATATTGTCCACTCCCTATTATTTCAGGATCCTTCCCAAGAATATAAGCAAAAGAGAAATGATGTTGAAATTGAGGTCAATACCTAATGGGGCTTATAGAATGACTAAAATTGACTACCCTGAAATCATTGAAGAGACAATGGCAATGAATAATGTATCTATGAGAAGACTTTTCGAAGAGGTAAATGTTATATCAAGAGTTTCATGTACAGGGTACTAGCCGGCAGGCTCGCATCGCTCGCCTTATCCGTCCAAGCGCTAAATCATCCAGAAATGAGACCTCGCTTTGCTCGCCTGCATCTTCCATTCAAGCTTGTTTTTCACATCAAGTAGTCAATACAGACGTTCAGGCTCGATTCAATCACCAGTTGACTGAGAGCGCTTATTTCTAGAAGACTTTTGGAGCCCTCTACATAATTTCTGGACCCTAGCTGATCCTTCCCACCAAATAGGCTATGGACGTTGTCTGTACATTAATTCTCAAAAAAGTTGATTCAAACTATGTAGCTCAGGGTTGGAAAAATATCAGATACATGATTAAGATACGATAATAAATTATTGTATTTACAGTTTTTATATTTTTGTATTATTGTTTGTGCATTTTATAAAACTTTGAAATTTGATAGGGAATAATTATGTACAGAACTCATAAAACATTCATATCCAAAACTATTTTAAATCCAATCTACTTGAAAACTCTAGAATGCATAGGAAATTCAATAAAAACCTGAAGAAGAAACCACCAAATATAAGCACCACCATACCTAAACTAAACCTGTGTATCGAGTTCAGTCTTTTGATCCAGTTGTTCCTGGAAATACTTTGGCAGAATTTTGTACTCTACACAATGATCAAACCCAGATTTCAGGTGTTTATCTTTTGCGTCATTATTGAGTCCTTCCAATATGTGTCACCATTTTTACACCCTAGTTGAAATTTGTGTACGATACCAGATTTTGAATTTTCCTGTCTATTTTAGAACTATTTGAAGTTCTCATAAAACTGAGAAAAAGTAGAAAGCCGCTCAGGAAAGCCAATTCTTTGTCATTCTTTCTTCCTTTTTCTATCTGTCAGCCTTCCTTGGTCATATTCTTACTTCTTCTCAGGCCAACCCAAGGTAAGATGTGGACCGTGCTGTGATAGTTGGTGCATTTTTATATGGTGTCTCTAACGGTACCTGCAGGATACCAGGCGCCCTCCTGTAGTATTTTGCCTTGCCTGGACATGCAGGGCTCTGTCTGGGTTGACTCCACTTCCCTAGCTGTTTGTGGGAACCACAAGAAGAAGAAACAAACATACAAACAAACCCCACAAGTTGCCTTGCCTTCAAACCCATCGAGATCTGACCCATCAGGGTGCTTCAGAAACACAGGAAGTTCTGTTGCACTCTTCTGTAGAGGCTATCAACATTGGAAAGGCTTCTACTGATCACAAAATGGATGATGTCAGCTCAATCGAACCATCCCAACTGGAGAGGGAGGATGAGCTTCTCAGACCACTGCTCAAAGAAGGGCGGTCATTCAGGCGAAACTTCTTGGGAGAGGTAAGGCTTTTGGCCCTGCAAAATTTGGAGGGGAGAAATGGAAAACACAAGAAACCACAGATGAGTGAAACTCCAGACACAAATGTGGCTGTGTCAAGGGTGGCCAGTCGCCAGGTGCCCTAGAGGCAATTTGGTGACCTCTCCCTCAGCAAAAGGACCTACAAAAAAGCTACAAGTGGAATTCACATAGGTCACGAGTTTGCTGGTGGATAGACCAGACCTCATCACTGCTCAAGGTAGTGCAGCCTTTCAGGCGAAACTTCTTGGTAGAGGTGAGGCTTTTGACCCTGCAAAGTTTCATAGGGGCAAAAAGAAAAAACCAAGAGACCAGAGATAGGTTAAATTCTAGACCAATAGGTTATAGGTTAAATGTGGGTCAAGAGGCTGAGTCGAGGGTGGCCAGGTGCCCAAGAGGTGATTTGGCGCCCCCTTCCTCAGCAGAAGGACCTACAAAGAAGGCCAGGAGTAGTGGAATTCACATATGTCACAAGTTTAAGGGTGGAGAGACTAAACCTCACTACTGCTCAAGATAGTGTGGTCTTTCAGGTAAAACTCCTTGGGAGAGCTGAGGTCATTGACCCTGCATCAGAGTTTTAGGGGAGAGTCAAAAGAAAAGAATAAAGAGACTAGAGATATGTGAAACTCCAGGCACAAATCTAGGTCAAGAGGCTGAGTCGAGGGTGACCAGGTGCCCTAGAGGCGATTTGGTGACCTCTCCCTCAGCGGAAGGACCTACAAAAAAGGCTAGGAGTGGAACTCATGTAGGCCACGAGTACCAATCAGTCTAAAGAGACTGCCAAGAATATCATACTGGATTGCGAGTGACCATGGGCAAGGAGAAGGGCTCTGTTTGGTTGCAAGCAACCAGGTGATAAATGGGATGTAAGTATAAGGAAAAACTCCTGGATCTTGTAAAGGACACAGTAGGTATTGGTTTGCACAACTAATGTACTTGGGAACACAATAAGCTCTCGATGATGTGTGGGGTTCTTTAAAACTTTGGATCCTTGAATCAGCCCCTTCAAACATAACACAACATAACATAAGGATCCAAAGGTTCAAAGAACCTTACACATCAACTGGGTCTTATTGTGTGTTCCAAGTACGTTAGTTGGGCAAACTAGTGGCTGTGTCCTTTACAAGATCCAGGAGTTTTTCCCTATACTAACATCCCATCACCTGGTTGCTTGCAGCCAAACGGAGCCCTTCTCCTTGCCCCTAGTCTCTTGCAATCCAGTATGATATTCTTGGCAGTCTCTTCAGACTGATTGGTAGTCGTGGCCTACATGAGTTCCACTCCTAGCCTTTTTTGTAGGTCCTTCCGCTGAAGGAGGGGTCACCAAATCGCCTCTAGGGCACCTGGTCACCCTCGACTCATTCTCTTGACCTACATTAGTGCCTGGAGTTTCACATATCTCTGGTCTCTTTTCTTTTGGTCCTCCTGAAACTCTGCAGGGTCAATGGCCTCACCTCTCCCAAGGAGTTTTGCCTGGAAGACCGCACTACCTTGAGCAGTAGTTGAAGATGGCTTTGGAAGGGGGATCCCTTTTAGTCGCCTGCTACAACAAGCAAGGATACTATGGGTGTATTCTGGTTTTCAACAAATTCTTGAATCCGATGTTTGACTCAAATCTCCCCCAACCCACAGGGAGCCCTGTGAAATTTTCAGTTCTGTTGATGGGTCAGTGAGTGATTGAATGAATCAGGGCCATTCCGTTTTTATTCAGGTAAAAATATTATGAAGATATAACAATACTTCTGCAGCTTGTATTCAAAAAAATTATAAAGCTCATTTATATAATATTCATTTATATTATACCTGTTTAATATAGCAGGTATATCCTGCTTTTTTTGTAGTATGACATATTCTTTTGTTGACCTCACTATGTTGAGCCGGCTCCTTTATGTATTGCATGAGTTCTAGCACCAGACTAATCCATTCTATATTTTCCAAAAAGAACGGCAGAATTTTTTGTGAGTGATTGAATGAATCTAGGTTTATTTCGCTTCTATTTAGGTGACAATAATAATGATATATAACAATATTTTGTTGGACAGATACATGGAAAGATGAAATCTAAGCCCACCATGTGTCGGACGGTCTATCCTTGTGTTGAGAGCGCATTCTCTGGAGAATGCAAGGCCTGCTAATTCCACGAATTTCTAGTTGAGTGACAATTTTTTCCATCAAGTATAATACTACATCTGGTGGGTTATACGTTTCTCTAGCCACTCTATTCATTTGAAAAATCATAAATCCATTCGTTTCCTTATAGATCACTCTACCTTGTGAAGAAATGATTGGTCTCTGCAAATGGAAATCAAAGGACATTGATTGCAGAGACCTTTTTGAAAGAGTTATACAACAAGATGGTCATTGCTGTGCTTTCAATTACATTCATCCAAAGCAGTGAGTAGACCTACACAGTAAACACAAGTTTGATATTGTAATAATAATAGTAATATGATGTTCTCGATGCGCAGTGAACTGGTTATTTGATTTTGCTCTGTTTTATAGATTTGCAATTTTTCATCTCTTACATTTTTCTGGTTATTATTTTTGTTTTTTCTAAGCATATATATTAATGATTCATGAGTATAATTTTGATGAGGTGATTGATTTGGAATGTTTTAATGAAATTGAAAGTGATGATACCTTCGGTTTTGATCCAGTGGTTTATGTTGTAATATTACATTTTTTCTCGATTGGAATCGAATCTTCAATTCGAGATCTATAAAACTTTATAGTAAATATCAGAGTAATCGATATACGGACAACTTTTTGACTGAGAATTTATCATAAATAATTGTGTTGCTTGTTCCATGGTATCACCGAAAAAACAAACTCTGTAAACAGAGTTAACAGAATTAACAGATCATATAGAGCATATATAAAATTAAAATAACAGTTTCGAAATAAAGTTTTATTGAGAACAAATGTAAAATGTGAATTCTAAACTTGTAATTTATAATTTTTTGGTGACGTGTCCGTGAAGTTGTCACTGGTTTGAGGTGTCTTTGCTCTTTACTTGGAGGCTCCTTTCTTCTCTAAAAAATGGTGGCTGGCTATTGAAAAGTGTTTTGTGCTCTCTGAAGATTTTTCTATTTAATTGAAATTTTAATGTTTTAAATTGAGTTTTGAACAGTTCATAGTGTTCTAATTCTTGTCTATAATTATTTCTTGTGTTTACAAGCCTATAGCCATTGTTTTTTCAACTACATAAGTGGATAAGTATTTAGCTCGTAATGATTTTAGATGCATAAGTGTGTAAGGTATTGTTCTTTGTGGATTTGTGTTGTATATTGCCAAAAATTCTTCTGAAGATTATAAGTTGGTTTGCTCTGAAAACTGGATTTCTCATTCATAGGCGATAGATCCATTCATAGTTTATCAAGAATCTATTACTTTGGAGCCGATAACTTTCCTTAGGTTAATAGGTGGAAAATGCTATCCAACCGATTTAGGAGAAATTGGTAGCACGGCAATGTGGATGAGCATGAGATGGGCAATACAAATTTCCTAAATATATTACACATGAATATCCGCAGTATTAGTAGAAATTTCGATAAATTCATTCACATTCTACAAAACTGCAGGATTAAGTACAATTTAATAGTATTAACCGAGACGTGGATGACTGAAAACAGATCTTTTGATTACGGAATAGACGGTTACTCGGTTATAGAGAAGCCAGGCAAGCTGAGCAAAAGTAACGGTCTGTGGTTATTTGTGAGGGATGGCATAAAGTTTGACTGTTTCAATTGTGAGAGTTCGGAGGCTGATATCGTCTCGATTAGATTACAAGCATTCAACTGCTTCGTATCGTTGATTACCGTGTACAGATCACCCTCTGCTAATATTGAAGTTTTCTTTAACGAGTTAGATATTATACTGTACTGATAAATATCAATAAGAATGAGAATGCGGTTTTAATAAACATTGATATCTTACATAACAGTAGTTTGGCAAATGAATATAGCGGTCTAATGGAAATGTATTGCCTGAAATCTCTTATTAATATACCTACTAGAGTAACACACAATACATGTACATGCATAGACCACATTTTCTATAAAAATGTTAATTTTAAATATGAAAACATAATAAGCTCTGTTCAAAAGACCTATATTACTGACCACTTCTGTACTACACTACACATAGGAAATTCAAACCCAGTCTATATTGATGTAAAGGAGAATATTATTAAACGAATAAACTATAAGAACCTTACGGACAAGTTGAGACAGGAAAATTGGAAGAATGAAACTACTTTTAATGAGGCTAATCTTGATTTGGATGAAAAAATAAATGCTTTCTATAAGAAGCTGATGGACCACATAGATTCTGCTACTGAACAAATTAAAATGACAAATAAAAATAGACCATTAAAAAAATGGATAACTTCAGGGCTAATAAAATCTATAAGAGAGAGGAACAAACTACATAAAAAACTAAAAATCCAACCATTTAATGCTACACTGAAAGCTAGATAAAAAACTATAGAAATTTACTTAACACACTAGGCTAATTAAGAAATCTAAACTAGACTATGGTACTTTAAAAATAAAATGTAAACTTGTAAAAGGAACAAAAAAGTACGTGGCTCTGTATAGAGGAAATTTTAGATATGAAACGAAATAGAAAATAGACATCGACCCTATAATATTAATAATTATTTCTCACAAGTAGGTAGAAGTTATGCAGAAAATCTGAATAATAGTTTGAGCTTAAGTCACCC
This sequence comes from Nilaparvata lugens, assembly GCF_014356525.2. Lineage (NCBI taxonomy): Eukaryota > Metazoa > Arthropoda > Insecta > Hemiptera > Delphacidae > Nilaparvata > Nilaparvata lugens. Next base: position 19,488,022 of record NC_052508.1, read on the forward strand.
AGTACCAACTCTAGTTCCACATACTCAAAATTTTCGAGATTCGTTTTTCATTTTCCCTACAAATTCTGATAAAATTGCTGCCATGATAAATACATTGAAAAATAATTCATCTTCTGGTATTGATAATATAAGCAATGTTTGTTTGAAAAATATATCAGAATACATATCTCAGCCTTTATCAATTTTGTTTAACAAATGTTTCGAAACAGGTCATTTTTCTTAACACTTTAAGGTTGAAAATATAACTCCGCTATTTAAATCAGGTAAGAGAAAAACTCCTGAAAATTACCGCCCTATTAGTCTAATAAGTGATCTGTCTAAGATTTTTGAAAAATTGATGAAGGTACGTATAATGAAATATCTTCAAAGGCATAATTTAATACCAAATCAATTTGGTTTTCAAGAGAGAATATGCACTGAGGATGCAATATCATAGCTGGTGAGGATTGTGACAAATAATTTTCAGATGAACAAAAGGACCTTGGCTGTCTATTTGCACTTAGCCAAGGCCTTTGATACTATTCCCCACATCTTTCTCTTGAGAAAGTTGGAAAGTATAGGTTTTCATGGCACAGTTTTGAAATTTTTTGAGAATTATTTGAAAGACAGATCACAAATTCTAACTATAGATGGAAAAACAAGTAAACCAACTTTAACTGGATTCGGCCTTCCACAGGGAACGGTTCTGTGACCATTTCTATTTATCCTATATATCAATGACCTATTGAGACTTGATATAGCTGGTTGTCACTCGATCTCTTTTGCTGATGACACGGCATTGGTCTTTACTGGTTCAAGCTGGGATGAAGCAAAGCGCTTGGCAGAGTCTGGTCTCACACTTGCTAAATCATGGCTTGACCAACACATTCTTACGTTGAATGTCAATAAGAGTGTATGTATGGTATTCTCACCAGCAGTGAGCTCTCTCCTTAGAGATATTTTGAGTACTGGTATCAGAATACACTCTTTAATCTGTTTTGAACGGGAAAGATTGCGGACTGGTGATGGATATTGTGATTGTCACTCATTAAAAAACGTAAAAGAGACTAAATATCTAGAAGTCTTTGTAGACTCTCATCTTAAATGGAATGCACATATATATGAATAACATGTGTAAGAAAATAAAACACATAATTCACAAATTCCATAAATTAAATGAACTCAATAACCCAACTATAATAAAGATTGCTTATGCAGCATATGCCCAGTCCATATTGCAATATGGTATTAGAGTATGGAGTGGAGCATTGAACATCCATTTTAATAAAATCTCCGTAATTCAAAGATATATTTTAAAAGCTGCACTTGGAAGACCAAGACGATATCCCAGCCATAGCCTTTCTGCAGAGTTCCCAGTTTTAACAGTGAGACAACTTCACGTGAAAAATTTAATTCTAGTTGTTCATAAGTATAAAAATCTCTGAATATTCCGTCGTATAATTTCCGTTCATTATCTCATTACTGCATTTCTAGAACAAATTTAACAGTATGCTGCAGACAGTTCATATACATGAGTAATAAATTGATAAATATTTTGCCAGACCAATTAATTCCAGATAGATTTAATAAATCAGAAATTAAAAATATAGAAAGATGGATCAGAAGTAACAAGGTTTTTCGCCTCATGTGAAGTTAGAATCTAATTTACTTTATTAAAAAACCTTTTTCTTTGATATTATTTTCTCTAAGTTGCATTTTTCAGATAGTATATTACCACAATTATTATTAATTATTTATTTATTATTACTACTATTTAAATAAAATGTTTAATCATCTTTTATGTTTATGTTGAATTAAATGACATCTTTTGGTAGGTACTCGTTGCTAGCACACAAACTTAGGTTTTGCTGACAACGCCAATTAAGAATTCAAGTTAAAATTTTATTTTTATTCTGTATAAGTATGAAGTATTTGTTTTATTTTTATAATTGGCAAATAAATGATTTTGATTTGATTTTATTCTATCTATTACCATGATATAATGTAAACATTTAGAAAATTGCGATTTCAACGCACAACTGGGTAAAAGCAAATTAGAGACATACAGCTAAATAGGAAAGTGGCCAGCTTGGAAATACGAACAAATAGGAATAAAGTTTGACTCTGCAGAAATGATGACCTTAATTTTTATAGATAAGCCTTTTCTTAAGCTAATAGAGAATTATTGACCGAACGTTGTGAGATCTATGTTTCAACTCGATTTGCTTTTGTCTGTCTGTATATGTATCGCGATTACGGCCAAACGCGTTGATAGAATTCGATGAGATTTGGCAGGAATATTCATTTTCCAACTGCGCGTCGATGTATACACAAGGTTTTTTTTTAATTTTACATTTTAAGGATAATATGTAAAGGAAAGGAATTGCACCATACTCTGATATCACTATTATCACTACTCTGAAGAGAGGATCAATCAGACTATAGATTATTCATAATCAATCAGCTGACAAGTGTATTATTCATTGCATGCATTACATATAGATGTCTGGCCGTGCCTATTTCTATAAGGTAGGGTTTCAATATTTTCTATAATGCGTGCCCATCAGTATCAATATTCTCTCATTTGAAAAACAAATTTAATATGTGATTGAAAATGAAATAAAAAATGATTAAATGAACTAAATAATGCTGAAGGAATTATAGGCTAATATTCTTGATTGAAAAAAATAATTTTAAAATGGTTGAGAAATATTTTCATCAGATGGAAAGATTATCACGGGACTGGATTTATCAATTCAAACGTGAACTGAGTTTATTGACATATTATGTCACTTATTAAGTGAGTTTTTGATCTTGGAGAAAACAAATAACAGATTTTAAGAGTAAATTATGATTCAATTGTGAATTTTGATTCATCTGAATCAACTAGAACAGGTGACATCAGATACTTGTGGATAAGAAAACTGCGTGAGGTCTACTGTTCACAGAACTACTAGTAATATTGTGTGCAAGTTAAATGTGCTTCAAAAGAATAAAATATTCCTAACCTTATCCTTCCTTAATTCTTGTTTATTGCGTGAGGTCTACTGTTCACAGAACTACTAGAAATATTGTGTGCATGTTAAATGTGCTTCAAAAGAATAAAATATTCCTATCCTTATCCTTCCTTCATTCTTGTTTATTTCCAGAGAGGTCAAAAAAAGGAACATTAAGAACATGGAAAAAATGTCTGGTTCAGGCTTTGCTACTGGTCTTAAAATGTCATTGTTCATTAACTACTCAGATGCTTTTTCTAGTTTTTCATCTTCTTTGGGATATATTGTGAGTAGAGATTTTTGTTAAGTTGTGTTCATAATTCGTGCTAAGTTGATGATCATTACTTTACAAAATTTTGTAAATGTTCATTTCGTTACCTAGAAATGTGATCATTTCTGCACTGACTACAAGAGCACAAAGTACTTCTTCTTTGCTCAACTACAGCAAAATAGCACTACATACTTTTCCACTCGAATGGCACAAAGTATCTCTTTGACAAGTAGATCTTTTATTCTCAATTTTATTAGTGTACTGAATAATGCAACTTGAAACAAACTGTGTATCTTGGAACAATGTCTGTAAGAATTTCACTACCTATATCTACACAACTTGAAAATTTTATCATTTTTGTACAAACATTTAGGCTACTGTACGTAAGATCAATTTTGTCTGAATACTTCAACTTTCGTATGTATTTGTAGCTTAGAATCAAATTTCCTACATAAAAATGCATATTCATATAGAACATCCTTATACAAAAACTTATTGGACATTTTTGTATGTATATGGATGATTCAATTCTGTACATATTTGTACAATCAATTCTTTTATAATAATTTTGTTTATACAATCACGTTCTCTACAAAAACGAATTGTATATACAATTGATTATATATAAATGTGAACAATAAAATTAAGTATTTAAACAAACTATTTTTGGACCGGAATTCGCTTTCATATAATCATAGTGCATTTTTGTACATAAACATATATTTATATGATAAATCTTCCTTCATATTGTAATCGCTGTCGTATGGGATTTGAAAAGAAATTTTGAATTGAGAAAAATTTTGTTAAGACAACGATTTTCTAAAAATATTGAAATAATTTATAAATTTCTTAGACCTATTTCTAATTATTCGGTATTCTCATCTAATGGGATGAATTCAGGAAAAATTCAATCAAACACAATGAATGTTTCAATTCATTATAAAAAAAAGGATTACCACTTTACAAAACTCCATATACATGACAATATCCTTATTCTAAATTGATGATGGGCCCATTTATTTGTTTAAGTCTTTCATGAATCTCAATGCCGGAAAATATAATTTGATCGTCACATTACCTCGGTACCGAGTTACGTCACAGAATATTTGGTAAAGATGTTCCATAATTGCTTAAAAGAAAACACAGTTTGGCAATTATTTCCTATCCTCCATATCCGTTTTAACCTGTTCCTCATATGATGCACTTGGAGTCCCTTGTCTCCTATTCATAATTGTGGATTGATTTGGCATTAAAAAGGATCGTTCTTCCATAGTCAGTAGTAAATTAGTTTGCCACAAACATGGACCGCTGTGAAATAAAACAGCCAAGAATATTTCTAAATCTTAAACATAATACTTATCTTTCTAAAAGGAACAATTCAATTATTACATTAGTGTGAATGATTATCTCTCGTACATTCGGACTTTAACCCTTTGAATTGTAGCGTAGTCTAATTATACACTCTACTTTTACATTAAGTTAATAATCCAGTTACAACGTTTAAGAAAACTATTGATAATTACTTTTCCCAATGAACTATACGAAATAATATTTATGAAAACAAATTAATAATAATAACATTTCTATTTTACTTGAGTGAATTACTTTTGAAGTTAGTCAACTCTCAGAATGAACAACCTTAAATATAATAAAAAAATATAACAAATAGTTTACCTTGAATAGCGGGTTTGAGTATAGCTTATATACAAATATCTTCATATGTCGAAAAATTCAAAATCACTTAACAAAATAGAAAGAAAGAAACTTGAAGTGAATAATCACATCGTGGAGTAGTTGTAAAACCTAGGGCTGCTTGCTGGCAACTGAATAAGGAGAAAATGATTTCTACCCTTTGCCAATGCCTCGCACTGGCTGGGTGCTCACCCACAGCTGGTTGAGTAAGCACAAATAAATAAATGCTCTCTTTGTTCTTATTCTTCTTTCTAAATGTTAATACTTATTTGCTATTTTATAAATGAAAGGGAAATGAAATTTGATTCGTAATCAAAATTCGTTTCAATATACTCCCCTCTTCGTACATGTTGAAATTGAATGGTAGCTCTAGAAAGAATTCAATATGTAAACGTGTGTAAAAGTTTCTTTGCTGCACTTGAGTTCACCTGCACTCACCTATGGCTAGTGTGTTAACTTTTCTTTCGTGCAGCAAGTGCCTCTTTGCACACTAGATAACTTACACAATTGATTACTTTTCAGATATATGCGGGAGATCCAGGTAGTTATACAGATGGTAGGTCTCTAGGCAGAATTCTTCGACGGAGATCAGCTAATTTTTTCAGTTTCACATCCACCAGAATAGAACGATCTGAAAATATAATGCGACTTCCAGTAGAATATAGAGCCTGTTCAGGTAAAATAATTTTGTTAATTTTTCTGCGAATATGATTTATTCAAAACGTTTCTACCTTTGGAAAAACAATTAATACAATGAATGAAACGATGTTATTTATTCCAGTAGGCCTAATAATTTTCACGTAGGGCTACTACTGATGTTGGGTACTTGAGTTACAAACTCGCCACCTTTACATGCATCAAATTACTCAATTTTAGCAAATTCCAATTCAATTTTTCCATGAAATCGACTCTTCAAGTATTTTATAGAGCAGCGAAGCTTCATCAAAAGAATAGTATGATTTATACAATCAAATGTCTTTGATAAATCGCAGAAAATGCTAGCATTATACTGCGATTCATCAATAGCCAATGAGAGATTTGATACAAACTCATCATGAATGGCCTTAGATGTATTCCTGCTCTTACGGAAACCATACTGATCAGTGAGTATACTGATTAGTGGAATATTCATGTCACAAAAATTAATCAATCTGAAAGCAACTGCCATTTAATAAATATCTTTGAAAATGCTGATAAAATAGCAATTGTTCAGTTGAATAGTTACTGAATTGACTTTGTGATCAGCCGATTTAAATATTGGGAGCATGCGTTGAATATTTTAGAAAGTCAGGAAACACTCCTAGGTTTATTGCAGTAAACTCTATTATCCAGTAATTCAACGAATGTGAAAGCAGCTTTACTCAACAAAACCTTGTTATTGAAGTTATTGTTGAATGATAATTGAAGAGTACTCAGAAAAAATCTATTAATCTTAATTTGAGACTACCGAACAAAACATGGTAATAATTATTGGAAATAATTTTTTGTCTGATCTAGAACTGGATTATTTATGAAAGCTACCGTATCAAACTTATTTATGCACATCGCACTATGCTGTTTTATTCCATCATTTAGATTCACTGGAACTTACTCTAAATTTATAAATGCAGTCGATTGTTAGAGTTACCATTTTTCCAGGGCCAGAACATCAATTATCTGCATTCAGAAAATACACCATGTCAAATTGCAAGACAGAGTGCATCATGAGGCTATGTTTGAAAAATTGTCAATGTTTGCCTATAATATATCCAAAATATTCAGGTAAGTGGTACTTGCATGAGTCTGTAAGATAATTCACCAATAAGCCATAAGCATAGTTTCTCCTCTTATAAACTTAATAAATAAGTTTTGATAATTTAACGTTCACAACTAGGATGGATTCCATAAATATGATAACTCAAAATTTGTGATGGTTAAATGATGTAAATAAGAGTTTTGGTGGGTGTAATTGATAACAAAAAAGGTTAAAAGAAATACTAGGCCTAAACAATTTTAATTACCGAATGTGTTACGTTGAACAATCTATGATATTTATTATAAACAAACAAAAATTGCTAGATGTAAAATATTGATGAGAGTAATATGAATTTACAAACAAAACAATAAATAAATAGGGCTACTCGCTTGACATTTTTGTGGTCGCTCAGGAATTAGAAAACAGTGGGTAATATTGATTTTTGGGGACGGAAAACTGAACAATAACCTATTATTATCTACACCTTATACCTTATTGGTTCTTTGGTCTGCACCTCAGGGTTTTGGATAAGGATCACTCGCGACCTTAATCTGAAAAAATGTATGAAATAATACTTCAACAAAATGATTATTGAAACATAACTCTTCCTTACAAGATCCGAATCCCGAAAATGCAACTATGTTAGGTTTAAACTGCCCCGACAGAGACAGCTTTCTACATTGATTCTCAAGATGAAGATCTTTTCAGGCAAGAGATGTTTTAAAACAAGCATATGTAACAGCCAGATGGATAATGGACTAATGGGCCTCGAATAGAAAATTCAAAATCTATTTATGTGATCCAATCCAGACCTTGATTTGCATACCAATTCACTCTAGTTTGTATATCATGGAGCTAAAATCAAAATTGCCTTCATGAAACGTGGTAAAACACACGTTCTTATCTTACACATTGGAAGGTTCATCGCTTTATCAATTACAACACAATTAAAATCCGCGACTTGATTTCCAACTCTCAAAATAAAATTCAAATTACATTAAAGAAAATTAGATGGTTAAATGTCATGTATGACAAATTTCATTCAAATAATAACCCAACTATTATTAATGTAGGCCTACAGTGAAGGGAATCTGAGAGCATGAAACAATTCGGTGCATAAATAAATGAAAATGACAACTTTATATAGAATTTTACCAAGAAAGATTCCATGGTAGAGAAAAGTCTGCATAGACTAGCTCTACAGTCATGACAAAAAAAGTGAACCAACAACCTCATTACCTCAATGCAAGACCTATAGGCTATTCTATATGGTCATGTGTTTATGTTATTGATGATGATAAATTGTATACCGGTGTATATAAGCGGACAGGGTTATGGGTGACCAGGAAGAACTTAAATTTTAATAACCAATTCAAGTTTAGAGATGACAGATCTTTATACTCCGCATTTCTTGAGTTTGGGCACAAACCATAACAAACTACGTTATCATTGTTATGTTTCACAGATTTGAATCTTGGAAATTTACCATCTAAGAGAGTAATAATTATTTTAATGTTCAAAGAAAAAATTCATCATATGTAAGTCAAGAGAAACTATCAGAATTACCAGAAAATTAATACCATGAAAAAGACAAAATTAATTGAATATGCAACTGTAAGGTATGTTAATGTAGGCGAAGTTAGCCTATCCTATATTACAACAAAGGTTTAAATGAAGAAATATCTGGATGTAGATTTTATTTTTAAGCCTTCAGCCATGATCTTAAACAGTTGTGGAATGTTATATAATCCTCTCATTTATTGATTATACAATCCTCTATTTCAGATGATCAACGATATTGTGAATTCTCAGATTTTAGATGTTTGAGTACCCTTCGAGGCAAGTATAGATGTAACTGTCGAATATATTAATAGATGTATGAGTGAATAATAATTTTGTTTATGAGATTATGTATGCTGTCATACCCGTTGAAAAGACACAGCCACGTGCCACCGCCACCCTCACTTGAAAACAATGAAAGAAGATAAGATTACTACTTCTCTTCAGCTAAATTACCTTTGTTGAGAGGAAGAGTGAGACAAAACATCATACATAATTTATGAAATGGGAAACACAACAATTAAGTGATGAAGCTGGGATCTAATTCACCAAAGTAAATAAAATGAAATGAAATATACAGAGTGAGTCATATGTATGTGAACCTTCCAATAAGTTGAAGACTGTTGTAGATCAGGACTGTGTACTTTCAGGATAAGTTATTGGTCACCCTTTTGTCGTTAGAACTGAATTTCTACCCATCATAAGGAGGTGACTTGTGGGTTGTAACTCGAATATTTCAAATGTTAACACCCATAGTGTAGTACATCATTTTAAAGGCTTTTTTGAAACAAGAAATATGGTATCGATAAAAATGTTTCATGATACTTGTATCCAAAATGGCGGCTGATTGAAGTTTTTAAGGAAATGAGGGGTTGTAACTAAAACATTTAAAATGTTAACACCCATTGTGTGGTACATCATTTTCAAGGCCTTACTAAAACAAGAAGGACGGGATGACATCAATAAAAATCTTCTATGATACTTTTATCCAAAATGGCGGCTGATTGGAGTTTTAGTTTTTAAAGAAATAATTGATAAAGTTCAATCAGCCGCCATTTTGGATAAAAGTATCATAAAGCATTTTTATTGATGTCATCTTTCTCGTTTTGAAAAGGCCTTTGAAATGATGTATGAAATAATAGGTGTTAACATTCAAAATATTTGAGTTACAACCCCTAAGTCACCCCCTTATGAGGGGTAGAAATTCAGTTCTAACGACAAAAGGGTGACCAATAACTTATCCTGAAAGTACACAGTCCTGATCTACAACAGTCTTCAACTTATTGGACGGTTGCCATACATATGGCTCACTCTGCATAGGCTAGGCCTACTACTCTGCTGAAATCGCTGTCGTATGGGTTTTGAAAAGAAATTTTGAATTGGAAAAAAGTTTGTTAAGACAACGATTTTCTAAAAATATTGAAATAATTTATAAATTATTGATAATCAGTATTAAGGAAACCCTATTACTAATTATTCGGTATTCTCATCTAATGGAATGAATTCAGGAAAAATGCAATCAAACACAATGAATGTTTATAAATTCATTATAAAAAAGGATTACCACTTTACAAAACTCCATATACATGACAATATCCTTATTCTAAATTGATGATGGGCCCATTTATTTGTTTAAGTCTTTCATGAATCTCAATGCCGGAAAATATAATTTGATCGTCACATTACCTCGGTACCGAGTTACGTCACAGGATATTTGGTAAAGATGTTCCATAATTTCTTAAAAGAAAACACAGTTTGGCAATTATTTCCTATCCTCCATATCCGTTTTAACCTGTTCCTCGTATGATGCACTTGGAGTCCCTTGTCTCCTATTCATAATTGTGGATTGATTTGGCATTAAAAAGGATCGTTCTTCCATAGTCAGTAGTAAATTAGTTTGCCACAAACATGGACCGCTGTGGGGTACGCGCCACCTTAGTCCTCCGACACACCCAGAACCTGACAGGAGTGGACAGCGACTATCTCATCCATCGACACCGTACGCCAGCGACAGGAAATGACTGTTTTGAAAGAGTCTCGAATTGGCATGTGCGTTAGGCGCCAAAACCGGACACTTTTACATCCGTACAGAAACGACAAAGTCAGACACATCGAATCTCAGACACTTCAAAAACAAGACGGTCAGGTTATACTTCTTGGACGGACTGTACTACGCAGAGCTGTCTGGTTTTCAAACAATGGTATTGTTCTGATGAATCCCCACATGTAGGCTATTCTTAACAAGACCATTGACAATTTATTTCTGAAACCTATCACTCTTTTCTATCCCTTTACGTAGTAATATCAGACGATGACTTATCTTGTAACTGTATAATTCCTATTTATCAGTCCTATATATCTATTTATAAGTCCTATATATCATTCCTATTTTGTGCAGTTGTCTCTCTTTTCTGCAGTTATTTGGAGCTTAAATAATAGAACTATTAGTAAATTTCTTGACTCAAAACGAAAATAACTTCACTTGATAGGTCAATTGTCAAGATTAGTGAGTACACTGAAACTTCTCTATAATTCGTAGTTTTGTCATCAAAAACACTGTAATTGGTATTCCCATAAAGATAAATACACTAATATGCAATAGTAACTGATAACTCCAGTAATGAGTTCATCGAAAATTATGCTACAGTTACTAATAACTCCAGTGATGAGGAGACCAAAAATCACATCAACTGATGAAGTGAATTGGAAAAAGGGTGTTGTGATTTATCATTAGTAAGCTGGAATATTAATTGCATGCAATTACCACAATTTACCCATTTATTCATAAGAGCTAATGCTATTTAAGAATAATCACATATACTGTCCTTAATGCCCCGAATTCAGCTGATTAATATACAAATTTTACATCAACTCGCTTTCGTTAATGTCTGTCTGCCTGTCTAGGTATTGTTTGTTTCCAACATCGCCTATATGTATTAGATAATACAACTTGTGATAGCAATACCTTTAACGTTATAGTAATTGGTATTATTAGTTTAGGGATTTTGAATTCTGATTGTGAATTATTTACCCATACGGAGTGAACTTTAAAGTTCTATGGATTCACATAATATAATAATATAACTAGAGACAGCCTTGGTTGAAGAACTCGCTCATGAACAGTTGTATTGATCTCTGAAATCTTTTACAAGTATGTCAAATTAATATTTAACAATATTTTCTAATATTCATTCATAGAGGCTATATTATGAATTAATTATGGGCAATGATGGGATCAGTATCAATGATATAATTTTCTCGTATTTTGTTTAATCAGCCTCGATATTGCAGAGCTTGATATATAATTCGTCACCCTCCAAAATTCGTATTAAATACTTGGTCCCGTAAGCTACAAATTATATAGGTTCTACTGTGTTGAATGTAGTCTAGGCCTACTGGAGGGTTAATTACTCGAACATTGAGAATTTTCAATATAATAAAATTATTCAGTATTGTTTTTCATTTTGAATGTCATTTTCAATACTGGAAGATATACAGTTATCATTTCCCAAAATAGCGGGAAAATGTTATTTTTTCATGATTTGATGATTCACATATTTTCATGATTGATTTTTCTACGTTTCAACGACGGGATTTGCTTTTGTCTGTATATGTATGTTGGCATGTTTGTAAATTAGCTTTTGATGATTACAGCTTGGCAATGCTCTCGGTTTTATTATAACAGGTAATATTGTCATCGTCAATAAACGCCAATCAGTCATTGGCCGTTTCAACACTTACGATCTCTCGTCACGGTACCGGTTTCTTTTTTCCGATGTCCGAAGGGCTAATTGGGGTGACATATTGACAATGAGATCTGTTTATAAATGCTGTACGAGGTCTACTGTTCACAGAACTACTAGCTACAAGTATTCAACTGCAGAAGTCGGAAATAGACATTTCATTTTACTCATGGAAGACACCCACCCTTATCTATCTACTTCACGTCTATGAAGATAACAATATCAAAGAAACAGAGTTGAAAGTACAAAGACATAGAGATGGAAATTTAGAAGTGAATGAATTGTTATAATTCAATTACTCAGGTATATTAAAACTGACTAATTCAGTATTTACCTTATTAATATTACCGCAATCATTATGTTTCAAATTCAAATTTGCGTTGCTGTCACTCGGCTGCTCTCTGCACCTATTTTCTCGAATCATGCAATAACTTCAAAGAAATGACGTCAACAAACTTGGTGACTCAACACATCTGTCTCGTTTTCAACTGACAATGGCAAACTCTCTCGATCAGCTGTTTTCAACTGACGATGAAAAACTCTCTTGATCAACTGTTTTCAACTGACGACGGAAAACTCTCTCAGTCAGCTGCTACTCGGTTGATGAATAATATTACCGTACCTAATCATTTTTAAGTTCCCTCATTGAGTTATCCTAAACATGAGTCCTAATCCAAATGATGATTTTCGTATCACAAACTCTATATTTCAAACTATATACTATATTTCAAACTTAATCAAAATCGTTAGAGCCGTTTTCGATTTCCATCAGACATACAAACAAACTAACAAACAGAAATTGAATACGATGATAAATACGTCTATAGTAACATCCATATGGGAACATCTGTTATAGTAGACTGCACAAAACTAATCCGATGTTAGTTGGAAGAGCTGAGTACCTCCTCACCCCTTACCATAAACTTTGCCAATTCTTCAGGTGTACTGTATTATGAAAATAGCAATATTAATTCTTACTTATAATCAGCTGCCTAGGGGGCCTAGGCCCCCCTCAAGGATCAGATAAATAATGAAAATGCGGGTCTATCTACACGAATCCTTAGAGTCTCATAATGATTTAATACTTTTCTTTATCAGCAGTAGTATAATTCCTTCTACAGTATCAACAATGTAGCAAAATTGCCTTGAAAGTATGGATACGGGTACAGAGTAATAAATAATATATTTTTCTCTGTGGTATAGTTTGAATACAGAATGGGTACACTTATTGAATAAATTTCAATGTGAGAATTAACAAGTTGCAAGATGTCACAGTGAAAGCAAAAGAAAGGGCACAATCAGACAATCAAAAATGTATGTAAAGGGTTGTTGAGAATTATGGGAACAGCTTGATGTATCTTTAGCTTTCTAACTGAAAGTTATTTTCCAATTAGAATATGATCCCCAATGAAATTGTCATTGTAAAAGAAAAATTTATCTTTTTCCATGATTTTTAAGAAATCTGTTTCAGTGTATTCCTACTCTAGGGCCTCTCTGTAGACCCATATTTCTAATAAATATTCCATGATTGAATTTAATAACTAATAATGTATATGTTTGTATTGATACTTCAACCACATTTGTATAAAATTGGAAAAAATGAAGCATATAATAACATCTTCTAATGTAACATTTATGGGGGAAAACCCAGGTCCCTCTATCCTTTGGGGGTATTCCTCCCCCCCCCCAATACCTCTTGGTTTTTGCCCACCCTTTAGCAGTTTGGTGAAATGGCACCACTGAAGTTGAATGAAATCAACTTCAATTATCGTATGGTAATTGTATGGCAAGATTACGATACTTATTAGCTCTACTTAGAAATGGATTGTGAAACACGATAATTGTACTGGAATGTAATAAACTGTGATATTTTCATTATTATATAAAAGCAATTAAGCCATTCATTTCAATCATTGAGAGAAAAACCAATAAGATGCTCATATTATCTTCTCAAATCCTAATGTATTAGGGTCGATTTCAATGAACATTAAATGAAATGTTTGTATTCTTCTAAATGTCTATACTTGAGCATTCTGTTAATTTCGAACAGAGATCACTTTTACGGAGTTTTCTCAGATGATGCAGCAATCACTGAGGAATATCCAACACATAACTCAATAATCCAGGAGAGAGTCATCTAAAATTAAAACTATTAGTGCAATATTGCTAAATTATTAGTGTTTTTCAATAAATTATTAATCCCATACATGTCTCTTAATTAAATGATAAGTTATGGAGTTCCAAATATTATAATATTTTTCGCATTCCCATTTTTCTTTTTTTTTATATTTGAATCGCTTCATTTGGGTCACTCGTTGTTTAGTCGAATATAGTATTTAATAGTATTATTCAGGTATATCTATCACATAAATCTCTCTCAGCAGCTACTATATAAACGCTTAAAATAGGTTGCTAGGGAACGATAATGATAAGAATATGTGATGAATAATCTATCCTGTTCTAGGCGAGCAATATTTCTGTATCACAGATATACAAAAACTTCAACACTAAAATGTGAATATCTTTGAAACGGTTTGATATATTTATGAGCGATTTCCACCATTCATTGTCTCTTGAAATTCTTTATTATTTGAATCTTGTATTAAAACCTTCCCATAGAAAATTTTTGATTCAATGTGGCGGAACGAAGATCGCAGACAAAAATTATTTTGAAGCTACCTACAGAATTTTTTTTCAATTTGAATAAGAATCCCAGTGGAGCCCACTGTTATATTATCTTTGGAAAAGGAACATTAAGCTGTTTTCCTATTAATATTACGCTGTAGGCCTACGTGAATCCATAGGACCTCATAGGTTTCTCCGTATGGGTAAATGATTCAGAATCAGAATTCAAATTTTGTTAAATCAATAATACCAACGACATAGCAACTGCCATCACAATTTGTATCATTAATATTACGCGTATGCTACTGAAGGATAATAGTCAGGCAGACACACAGGAGCAAGTTATTTTGTCTCATGCAGTACTTTCAATGTTACTTTTATATCCTGAAAAAGGATGAAGAAGTGAGTAAAATATTTTGTTGTTCAACGAACTTGACCTGTAAAAAGGTTCGAAGAGTGCGTGTTCAAAATTTGAAGCTGATCGATCAACTCTTTCTAAAGTTATTGTAGTGCATTCAAACAAACAAGCAAACCCACAGACTGGCAACAACTTTGAACTTGAGTAAAAAGTAAGAACTTGCTAACGCTCGTTCAACAAATATTATTGAGAGAACAACGGGCGGTATTATCAAGTTGGGAGCACATAACTTGAAGGAGTCAAATTATTTCAGTGTAGGGGATTGTGTATTTCACAAGAGAGTGTGGTTCTGAGGGATATAGGCCTATAGTGAGAAAGTGAAGAAGTGAGGATTTAATTGAATTGCAGTTTTAGTTTTTTTTGCACGGCCGGCCCTCTCTCAAATTCAACCATCAACCCTCCAGTACGATGCTACATCAACTATATTATACAATCCTACTCGGTGGAATGGGGGAATTCACAATATTACAAGCAAGAGTTGATAGTAATGAATATTATTGACACAAAGAGATTTAAAAATCTAGGCATGGGAAAGTCAAATTCAAGATAGGTTGTAGATAATTATTTCTGAAGCATTGTATGAAATAATAACAAAACCCTAAGGGGTTTTGAAGAAAGGAGAGCATTAGCACACAACCGGGTAAGAGAGAGAGAGAAAGAGAGAGAGAGAGAGAGTGTGTTAGACAGAGAGAGAGAGTGTGTTAGACAGAGAGAGAGAGTGTGTGTGTGTGTGAGTGTTAGACAGAGAGAGAGTGAGAGAGAAAGGCGCAGGAGTGATAGAGAGAGGGTGATCGAGGGTGAGAGAGAGTGAGTGGGAGTGAGAGAATGAGAGAGGAAGCAATAGAACTAAATAAGGTTGAGATGAGAGACAATGTCACGCAGGAGTATTGTCCAATGGTGGTCACACACACACACTTCTAGTCACACTAAGTTCTAAAAAGAATATTTCAAAGAAAGTACAGTCTGTTCCAAAATTGAAACCAGTTTACTTCCAAGCTATTCTGCCAGCTTATCTGACAGAAGCGTCAAAAGCTGATAGCGACAACCAGAGACTGTTTTCCAGGTAGAGAAATTAGTCACGGACTCGCCCCGTCAAAACAAGACACTTCTTTTTCAGCACAAGAACGACAAAAGTGGCCACCGCCAAAACAAGACTGATTTTCAGTGCTAGGATGGATGTGTCTGACTTTGACGGTGGTGTATCCTGACATCGCCCCCCGCTGTGAAATAAAACAGCCAAGAATATTTCTAAATCTTAAACATAATACTTATCTTTCTAAAAGGAACAATTCAATTATTACATTAGTGTGAATGATTATCTCTAGTACATTCGGACTTTAACCCTTTGAATTGTAGCGTAGTCTAATTATACACTCTACTTTTACATTAAAGTTAATAATCCAGTTATAACGTTTAAGAAAACTATTGATAATTACTTTTCCCAATGAACTATACGACAATATAAGGAGTACAAAAAATTTGTTTTTGAAATATTTAATATCTAATCATGATGGCTAAAATATAATTACAAACTTCTTCCATAATGCCATACTACTATCAGTAAGAAAGAATCATTAAACATATGAATCGTTCACATAAGTACCTCTACTGAAAAATCAATACCTTAAGTTTTTTTTTTTTAATATTCATACATCTTATCCAATAAGTTTAAATATTCCTTATAACCTGATTTCAGAAGACAGAACAAATGCTCATAGTACAGAAAGCATAAACAGTATCAGTTAGCCTGATTTTTGAGTCATATATTGCCGATTGTAAGTCGGAATATTGATAATAATATATACAACATAAATTAATCATTTGATGTGAGACAAAACTAATCCGTAATAAGATAAATTCGATTTCAATAGATAGTTCACTTCACCATATAGGGTCTGACATTGAGTTTAATCTTCCATTTTGTTGTCCAGTCTTCATTTTTCCGAGAGATCTTTGAAGTTTTGCTGTGACACTTTCAATCTTGTCATCTATAGCTAATATTGCTGTGTCGTCGGCAAATGTTGCTATTGTATAATTCTCGAGACATGGTAGATCACTTGTAAACAGAAGATAGAGAATCGGCCCCAAAACACTCCCTTGTGGTACTCCTGCTTTTATTTCTCCTAGTCCAGAATAAGCATCTTCATGGTTCACTCTGAAGTATCGTTCAGTTAAATATGAATGTAAGATGTCTGTGAATTGCTTTGGAAGTAACTTTTTCAACTTATTGATTAGTCCTTCATGCCAGACTCATGTGAGTCAAAAGCTTGACTCACATCCAGAAATGCTACAGAACAAACTTTTTTCTCTTCTAACGACCTTTCTATTATATTTACAATCCTCTGCACCTGATCAATTGTTGAATGTTTTTTCCTGAAGCCAAATTGATGATCTGGTATCAATTTTTTCCTTTCAATAATTGGAGTCAGCCTTTTCAACAATATTCTTTCAAAAAGTTTTGACATTACTGGAAGCAAAGATATTGGCCGGTATGATGAGATGTTGTGAGGCTCTTTTCCAGGTTTTGGGGTCATTACCACCTCAGCTACCTTCCACATGCAAGGAACATATTTGAGTCTAAAAACGGCATTTATAATATTAGTTATTTTCACTATAGCTTTCCTTGGTAAATTCTTCAATACTACTCCTGTTATTAAATCAAATCCTGGTGCTTTTTTGTATTTAATGTTTTTATTTCTTTCTCTACTTCATCCAGTGTAACATGTCTAAACTCTTCACTCTCCTGAATAAAATCCTCTTCAATTTCTAGCTCATCATGATTGTGTGGTTGGAATGTGTTTACCAGATGATCAGCAAATGCTTGAACTTTTTCTGTATTGCTTCTAGCCCATGAGCCATCCTGTTTCCTAATTGGTGGAGCATGCTTAATGGGTCTTTTCAATTTCCTGACTGCCTTCCAGAGAGAGTAGTCGGTGCTTTCATCTCCTGTTAGATTTCTCAGATAATGATTCATTGATTCATTCTTGATTCGTTGGATTTCTCTTCTGAGCTGTTGAGTTAAATGATTAAGTTGCCTTTTATCTTGTGAAGTTCTTGTTTGTTGCCATTTTTCCTAGCTCTCCTTTTTTCAGCTATCATTTCCCTCACTTCTGTTGGGTAGCTATTTCCTACAGTTCTTCTTCTTAGTTGTGGGGTGTTCCACCAGGCTGCCTGTTGCACGTCAATGACAAATTTTTCCAGTTCTCCATCAAGCTGTTCCATGCTTCTCAATGGTACATCGAGGATTATTTTTTCTTCCAGCATCTGTTGAAATCCTTCCCAGTCTGTACGGGTATTAACAAGCCCTGGCCATTCATTTTGTTTTTGTATTATAGTCTCACTCAGCTGTAGAAGAATTGGAGAATGGTCAGAATCAAGGTCGAAACTTTCCTCAATACTCAAGTAGTTGAAACTCACATTTTTAATTAAGAAGAAATCTATTGGGTCTGGAATTTTTTGCATATCTGAGGGCCAGTAGGTTGGTTTTCCGAGAGTTATGAATGAATGAAAATTATAGGTTATGCTATCCACTTTGATTTGATTTGAGTCCACTTTTCAGTCCAGAAGTAAATAAACTACAAATTTTGAATTTGATTTGATTAAATCCGAATATAATAGAATGATTACATTCAATAAACTCTCAGAACTTGAAAATATTGAGTTATTAAGAAAAATTTTGAACCAGAAATAAAACACAAACTAATTCACATTATTCCTTTACGTTGATATTAAATTAAGTGGAATTGTTTGACATGTAAAAACTTTAGAGAACTTGAATTCAGTGTAGCTTTTTTGTGTGATTTTTGCTGCAGGTGCTATTAACTACATTTCTTCAGGCACAAATCTGACTCTGTACACAGATAACAAGCTTGAAATAGAGAATGCACGGCCCTGCGGCTGTCACCCATCATGCAGCATTCATCACTCGTTCGACGTAGCTGTTTCTTCCAGTCCCATAAACATGGACATCTTGGCTAAGGACTTGAAAACCAACATTAGCCTGGACATAGCTAAAGAGTAAGACAATTGTTTTTATCTATACAATGAGCATTAATTTATCTGGAAATTTAATATTTCACGAATCTATTGAATTATCTAAATTTGGGAAAGAAATAGCACAAGTTTACCTTATTTTTTCTCTCCCTATCATTTTGATGATATACTTACTGTATGAATTAATCAAGAATAAAAAGAGATTATAACTAGATTAGAATTCCATATTTGAAAATTATGAATTTGATGAATTGGAATATTTTACATACAGTTCAGTATAAAATATAAAAGTTCTTGATAGTAGGCTGAATCACTATTACAATACATTTTCAAGTATTATCATCAATAAGAATGGAGAACTACAATTAATTGATAATAAACGTTAAAAAATACAGATTTTATTGTTTTTATATTTGGTCTCAATATATGAATATCCCAAGATATTCACTGTGAAAGAGTGTATGCAATTTGACGAACCCCACTATATGAATCATATAATCATTGAATCTGATTCATTAAAATCATACTAAATTATCATGATACAAAATATATTGTGATATATGATATACACAATGATATTTCGTAATGATGTATATATATACATCTCACAATGATATATATATATATATATATATAATGATATCTCGTATTATAAATATATGTATTATGCGAAACGTAGTTTCAGAGAAGTTATTCAATTCTAGAAGTCAGAGTATATTCCAAGGCACCTGGATATTTGACAAGTAACTTTTGAAAGGAATCAATGATTGAATTAAATAATTGATAAAATATTTTAATTATAATAAAAAAAAATATACTACAAAAAATGAATCTGAAATGAGCTAATAATCTTCTTCTTTGGCTACGCCATATCCCAATCATATGGGGTCGGCATTTCCCTCCTTCAGCCGTCTCCTCCACAAAATCCTGTCCATCTTCTCCGCGTGTCTCCAACCCCTTTCCTGCAGATCAGCCTCCACGCTGTCTCTCCACATCATCCCTGGCCTTCCCCGCCTCCTCCTGCCACACAGATCCAAATCCTGCACCCTCTGTCCCATATAATTCTCCTCACGTCTCTGCACATGTCCAAACCACCTCATCCTGGCCACCTGCATCTTCCTCCCCAACTGTACCTCTAATCACCTCATTACGAATCCTATCCCTTCTTGTGACCCCAAACATCCATCTTAGCATTCTTATCTCAGCCACTTCCATTTTCTTCTCTTGCCTCTTTGAAACTGGCCAGGCTTCCGCGCCATACAACATAGCTGGACTCACTACCGATCTGTACACCTTACCCTTCATCTTACAGTTCACTCTCTTATCACAGAGCACACCACTCATTCTTCTCCAGTTGAACTATCCGCAATTCAGTCTATGCTGTATTTCTGCATCCAGCCCACCGTCCCTTTGCAAACTTGAACCCAGGAGCTTGAAGCTCACAGATGATTTGAGTTGGCTTCCATCTAGTTCCACGGTCAGTTCGTCATCGTTCCCCAATGCCATGTACTCTGTCTTTGTCCGGCTTATTCTCATGCCTCTTTCCTCAAGCGCTTTTCTCCAGCCCTCCAATCTCCCTTCAAACTGGTTTCTAGTCTCTTCACAGAGCACAATGTCATCTGCAAATAGCATGCACTATGGCGCCGGCCTCTTAGCCTCAGATCCTATGACATCAATAATTAGGTCAAACAAGTATGGACTGAGTGTGGAGCCCTGGTGCAGACCGACTTGCACTTGGAGCTCATCAGTTCTTCCCACACTGGTTCTCACGTGTGTGATGGCTCCTCTGTACATTTCCCTCTGTACATTAGTGATCTAATAATGATATTGTATTATTTCTATAACATTGAAACATAAATTATTATTCACATATTTGTGTTTTCATAGCTCACTAGAAATTCTTCTGAGCAATTTATAGTGGCTATGGTGTATTTATTGCATTGCATTTCTGTTAACAGGAAGTATAAGACAATGGAATATTTCTGTGATGTATATGTATATAGTCAAGGAAACATGTTAACGAAAATAATCACAGATATCAAGTATGATGTTACTGAGCTATTGGGTGAGTTATTTGAAGAATGTGCGGTATTTCTCAAGTTCTGTACAAGGTTATTGGGAAAGGCATTTCTGTTCTCTTACATATTAGGGTTGAAAAACTATTTATACTGAATCAAAAGTTTTTGAAACGTATTGAAACACAAGTTTTCGAAATTCAAATTTCACTTTCCATTACGAACTGCTTGTTATTGATCACTTTTCAATACTTAAATTACGACATACCAGTCTGATTTTTTTAGAGCACTTTCGGACGCCATGTCCATTTTCAACACAGGTTGACACTTCTGTTGTGGTATTTACAGTAAGTTGGCAGCGTGGGTAGTAGAATATTTGCTATTTGAATAGTTGTTGGCGACGGGGGTGTTTTTAATAAATGTAATATATTTAAATATATATTTATATTATCACAATATTAAAAATATCACATATTAAAAACAAAGGACTCGAACTGAATACCCTGGAAGAATTTGAAATATAAAAACACACCAAAACAGAACTCAAAACATCCTTAATGAACGGACAAATTTAAAATCCCACAACCTCTTCAACCTCCTACTCCCATAACCTGGATATTCAAATACATCCGCTATCACCGGCGTCAACAACCATTCAAATAATCCCGCCACTCCTACTACCGACGCTGCTAACTAACTGTAAATACCGCAACAGAAGTGTCAACTAGTATTGGGAATGGTTATGGCGTTCGAAAGCGCTCCACAAATGTGAGTAGAAGTTAATAGCTTTTAATCCTGAAAATCAGACTGCTATGTCGTAATTAAAACATTGAAAAGTTACCAAAATTACTGAATCAGTAGTTTTGGAAACTAGAATATTATTTTAATCATAAACACCAATTAATTTAAGCGTTGATATCCAGTTAATCTTCCACAATAAATGTGCTGAATAATCCAATATCAAGTATGTCTAAATGCTACTACCTACTGATAATAGGTGTTATAGTTTCAAAATGTCATTAACAAACATCCTTTATAAAAACTTGCTAATTGCTGTCGTCATGATTGTGTTTCAAAGACAACTATCATTCAAAATAATCGAATACTTAACGTTGTTTTCAGGCTTTATCGGTACAATAGCATCATTCACTATGGGATGGAGCATAATTTGTTTGATAGAAATAGTACATTTTCTAATACAACTGGCATTGAAGTACTTTATCATCAAAATAGAGAACGCAAGAGAAGTGGAAACAATTGCAGTACAATAACTCGCTTAGAAAAAACTGTAAGGCAATATGCAGAACCTTTCTGCTAGTTATTAAAGAAGATTCAACTCTTTAACCAAAGGAATCGCACTCAAGTAAAACTAATTAAATGACAGCAAAGCTTAATCAACGTTCAAATATTCATACCAATTTTCTTGTATTACGTTGTGATTGGACACTCTATGAAATACTATATGGATAGATTTGAGTTCCTTTTGGTGTGGTACACTCCTTTACACAATTAATTAATCCGTAGAATTATAGAACACGGTTTGATTCATTTTTATGCACCATTAGGCCTACGATGGAAACAATAGGTTTCCTATTCCAAAATGTGAAAGAGTACTGAAACATTTTTCTATGGTTTTAGGATTTTGATTTCTCTATTCTTCAAGTTTTTATGAATAGCACTTCAATAATTGTTGTACTAGTTGTGTTGATTATGAAAATAAATTGTACCTTCAAGGCTTCAAATTCTAAATTGATTATCAATTAACCCAGCGATTCCCAACCGCGAGGCCTTACCAATGGAGAGAAGGCCTGTCCGGAACAGGCCACTGCACAATCACGAAAACTGTTGCTGACAGCCCTGTGCTTGAAATGACGTCAGATGTCATGAGTACGTAGTTGGTTTTCACTGAACCTTTCTGTTTTAAATTATGCTCTAGAGAGGAGTGGAAGTGTAAGGAAGGACCCTATCTCAAAAGAGGCAGCCTTGTCTGGTACACGGACGGTTCTCTAATTGGAAGGAAATCTGGTTACGGGGTGTTTAGTGATTCACCCAGAACACATCAAGTTTGGGACAACAGTGTACCATCTTTCTGGCAGAGATAACGCCATCTTTTAGGCATAGGAAGTAACAAGCGTGCAGATGAGCTTGCTAAGCGGGGTTTCAGTATGTCATTCTTTGGTCCAGAGCCAAGCTGTGGCATAAGCAAAATAACTGCCTTCATACAATAAGTGAATGTTCCAGGGACTTACACCACCAGCAATGGCAAGGTCACCCTGGTCAAGCACTTGGAAAAAGGCTGCTGGCAGACGCAAGCCCTTGCTTCACCAGCTTGCTGATGAGTCTGGGTAGAGGTCAGGTCAAGCAGTTGATTGCTCTGATAATTGAACATGGCCACTTCAGGAAACATCTCCACACGATTGGACTCAGAAATGAAAGTCAGATGTGTAGGCTTTGTAATCAGTCTACTGTAATCAGTCTAATTTATGTAAGAGACAAATTGCATAAGATGCATAAAAATGATCCAAACAATTTGATCCTCAAAAGAAAATTCGTAAATATGAAAGATAAAATAAAAGTATGGGTGAAAGAGGCCAAACTTCTATTTTACTCTTCACAGTTATTCATTCAAAACCATAACCCCCGAGAAAAATGAAAAACAATAAAAACACTTTTGCCAGTAAAAGACAATAATAAAGACTAGATTACTTTCATTCCTCAATAGCTGCAACTTTTTTTCGGCCTGCCAGTTCGGTTTCAGGGAAAATCTTTGTACAGAAATTGCCTTACAGCATCTTTTGGAAATTGTCTATTCAGGATTAAACAGTGGCTGTAGTGGCAAAACAGCGGGAATCTTCCTGGATATTAGTAAAGCATTCGATACAGTTAATCATAGTCTGCTGTTCCGCAAGCTGGAGAGTACTGGTGTAAGGGGAATTCCACTAGATTGGTTTAAGTCCTTCCTACAGGGTAGGAAACAGTATGTAAGGATCAGAAACGTTGCAAGTGAAGTATTACCCATAACTTGTGGTGTGCCGCAAGGTTCGGTTCTTGGCCCTATTCTCTTCTTAATTTTTGTAAATGATTTGTATAATGGTGAATTGAATGGACGGATAACTGCTTTTGCGGACGACACTGCTCTTTCATATATCAGCTATGCTTCTAGAATTAAGTTTGTTTTTTCTGTTCTTTTTCAAAATTATTTCTTTAATATATTAATCTTCTCTATTCAAGTGATAATATTGTGAAATATCTGTTCTATTTTTTGTTTTGAAGCATCTAAATTTGAAAAATTTACTTTGTGAACATATTAGTGGTCTGAAAATTTTGTGAAGTGAAGAGCTACAAGACAACCTATTTCGGACTATGTGTAACCATATCTGAATTGGGGAGAGGAATAGCACAAGGTTACCTTATTTTTCCTCTCCCTATCATTTATATGATGTATACTTATTATATCAATCAATAAAGAATAAAGAATCAATATAAAAGTAATAACCATCAAGATTTACATCAGAAAATGCAGTCTGACTTGAACAAAATATCTCTATGGTTTACATGTAACAAACTTAAAATTAATGTAGCCAAAACTAATTATATGATGTTCAGTCTCTCTGGAAGTGCTGACTTGCCTGCTCCACTGCGCTTTCACTCTCCGGTTTGTTCCTATTCTAGCTGTGACTGTCCCAGTATCAGTCCAGCAAAGACTATCAAATATTTGGGTCTTTCACTGCATGAAAATCTGAATTGAAGGCAACAAATTGAAACTCTAAAGAAGTCTTTAAGGTTCTATTTGATGATTTTCCATCGCATTAAATATTTGTGCGATTTTAATGTAATGAAGGAACTTTATTTTTCATTTGTACATTCCAAAATTGAATATGGAATCACATGTTGGGGAAGCTCCTATTACGCTAACCAGGATCCAATTATTAAACTTCAAAAAGCTTTTATAAGATTGATAACGGGCAGTAGGTTTGATGATCATACATTTCCACTGTTCTGTCATCTTAGAATTTTGCCTGTTAGGTTCCTATATGTATTCAAGGTTTTGTCATTGTTCTTCAATATAAGTGGAAATAGAGGTATGACAATTGATTACTGTCAGCCTGTTACCGCTCTTCGACAGACCAGGCGGACTGCGGCTTCCCAAGTCAGATGTCCTAAACCCAATTGCACTCTTTTTCGTAAAACGTTCATTTTCCTGGCACCTAGATTTTATAATGCTTTGCCGCTTGAGGTCAAGAATGCCATTGCTGCATGTGATTGTGGAAATAAGATTAAGAGATTAATTAAAATTTGGCTTTTGTCACTCACTCCCGAAGCTCTAGAGTTTTTGTTCATAATTATTGTTTAATCCGTCTATTTTTCTTTCCATTCTGTTAACTTTGCATTCTGTTATCTTGCTTTTCTTTTCATTTTTTCTCCTCTTATTTTTTTTTTTTTTGTATTTTCCCTGCTCTTCTTACCGTTTTTTTTTGGAACATAAATCAATAAATTAATCTTTTCACACAATTTGAATCTCTATTTTTAATGATTTTCTTTTGCTTTCTCTAATTAGCATCATCTCTTTAATAATTAAATACTAATATCCTATTTTGATTACAGCCCATAAATGTTTTTTTATCTCTCTTTTTTCTTTTTTTTAGTCCATTCTATTGCTTTAGTAAAATAGTGTGTTAGACTCCCTCCAGCGGTCCGTAAGTTGCATCTTACGTGCTGGATTGTATTTTTCTCAATAAGTAATATTAAATTTGGTTTGATTCGTTACTATGCAGTTATGTATATTATAAACTTGTTTATTTGTTTTTTTATATGCATGTATTTTACAATTTCTTGTATTGAGCTTATTGAGAATAATAATAAAAAACTAAAGTCTGAAGAGACTGCCAAGCATATCATACTGGATTGCGGAAGACTTGGGGCTAGAAGAAGGGCTGTGTTTGGCTGCAAGCAACCAGGTGAGGAATGGGATGTTAGTATAGGGAAAAAACTCCTGGACCTTGTAAAGGACACAGGAATTGGTTTGCCTAACCAACATACTTGGGACACACAATAAGCTTCGGTTGACGTATGAGGTTCTTTGAACCTTTGGATCTTTGAATCCGTCCCTTCAAAACATTAACATTTACCAAGTGTGCAGTGGAATGCAGCTTCAATTCAATTCAATGTCGGCAACACTTGTTGACCGAGTGAAGTGAGGTCTAAGATTCAAGTCGATGGTTTTGTATTTCTCTTTATGTTTATATGTTTTTTGTTCCGCATTTACGGCGAAACGCAGCAATAGATTTTCATGAAGTTTGACAGGTATGTTCCTTTTTTAATTTCGCGTCGACGTATACATAAGGTTTTTTGAAATTTTGCATTTTAAGGGTAATAAGAAAGGAAAAGGAGTCTACTTCAAACGCCAATATTACCGTAAAAATTAGACTATAGTGTGATTTATTCATCATAAATCAGCTGTCGTATGGACTAGTAATTGCAAGCAATGAGGCATGCAATTGATAACTCGAAGTAGCATTTATATTATATTCTCTGCTTTCAACTCGGTAAGCTTTCGATGATAGTAGCATAGTTGTTTACAAAAATTATTGTCGTTACATCAAACCAAATAGCCATTAGTTGTTTACACACCCATACGCCGTCAATCACTGCCGTTAATGATTTGGAGTTTATTCAAAATAAGTTATTGAGGTATCTTTATTTCAAAAATTATAATTCAAAAAGTATGTGACATTTTGTCCAATAGCTTTTTCCACTTAAACTTCGAGGTCAACATTTAAAGTCAAAAAATTAAAAACCAGAAGATCCATTAGAGCATTAATGTTATTATATAAAAGTCTAAATAATAATATATTGAAGTCAGATTTCATCAATTTGTAAAATTTCCATGTTCCATGCAATAGACCAAGACTTGATATGCTATTTCAAATACAGAACCGCTCACCATTTCAATTCCTACCTAAATAGAACAATAGACTAAACCCATGCCTTGATCACTTCTATGACCGCTACTATACATTCGAAAAATCCTTTGAAAAATTATGCTGCTCAATTGATGATTAAATTATTATTTTTGAGCTCTACTAACTCTTTCTTTTTACTTTCCTTGCCCTACTACCATAGGTAAGGAAAGTATTGCTTTCCAAAAAAAATTAAGGTACCCCAATTTCAAGTTTTCTATACGTTTCAAGGTCCCCTGAGTCCAAAAACATGATTTTTGGGTATTGGTCTGTGTGTGTGTATGTGTGTATGTGTGTGTGTGTGTGTGTGTATGTGTGTGTGTGTGTATGTCTGTGAACACGATAACTCCATTCCTAATTAACCGATCGACTTGAAATTTTAAACTTAAGGTCCCTATACCATGAGGACCCGACAATAAGAAATTCAATAAAATTCAATTCAAGATGGCGGAAAAAATGGCGGATAATTACTAAAAAACCATGTTTTTCACGTTTTTCTCGAAAATGGCTCTAACGATTTTCTTCAAATTTATATCATGGATAGCTATTTATAAGCCCTATCAACTGGCATAAGTCTCATTTCTGGGAAAATTTCAGGAGCTCCGTAATATTCTTGAGAAAAATGGCGGAAAATGACTAAAAAACCATGTTTTTCACGGTTTTCTCGAAAACGGCTCCAACGATTTTCTTCAAATTTATACCATGGATAGCTATTTATAAGCCCTATCATCTGGCATAAGTCTCATTTCTGGGAAAATTTCAGGAGCTCCGTAATATTCTTGAGAAAAATGGCGGATAATGACTAAAAATCCATGTTTTTCACCGTTTTCTCGAAAACGGCTCTAACGATTTTCTTCAAATTCATACCATGGATAGATATTCATAAGCACTATCAACTGGCATGAGTCTCATTTCTGGGAAAATTCCATGCGCTCCGTAATATTCTTGAGAAAAATGGCGGATAATGACCAAAAAACCAGGGTTTTCACGGTTTTCTCGAAAATGGCTTTAACGATTTTCTTTAAATTTATACCATGGATAGCTATTCATAAGCCCTATCAAATGACATGAGTTTTTTCCTTGGAAAATTGCTGGAGCTCCGTAATATTCTTGAGAAAAATGGCGGATAATTACTAAAAAACCATGTTTTTCACGATTTCTCAAAAATAACTTGACCGATTTTTTTCAAATTCATACCCTGTATAGTTATTTATCAGCTCTATCAACTGGCATGAGTTTCCTTTCTGGGAAACCAATGGGGGGTCCACCCCATCCTTGGGAAATGGACTTAGTAACCTCCTTCTCGTGCATGAGGTAGGTAGGTAGCGCAGTTCATAAAAAGAACACATAGTCGAGATATTTCATCTGTAGAACAGCTGTTTTGACGACTTTAAAAAAATGACGACTAAAAAAATCATCGAATTTCACATTCACACAAAGAAAAAGTACTTTGAAAACAATTATATATACACCATATACAGAAGTCTGATCGTAGTTTCAAATATGAGCAAGGAAAGTTGTGTGAGTGTACCACACCAGATTTTTTCAATTGTTTCTTCTTTCTTTGTATATACATCTTTTTCATACCCCCTTCACTAACTTTCCTGAATCTAACTCAAATATCGTTCTCGTCTAATTTTATTAGTTATAATTAGTTATAGGCCACTGAATCGTTGTGAATAGGCTATTTAATGAAGTGCGATATTATTTTCTTTTGATTTCCTTTTTAATTGAAAAGTTATACCCCGAAAAGTTATAATTTAAAGTTTGATCACCCCGACACATATTATTATAGTGGGGTATCATAGTTAGAACTAAGTTTAGTATTAGAAATTTTGTATGTATAATATAACAATTATGTATATGTTTTTCAATAAACTCCTCTGGCTGCAATTCATTGGCAATCAGAGAAATTATTATTATACCATCAAATATGTCATTAAAGCTCGAACTGGAGTCTGTCTGAGCCTTTCTATGTCTTTGTATCAAACAAATAAATAAATAGATAAATAAATATCTCGCCCACACCGACACGTCAGGACAGAACATAATTCACTCTGATGGACAGTATTAGAGGAGGCTGGGGTTTTTAACTGCGCGAGGCCTACTGTTCACAGTAGTATATAACTAATACTTGGATTCATGCAATGTACCACGAATACATGTATTCTAGGTACATTAGATTCGTAGAGTCTAGAAAGTGTTGTCATAAAGAGTTGTATATCCTTCAGAGAGCCTATGATATAACTGAGTGAGCTTATTGAAGTGAAAAATGATCGCACTTGAATGAAGCTGCAGTACTACGAGTACCGTGATTAGAAACTGTTGCAATTAGAGTCAAACGGTTGTAATTTTCATAATTTAAAATAGCAGCTTGAAACTGTTGCAATTGGAGTCATAATTCAAACAACTGAAGTTGATAGTGATATTGAATCTTTTTGGTTCCAACTAGTGAATGGAATAATTTCTTCAGAATGGGCCAGTTAGAGGGAAAAATCAATCACGTGCTGAATCTACTCGTATTTTTATTTGGAGACTGTTTGAATTTTCAATTAACAGTTCTAATTTTATTAACTTACATTGCACACTAACAGTAAAAACTTGGACAAAAAGAAGTTGCGAATTGAATTTGAGAGCTTGATAAATGGAAAGCATTTTCCTAAATAAATAACATTAGATCTTATTAATGAAATATTTATTCCTACCTTCAATAAATTATGATTCAGGAAATACTTCACAAGAGAAATAAACTTGAGGGCTTCTTTAGATAAGATCCGCACGTGAAGTTTTCCTATTCAGTTAACTCAGAGTAATGTCAGGGTTGTCGCAAATTGATGCAGGTACTTAATCCATTCGTTCTGCGATGCATTCACTTGACTGTTGCCGATCTTGCAAACTGAACAACCATTGGTTTATCTTTGAGAATGAATCCATTTGTTTCTTTCAGTGCCCTCTGAGCAATCTCGACACTCTGCAATGTTACAAACGCCTGTCCTTTCATTCTGCCTTCTTGCATCAGCCTTATATCGAACCTGTAACAGGAGCAGAGACTCTAAACTTTTGTAAAAATGTTACGAAATTTTAAAATGAAAATGTTGTAAAAATGTAACGAATATTACGTTACAAGAATCATAAAACGGTTGAAAAGTCTAAGGACCCAATTGGGCTAGAAACACACGAAGCGTGTTTTGCTCTGACGGCAGACGACTCATCTCCCGAGTCGTAGCAAGGTTTTGGTCTGCTCTTCGCGCTGGCGGACTCGACACAACAATGGACGGATCGGCAGACGCTCAATGAGACGCCCCGAGTATACATACAAGCGTCTAATCAAGAGGCAGACGAGTCATCCGCCTTCTTGTCTTGAAAATAACTCCTCGTGTGTTTCTAAGATAGCACAGTCATATGTAGTGGGACTACCTAGAACGCTAGATCGATCTAGATCTCGTACGGCACTAAATAGTGACACTACATATTTGGACTCGTTTTACACCGTCGTAATATGATCTTATCTCGAAGAAAAAACCTTATAAAAATCCAACTCAACACGTTTCAGTAATAAATTGGCAGTGTGCTTCAGTATGAACATTCATATTAAGTACCTATTGGAACGTCTGCGGAACTAAACATAGGGGTTGTTTCTAAACTTCCTACCAAACAAAGACATTCAAAACTAAAACTGCTGCTACAGTCGTATGGGAACGCCTGAAATAGTCCAATTATACATGAAATGGAAGATAATTTAATGTTCTACAATCTCGTAATTAGCACTTTCTTGTTTCATCAATTGTTGAAAAGTTATAAGACTTGAAAGAGCGAAAAAATAGATGAAAAACTGGGTTTTCGAAAATGAATCACTTTAGAACATAAATATCTCGAAAAGTATCAGATTTATCGAGAAACTCTACCGAACAAAACTTGTAGGAAATTTATTAAGCTTCATTTTCATGCAGTTGATTATGTCAATAAAACATAATTTTTCCAAGATATGAGCATGTAAGTAATAAGTGGAAAATGCAACTTTCAAACCACCCTCATCCCTTCAGCACATGATGAAGGGGTTGGTATTTTTGATATGCTCACCTCCAAACTAGATGCAAAGTCGAAAATTGTGTTCCAAACATTCCCTCCAAATGTCATTGTCAATTGATCTATTGTTGCTGAACAGAAAATTTCACTCTCAACACTAAAACTGCTGCATCAGTCGTAGGGAAATCCGTATAATAGTGAAAATATACATCAAATTGAAGATAATTTGATGCTATATTAGGTCATAATCAGCACGGATTTTTTTCATCTGTCGTTCAAAAATTATAAGGCCGAAAAGATGAGAAAATTGGAGGCAGAAGTGTTTTTTCAAAAAATGTCTCACCTTCAAGAGCGGATATCAGAAACTATGAGAGATATGGAAGAAATGTAAAGAACAAGACTTGTTGGTAATTTTGTGAGCTTAAATTTTGTACAGTATACGAATGTTCATAAGATGCATATTTTCCGAGATACAAGCGAAAAATGAAAAAATGGTACTTTCAAACCACCCCCACCCCTTTAGCATAGGGGGTAGGGGTGAGGAATTTTTGATATGTTAATACTCTTACCATCCTTAAAAGAGCTGCGGAGTTGAAAATTGTGTTCCAAACTTTTCCCTCTATAATATTTCGTTGACTGGACTAAATTTCTTACTCTACAAGAGCTAATGTATCATAAAATATTTATAAAAAATTGCATTACATCTGACTATGCAATGGAAACCTAAGTTTTGATTCGGGCGGAAGTTGTAGGAAGCCAACCACGCATGCCTAACTGCTGTATTCTTATTATTATAAAGAAAATTACGGATTTTGGCTGGTTGATTCTAATAGCTGGCGAAAACTCAGATAATTAGACTAATGTTATTCATAGCTGATGCTATGATACAATAGTAGTATCCTGATACAGTGGAACCAAGGATCAACTCGTGAGACCGTGACAATTTTCCTGACTACTTTCAACACTCGTAGAATATATCATACAGGCTTACATTAGTTTTTCAAAATAAATTATTCCAATATATTATAATACCAAGAAAATTCCAACCTATAACAGTTCTTCTTATCATAAAGCTGCTTATAGACTTACGCGCCACGCGAAAAACGCCATTTTCTCAAACAAGGATTCGCCAAGTACGTTGATCGAGATCAGAGCGCGAACTTGCCACGTGCTCCATTGTTGTCAGCGGGAGCTTGACAAGTTCGTTGCGCGCAAGGTCAATAAATACAGGTCATGACACAATCCCGTGATGCATTGCGAAATCACCATTTTAAGGGGTTCTAGTTCACCAATTTTCAAATTTATCAGCTGTTATCATTATTGAACAACATTATGTGTTATTTTGTTATATATTGTTCAAGGAATATTGCTTGGCTTTGAATTGTAAAATAAATTCTTCCGACAGAATAATAATATTTAGATTCCAACTAGGAACTGAATTGTTGATTTTTAGATTTAATTGATTGGGAATTTTAAACTGTTTTTGAGGTTAGCCTTTTGTCCCAATGCCTTATGAATCATAACAAGTTACAAGAATAAGAACAATTTTTAATAATAAAAAAATGAATTATTGAACCATTTATTATTGAAATTTCATTATTAAAAAACCGAAAACCTGAATTTACATATTATTCGAACCAGAATATTGTTTTTAAAAAGCATAATGCATGATTTTGTTATAAGCAGATTTGGAATTTCAAATGTACCGCCATAAAGACCCCACATAATCTCCATAAGGAACACGAGTGTCGTCATGACCTGTATTTATACAGGGTGATTCATAATTATGGTAAAATATTTTAATACGTGATAGTAGAGGTGAAAATAAGAAAAAGAGTTCATATAAACATATATCCATAAACGCTTCATTAGCAAGCTTTACAGGGTGAAAGATTTCGCCCATAATTCAGTTCCTCTGGTGAAATACACCGATGCTAAATTGTTTGGGGACTAGTTTTTGAAAAACTTATGCTGGATTCATATGGGAAAATATTTGAAAAATTGAATAAAACTAGTCTGGAAGCTGTAGTGTGAGTAGTTTTTGAGAAAAAAGTTGAAATATGCAAAAAATCCAAGTAGAAAAACACAGACTTCTACGTTTGATGCCCAATAACTTTCTTTAATGACCAGTAAACAAATATTTTTTCACAATGAAAATTGTAGAAAATTTAATTCTGAAAAGAATGATGTAAGCTGTGTAAACTAAATTTAAATAAAAGTTGAATAAAATGTATTCTTTATGTAGTACATTACACCAAAAAAATTTGCTGTTTTATGTTGAGAGAACTAATAACTCATAGGTTGTAGCTGATTGCAAATAAAACATGGATTTTAATAACAGCTGTTCCAAAATAGCTGATTTATTATGTTTTAAATAAGAAAATATTTAAAAGAAATTATCAGCTGAAAATTATTTTCAGAAATATTTTATCTCACTGTTGAACAAAAAAAAACAAAACAAACTGTAAGTTAGGCCTACTGTAACCGCGCTGTGTTTTTTGTTTAATCTATTAACCAGTTATTTGTAACCATTCCACTCTGCTTTTGTGTTAAGTGTTAACTTTTTAAAAAATGGCAGGTAATCTTAGACATTATTCATACTCCGAATTAGCTGACATGCATTTAATGTATGAAATGGGACACTACTGTAATAGTACTGAAGCAAGACGTTTGTATCAAGAGAACTTTCCTAACCGAGTATGTCCAAGTTCAAGGTTTTTTGCCACTATCCATCAACGTCTGTCTGAAACAGATTATTTGATATCCAAAGAGCACATTTATGCAGGCAGGCCCCGATCTACTATGACTGTTTAGTTAAAAGAACAAGTTCTTAATGAAATTTATGAACATCCAGAGAAGAGCACAAGAGAATAATTGTCAGTGCAGTTTTATGTCAATCAATCTATTATTTGGAGGATACTAAAATAGCAACAATCACATCCATACCACATCCAGAAAGTTCATACTTTATTGCCACGAGACTGTATTCCCCGTGCTGGTATTTGCTTATGGTTTTTAGTAAAACTTGTTTACCCAAACTTTTTAACAACCGTTTTATCTACCGACGAGGGACACTTTACAAGAACAGCTATCGTTAACGTCCACAACCTACAAATTTGGGCAGCTGAGAATCCTCATGTCATCAATCCTAATCTTCCACAACATCAGTTTTCAGTAAACATTTGGGCAGGAATCATAGGAGATCATCTACTTCTGTTCGAGCTTCCTCCCAGGCTTAATGGTATAATCTACTAGTCTTTTGATATAAGTTTAATGTCATTTAGATATGCTACTTTCATATAAGAAGAAAACTTTTCATAAAAAACCCGAATATTCTATTTGCAATCAGCTACAACTTATGAGTTATTAGTTCTCTCCTCATAAAACAGCAAATTTTTGTGGTGTAATATACTACATAAGAATACATTTTATTCAACTTTTATTAGAATTTAGTTTACACAGCTTACATCATTCTTTTCAGAATTAAATTCTCTACAATTTTTATTGCGAAAAATTATTCGTTCACTGGTCATTAAAGAAAGTTATTGGGCATCAAACGTAGAAGTATGTGTTTTTTCTACTTAGATTTTTTGCATATTTCAACTTTTTTCTCAAAAACTACTCACACTACAGCTTCCAGACTAGTTTTATTCAATTTTTCAGATATTTTTCCATATGAATCCAGCATAAGTTTTTCAAAAACTAGTCCCCAAACAATTCAGCATCGGTGTATTTCACCAGAGGAACTGAATTACGGGCGAAATCTTTCACCATGTATAGCTCGCTAATGAAGCGTTTATGGATATATGTTTATATAAACTTTTTTTCTTATTTTTACCTCTACTATCACGTATTAAAATATTTTACCATAATTATGAATCACCCTGTATACCTTGGTTGCGCGCGAACCAAACTCGCGCGACCTTCGATCATTTTGTGCACTGCTCGCGTTTCGTTTATTGCGCAGTGCGTAAGTCTGTTCGCAGCTTAAGAATTCAGGATACAAAAAAGGTTGGTTCTAGACGGCCCAAACACATAAAAATCCCTTATAAATTTAATGTCGTTGATAAGATTGTGAAGTATTTCTTTGAGGTGTTATTAGAAGTATTGATTCATTTTACTTGAGAATTGAGTTGGAATCGCTGTCTGATGTAGTATTTTGAGTACGGTATAAAAATTTCCTCATTAATACAATTATTAGAAATAATGATTCATTCATTAACAGAGACACAAATAATAAAATA
This sequence comes from Nilaparvata lugens, assembly GCF_014356525.2. Classification (NCBI taxonomy): domain Eukaryota; kingdom Metazoa; phylum Arthropoda; class Insecta; order Hemiptera; family Delphacidae; genus Nilaparvata; species Nilaparvata lugens. The sequence continues at coordinate 19,523,279 of NC_052508.1, forward strand.
CAATGTGATTGGGAGAGGATAACAGGCTGTGCCCAAAACTGTGTCGCTCCTAAATTTGATAACTTGGATAAAAGTCTAAAACAATAAGGTTATGTATCCATTTTTCTAAAATTATGGTTCTAATTTTCACCCAAAAACAAGATAAACTGAGAATTTTGAATTAAGATGTTTGAAAAACGTTCAAAAAATATTCTACACAAAACAACATTGATTAGAAAATTTGTGATTTCACTAAATTTTGAGCCAGAAATAAGCAACTATATCAATGTAATACTCACATTGTCCCTTGTTCATCTTCCGAAGGTAGAAGATATCTTCTATAAATGAAGTGGAGATCTTTTGTCTGAACTTGCTTAGCCAAATTTTTTATATACAAACGACATGAAGGTGGTCCGGTCTGGTAGTTTTTGAACACTGGAAGAATGCGTTGATCTGTGAAAATTGATGAGAAATCGATTAAGAGTTCCTGCTTTCAAAACTATATGTATCAAAATTTATACAAATAATGAGAGAATCTCGGCATACTCTATGCAGATTACCAGGAACATTGGAATCGTTCGACTATTACATCAATACCACTCTTTGATCGAATGAAGAGACCAGCATCATGCATCTGAATATTGGACAGTTTATTCTTATTACCGAGAACAATATTTTCGAACATATTGAAGGAAAATTTTTCCGAAGATAAATTATTACTAAGATACATTATTTATTCAGAATGTTGTAGGAGAATTTCCCAACATTTTAACCACGCTTATTTTTATTGTCTTCAAATTGGAATGAAACCTATTCTCCATTCTTACAACATAACTTTTTTTCGATTTTCATTCTGAACTGACGAAAGTTATTTGTTTTCAAAGGTTATTTTTCAATGCATTCTACCTGCATTTAATGTTTCCTGCTTTGTTTCTCATATGAAAATGACTTTCAACTCAATGTAATTTGTCTTCAATTCATCTCTCATACAAGGATTACTACAAACTGGAATAAATTATTAGAAATAAGAGGATGTATTTACCTCGAGTTGATATCCTGTTGGCTGCTAGCTGTTGTTCAGTGATACAAGTAGCAGAGCTACTCATCTCCTCATCTCTTTCTTCCATTGATTCCTTTTGTTGCTCATTGGCCGCACTCAATCTTGCTGGCAACTTTTCGAATCCTTCAACAGTACAAATACCTTTTTGAGTTTCTTCAGCCTCTTGAATTGAGCTCAGATCGGAAGTGATTTTCATCTGTATTTTCTTTGATTGAATGTCTTTGCTGGAAACCTTTTCAAACACCTCCTCAGTCGGGATTACATTCTTCACACACGGACCGCTCAACTGAGGTTGTTTCAAAAGTTTCAACCTCTTTACTTTACTTATTCCTTTATTTTGCTGAGTTTTTCTTTTCAGAGGAAAAACCTCATTCTGTTTTAAACTTCCGTCACTTTCAATCTCTGATTCCTCACTTTCAGCATCCGATTCATTATCTTCTTTATTCGAAGCCGCTGTTAAACTTTCACCTATCTCGCTAGCAGACTGATTTTCTGAGCGGTCATCAGGTGTATTATCTACTACGAGACTCGATTCAATTGAAAAAGACTCTGTGAAAGGACATGGTAAGTTCATTCTATTCATAAGATGTAACACTTGGGTATAGAATTTTGGCACAACAGCTAATGTTTTACAGATGTTGGAAAGAACTGATTTCGAAGGTGGAGGATACTGATAGGTGAGATGTACGGGAGGAGGAGCATTCAAATCGAGACCATTCGACCAGCTGTTCAGTTTATGTAAGAAAGTTTCATGGTATCTTCGAGTTTTACTTTCATCATCCACTGTCTGAATGCTGCAAAAAATAAAACAATTGATTAAAATAATTATTGACATCAACGATGAGATTCTCACAATTAGCATTTGAGGCTGATGTTAAAGCAAGAGCAAATCCTCATTTCAAGCAAGGACTACTGGAAAAAAATATGAAGCCGTAAGTGGATTCAGACATTACAAAACGAAGGGTGATTTGGATAAGTGAGTTTTGATTTATAACTAGAAAATAGAGCCACAGTTAAAAACAATAGATTCTTATCATTTCAGATTTATTTGTTCTGATATAATAATAATTTTTGCATTTGAACATCAACAAAGAACCAAGAAATATTTTTTTCTATAAATTCATTTCAAAGATATTGTTGAACAACTTTGTAGAATGTTGAACAACTTCTCACAATGTCTACAGTACTGTATAAACAGAAACGGGCGCCATTTTACAGATTTTATTTTTCGTACGTAATCAATTATTCTACAACAATTTTTCCTCTCAAATTTTAAAATGGCAACATTAGAGATACACACTAGAGGGGAAATGAATTTAGTTTTAAAATGAGTGTGTAACTGCAATTTCAAATTATCCGTACTTCACTGCCCAACCCTGTAGTTTCTTAATGAATAAAATATATTCGAGATTTGATCTTTATTAACAAGAACCAACAATATTTATATTAGATCAGATCTACCGAAATAACCTGAATCACAGCTATATATAATAGAAGGCAGTGGAAAAAGAAACTTGACAAAAATGGTCTCCTCTGAAATACACCGACTTGAATCTACACTTAAACGTGAATCTCACTACACAATAACGATTGATTGTTTTTTATTCAGAAAAGTAATACTTGATCTGAAACGACGGATCAAATCAGAGAATAAAATAAATTAGCTGGTATTAAATTTATTTAATTTTGAATGTTTCTATTTACTGTCACAATGTATTTCTTCGGGAAATAGAATTAATTTCATGAGCCTAATCTTTCTACTGGCTTTTGTAATTCAATAAATGCAAGCAGCATTGCTGAAATTCTTCAATACGGCTACTAAAAGGAAATTTTGAAGACATATTTTCTTATGTGTCACACAGGCTATGTTAGAAAGCTTCTATTTTTTCATTCGGATAGTTTCGTGACGTTCAAACTCTTATTAGTAATAATCAAAACCACTATTTATCTATTCCAATCTTCATTATTTACTGTATTTCATGAATACTGTTCTATGATTATGCTTATTCGTAACCTTTCAAGATGAAAATTGTAATGAAAGATTATAATGAATTGAAAGTTTATAATAGAAGAAAAATCAATAGAACACTTTAATAAGCTCAAATACATCAGCTTTCTCCCTTACCAATATCAATAAGCACGTTGAAATTAATCTGTACACACAAAGTGAATGTAATATCTGTACTGGTCAATCCACAAAAACCACACTTTATATGTAAATAGATATTGACCGACTGTTAGAAGCTATTACTTTTGAATTACCATGCTGGTTTATTCTGTATCCATTCCACCTTCTCTTTATCGCGGGCGAATTCCGCTGAAATGAGGTGTCCCAAAAGTTCTGTTTGATGCAGCCGTTTGATAGCTGCTTCTGCTGCAGCATGTGTTTTAAACCTGAAAAAAAATCATTTGAATAAGAATATAGGTCAAAGAACAATAATACAAATAAATAATATTGACGGGGTAGTCATTTTATTATAATTCATTAAAAGCTGGATGTAATTATTAGTAGGTATCCTATAAATTACTAGATCTAAAATCCAAACTAGGATTACCATCCTTTCACAAAATACCATAACGTTTTCTGAGGAATTTTTATTTTGAATGGGTACGGTGCACACTAATATCGTGGTTTGGGAAGAAATGCTAGTTGTATTCTTTATTGGAAAAAGAGCTACTTCGCCACTTTTTAGTAGCGGTAAGATCTCAGTAAACTAGACTCTGATTTCTGATTTTTGCAATGAAAAGATTCAAAATGAGACATCACAAAATTAAGAGGAAATGTAAACTATATCACAACACAGTCTTTAAACATTAAAAATCTAAACATACCAATTCTTAAAATATTTCATTTCTGTTCGTTTTGATACCAACTAACCCAAAACGTTCCAAAATGTCGAAACGAGTACAATATACATAACATTGTTATCTAGGAAGTCAGTTATTATGCGCAATATAGCTGTATTTTGTATTCATCCAGTATTGACTTGCTGATAACAATGACTGCACCACTTCTCATTTGTTAGTTGACTAGTCTTATAATAGATCCTCTAGAAATTCATCCTGCGTCCTTTACCCGTACAACCCGTACGGGACCGATAGCATCACGAATCAACGTTGATAAGTTTTTAAAAATAATTAAATCAATAGCAATTATGAGAAATTATCATAGTAGTTCCTGTTTTTCCAGTATTTGATTCAACTCCACAACTTTCCACAAAAACGGTCAAATCCTGCTTCACCGCCGCCACAGGTAGCCTGTTGAAGTAGCATTGTGCACTGAACTGCAGCATAATTGCGATCTCTGGAGGGCTAAATATTCATTTTACAAAATAGACTTCTATATAACAGTTGCTTCCTCTATCTATAAACTGTACTTCTCTATTAAATTACAAGTATTCCATGTGTATTGACCAACCCATAGCGACATGATACTCAAAGACGATCTACACAGAATTATTGATGAATTTTTATCTTTGATAGTGATGTATAGACAAGGAGTTATATCATTATTCATATAATATACAATATTTCTGTAATTTGACTTGACTGTGATTTATTCTTATTTTCTATCTGTTGGACTGTGATATAATTGTTATCATTTTTTTAATACATTGCAATCTTGTCTAAAAAGACTAATGAGCAACTTTTCTAATATAACAAAGGTATAATCCATAAGGTATATTTTTTAATAAAATAGGTACTTCTTACCAGGACTACTTCTAGCAATTAACTTGAAATTGACAAAAAATATATAGGCTAACTAAATTATCATGTATTATAGATACACATTCACACTATTAACACTGCTCTGCTTTTGGCACGTTCACTTCACAATACTACACAATTCGAATGGCTTGATGCGCTTCTGCGCAGCATATGTGTGTTGTCAAGTAGCTGAGTGACTTCGGATCCTATCTGCATGCTTGCGTACGAAGCACCAAATTTCTGATGAGACAAACTCCACCTTCAGATCTCCGTGGATGTCGGCGTACAGGATGAATCTTGGAGCATCAATGATGTTCTTCAAAATTTTGTATCACATCCACATTGCTCTTGCTGGCACAGTTCCAGAGCTGTATTCCATAGGATGGGATTCAGGATCTGCTTGTAGATAGAAAAAACTGAGTTTCGACCAATCAACGAGTAGATTTCTACCTTCTAGCTTATTCGTAATTGTTATTTTTTCACATGTGCTTTCCAACGCAACCTTGCTTTCAGAGTCAGACCAAATTTTCTAATGGTGAAGTTGACTTGGACAGACTTGGCCTCGCTTCTGCACTACACTATCTCCCCTTCCTGAATTATTTGGATGTGTAGTATGCTACATTTTATAACCTCTGATTTTAAGATGAGACTGGTTAGTCATGTGTTTTTCTGATATAAGGTAGATGCCTATATTTTCACTATTAAGTACCAACTCTAGTTATTGCTGCTTTCAAAGGATGCCATTGAATTCAATGCCATGATTTTCAATGAGTGATTCATTGCTTTTTTCTGTTCCCAGTCAGGTTGATGTCAAAATGGAAATTTTTCCAGGTTGAAATCATGGATTCCATGCCATGATTTTCAATGAGTGATTCATTTTTTTTTTCTTTTCCCAGCCAGGTTGTTGCTGCTTTCTACTTTCTGAAGCAGTTTTTAGAAAGAGGACAGTAGTACTTCTTGCTTGTTGGTTAGTATTAGCTGTAGAGTATGTAGCACTCCGACCTCTTGACTGCTACTCTTCAACTTGTTACAGATACTATTGACAGAGCCAGTTTGTGTATATGTTTTATATTTTTCAGTGGGTTTGGGAATTAGATTTTGACTAACTGAGCTCTTATAGGTATGAGTCTTATTTTTCAAGCCCCGCTTCCAATTTTCTGTAGTTCAATTGCCATAGTGCACCCTATGTAACTCGCTGTGTTAGCCTCTTCACAGTGAACACATTTTGGTGAAGAATTAGAGGGCTTTTTGCAATCCTTTGTTGAATATTTTCTCGCTTACTCCACACATCTCAGTTCCATATTGCAGCACTTTTGAGGGTCTACATAGGCTTGACATCGCTCACATTGAGCTATTAGCTTTGCCTTCTTGATAGTTTCAACTTCCACTTTACAGCCTAGGACAGTCTTCAACTCGAAAATTTTCCTAACATCTCCCACGCAGTTAAAGCATACGAGAAACATCTCAAATTGCTCTTTAGTCTTCCACTTGAGTTTATTGACAATGTCCAGGACCTTGTAGCATTGTCTCTTCGAGACCTCTATAATAGAATCAGGACTGCATAAATGGTAAATTTTCTTTATCATCACTCTGATTGGTCGAGGTTGATTATTTTCGTAGGAATGTTACTTGTAGCTGTTACATCAAGCAGTTCTTCATATTCCGGAACCAAAAATTGATTCATTGAGACATATCTCTTCAAGATATATTTATTTCCTATTGAATGGAAATGGTCTATTTAGCAATTTGCCATTGACCAGCTAAATAGCTCAGCGTCGCACTCACGCCCGAACTTTTGCTCGCATTACCAATTTTTACATTTACAATAACTTATCCTAGTGTTAATTCAACTGTTTTCACGTTTTCACTAACGCTATACTACTACCAATCCATAAAATCACTTCTCAGGTAATACGTGATGAAACAGAGAAAGACAACGATCTGAAAAACATCATTCAAAAAAATGAAAAATAACTCAGAAGAGACCGAATATACTCTAGTCGATGATATTATATTTCGTAAGGATCGAGTAGTCATATCCACCAATTTACAGTCACAGATATTGAGTGAGATACATGAAACTCACCTTGGCATTACCAAAATGAAACAGTTAGCACGACGCTATGTATACTGGCATAACATTGATAAAAATATTGAGCGACCAGTAAAAAGCTGAAAAGCCTGTGTGCAAATAAAGTCTAACCCGCCTAAGGTTGTAGTCCATCCTAGGGAATGACCAAAAGAAAACTGGGATAGAATTTACGTAGATTACGCAGGACCATTCCAAAATACTTATTTTCTATTTTGCGTCGATGCAAAATCAAAATGGATAGAAGTTGAAATTTCAAAGCATGCACCTACTAGTTTAAGTACAATAAATTTACTTGCAATTTTTTTCGCTATTCATGGATACTCAATCGTGCTAGTGAGTGATAACCACTCTATTTTTCAGAGCGATCAGTTCCATACTTATTGTACTGATCATGGAATTTTCCAGAAATACACTGCCCCGAGCCATCCAGCTACAAATGGATTAGCAGAGAGAAATATTCAGACTTTAAAGAATAAACTAAAAAATCTTGATATTTATATAGATTACACTCAACTTCTCTGCAAGTAAAACTTCAAGAGATCCTACTCCGTTATAGAGCCATGCCACTAGCATGTGGGAAAACTCCAGCCCAGTTATACATAGACAGAAACATCAGAATCAGGCTTGATGCTGTTTTCCTTTACCAACTTGAGCCTGCAAGCAACAAATCAAAATCTGTTCGCTCATTCAAGGAGGGGGAGAGAGTACAGGCAAGACCCTTTGTGCAAAATAAGTATACATCTGGAAATTTGGTACTGTGTCCAAGTGTCTGGGTATATGCCATGTAATATTACATTTTTTTCTCGATTAAAATCGAATCTTCAATTCGAGATCTATAAAACTTGATAGTAAATATCAGAGTAATCGATATGCAGACAACTTTTTAACTGAGAATTTATCATAAATAATTCTGTTGCACATTCCATGGTATCACCGAAACTGAGTTAACAGAATTACCAGATGAATAGATCATTATAAATATAGAGGATATATAAATTTAAAATAACAGTTTCGAAATAAAGTTTTATTGAGAACAAATGTAAAATGTAAATTCTAAACTTGTAATTTATAATTTTTTGGAATTTAATATCGGTGACGTGTTCATAACGTCGACACTGGTTTTGAGGTGGGGCTTTGCTCTGTACTTGTTAGGCCTCTCTCTAAAAAATGGTGGCTGGCTATGTGTTCTAATTTTGTGTTCTCTGAATATTTTTCTGTTTAATTGAATTTTTAGTGTTTTAAATTGAGTTTTGAACAGTTTTATGGTGTTCTAATTTTGTATAAATTGTTTTGTGTGTCTACAAGCCTATAGCCTTTGTTTTTCAACTATATAAATGGATAAGTATTTAGCTTGTAATGATGCTAGATGCTTAAGTGTGTAAGGTATTGTTTTGTGGATTTGTGTTGTATATTGCCAAAATTCTTCTGAAGATTATAAGTTGGTTTGCTCTGAAAACTGGATTTCTCATTCATAAGCAATAGATCCATCCATAGTTTATCAAGAATCTACCATTTTGGAGCCGATAACTTCCTTTAGGTTAATAGGTGTGAAATGCTATCCAACCTATTTAGGAGAAATTGGTAGCATGGCAAATGGTACGCCCTGGTGTGGGACTCAAACCACAAAATATATCCCTGGTTATAAAAAATTATTGGTAGGATAGATATCTTGATGGATTATGAATGGGAGATGCTGCTGAGTGGGAAATCGGTTCAAGAAAAATCAGGTTCTAATGAGTAAATATTTTTTACGCAGTAGCAAGATGGAGAACAATAAAAATAATGAAGTTTTATCCAGTGAAAACATTCAAAACTTAGATGAAGAATCTCAAGATTTAGACCTAACCTTAAACAATGACTTAAACGATAGTGTAGCTGTAAGTGAAAACGTTTCAAATGTAACAATTCATGAGGAAGTAGTAGAAATATCAAATGAACAAGTATGGTAGGAGCTAAAAATGATATAAATCCTATAGCATTCTTAACACAAAAGTTTGATGAGCAAAATTCTAGATTTGATGAGCAAAATGCTAGGTTTGATGAGCAAAATGCTAAGATTGATGAGCAAAATGCTAAGATTGATAATTTGAAACAAGATCAAAATGCTAGGTTTGATTATATGAAGCAAGAATTTGCTAGCATAAGACTAGAGCAGGTTAATACAAAGCAGAAAATTAAAGAGATAAATGATACATTAAGTAAAAATCACAAAGAAATAGGTCATCTACAGCAGAAAACTAATGATCTTGAAATATCAATGTTAGATGTAGAAAAATCAATGCAAAACAAAATCATTCAAGTTTCTGATAGGGTCAATGAGGTTAATGAAAGAGTAAATAAAAATAAGATCATATTTGAGCAACAAAATATGACACAAAATGCTATCAATGTAGAAAATAATGAAAGTATTAAGCATGTTGAAAAAGAGGTTGTAGAATTAAACGAAAAAGTAGACAAGGAAATCAAGGTATTATCCTCTTTGAAAATAGATTGTCAAGAAAATACAGCTGCTATAACTGAGGTTAGGAAAAAGATAAATAAAATTAACATGTCAACAAAACCGATGTGTAATCATACTGGTAACAATAGTAATTTCGATAGGTTTGAATTCCAAATGCTAATTGACAAAAAGAATCCAATGCATTTCTTAGTAAACTTGACCGAGTATCTTGAGAGAAATGAGATCACAAACTGAATCAAAATTAAGGGTATTTTGGAAAACAATTTTAATTCAAATTTTGCTCATCGTGATTGGTGGATTTTCATCCGTTTTGATGTAAATAACTTTGAAGAATTTAAAGAGAAATGCATTGCTAGATTGTGGTCAGACGACATTCAGTCATCTGCTAGAAATGATTTGAGATTTGGAAAATATAAGCCAAACTTATCTAAGAATCTTACTGAGTATTATATTTCTCGTTTCAACATTGCTAAGAATCTAATTCCAGCCTTAGATAAAGATACTATTTTCAAGTTTTTGAAAGGTAATTTTGATGAAACCATATCTACAGCTGCTATTATTCGTAACATTAAGACTAGTGATGAGTTCATTTGTTTGTTGAATGAGTTTGACAATACTGACACTTACAAAGTAAACAGACAAACGCCCCGTGATCATAACAATGCTCAAGCCGGAGGTCAAAATAAAACAATAAGTTTTCATCAGAGTGAACATAGGGATGATAGAAATAGGTCTCAGAATTCAAATAGTGTAATGTTTCATGATAATAATAAGCAGTATCAAGGAGGTACCAAAATGGACCAAACAATAATGGTCATAGAGATCAAAATTTTCAGAATAATTTCAGAGATAATAGAAATCATCAACTTGTGAATTCAAATCAATCAAATTCAAATCGACCAGCTAACAACTACCAGTTAGATTTCAGCTTCCCACCGCCAGGTTATATGCCTGCTCAAACTTCAAATCAGATGAATGCAAATCATCCAAGACAGAATGTTCCTTTAAACTAATAATGGGACGACGAAACGACAGCCCTGTTCTCCCAGTTAAGGAAAGGTCAAATTTTAGCCGTAGACACGAATAAAATAAATATTGAATCTGAAACTTCAAACAGGTTAGAAATAAGAAAGCCAGAATTAATCAGTCAAATTCATGTGCAAGAAAATAGTTGTGAGAATTTAAGTAATGAAGTAATACCTAGTTATCAAGAAAGTCATATTAAAGCATCAAGTGTTCATATGGTACATACTCCAGAAATTCAGGTAGATGAAGCTATGAATAAATCTGAAACTGTTTGTCAAGAAGAACCATACATGGTAGGTTGTATTTTTAATGAACTATTGGAGGAACAAGAGAATACACCACCTACTGGATATGATTTAGCAGGAATAGAAGTACAAATTTTCAATAAGAAATATCAAATGATTATTGACACTGGCTCTGAGGTAAATGTAATTAATGAGAAACTTGTTGATGAAATGAAGAAAAACAATCTCAAGTTGAACTTAGTACCAGCTCCTAATGTAAGTATAGTTGTAGCTACTGGTATGAGACATAAGAAGGTAAATAAACAGATTATGTTAGAGGTATTTCTTGATAAGTTAGAATTGCCAATAGTTTTTCTTATAGTTCAAGATTTGAATGTAGATATTTTGGTGGGTTGTGATTTCTTAAAAGATGATGGAGCAGTTAATGATTTTAATCAAAATATGATATCATTGAAAGATTGTTGTTGTGGTCATTCTTGAATTGTAGCGTTGTTCCGTGCGGTGCTGCCTCCTGGCGGTGGATTGTCAAAAACTGTCGTCAGACTAGGTTTTTTCTTCTCAGTCGGAAAAGAAAGCAGACGGATTCAAGAGGGTGCAAAACCAGACCGTTCCGGCTTACCTTATTTGTTATTTTGTTATTTGTCTAACCGGACATTATATGTCAATAGTTGATTGAAGTGTTTAATGAATATCGTGAATATTTGGGAGAAGCATGGAAGTAGTATAAAAAGGCCGGTTCTGGGGCACAAGTGCCCCAGAACCGGCCTTCACCTCAAGGTCACCCAAGTTGACCAAACCTAACCTCAAGGTCATCCAGGTCAACCAAACCTAACCTCAAGGTCATCTAGGTCAACCAAACCTAACCTCAAGGTCATCTAGGTCAACCAAACCTAACCTCAAGGTCATCTAGGTCAACCAAACCTAACCTCAAGGTCATCTAGGTCAACCAAACCTAACCTCAAGGTCATCTAGGTCAACCAAACCTAACCTCATGGTCATCTAGGTCAACCAAACCTAACCTCAAGGTCACCCAGGTCAACCAAACCTTGTTAAAAAAAAATAATAATAAGAAAAAAACACATAAAATTGGGAATAAATGGGAAAAAATCACTAGGGATCTTGAACTGGGGCTATAAAAGGAGTTGTTCTGCAAGGAGTGGGACATTGTATCTTGTGCAGTTGTGCCGCCAGTACGTGTGTGTGATTTTTGTGTATTTGTTTTGGATTACTTTCATCTTTATCAACATCAAGAGTAAGTACCAATGCATTTTATAGCTATATATATATATATATATATATATATATATATATTATATATATATATATATATATAATATATATATATATATATATATATATTTATATTATATTCCTGATTTGACAATTAAGTTCAAAAGAGTTGAATTTTGGAGTAGGTGGTTTGAGACTGTCAATTAAATTCAAAAATGATTTAAATTCAAAAGTGACTAGTTTAATCGTGAATTAGGTTCCAATACATAGAGTAAATGACATAGTCAAAAATGACTAGTGTAATTGTGAATTAGGTTTCAATACATACATACAAGTTGAGAGTTTAATTGTGAATTAGGTTCTTTGAGTTGGTGGTTGTAATTCATCCTAACCTAAAAAACGTATAACAAGTCTTTACCATAGAATTAGGCTGTACCCACAATATGTTTGACATTGATAGTGTGTATGTCGTTTCAGACATAGAAGTAGATCCCCTATCACGAAGTAGATCCTAGACCCCATTCACATTCCCCCACCCCACCATACAGCTCCCGACCATCATCCCTGGAACATTCAATATAAACATCTATGAACCTCCATCCCCAACACACTCACACATCTGACCCACGATCCTAGATATTGATACTGATTCACCGCCTTCATCCCCCACATCTGTTGATAGTGATGGAGGTATATATATATAAAGTTGAATACTGCATACCATACTTATACAATATTGTTTTGCATTGTTACAGATGAGCAAAGCTGCACGATGTCAACAAACAGCAAACTCAGTGGACGAGTTTGTTGTTCTGGAGGAGGCATTTAAATCCGGACTCACAACTCTATACTACAATAATGCATACAAGGATGAGCCTGCCAAAGATTTCCACACCTTTCTGAATGGTCTGAAGGATAAAATTGTTCACATCATCAGTCAGCAACACCAGACACATGGAGCAATGAAGTTCAATCTAGTATTGGAGGCAACATATTTCCGCAGCACCCTTGATAAGACCTTCTTCGAACAAGAAGAGTTTCAGAACGTCGCCTTCAAAACTCCAAACTACACCATCTTCAGTATCATCAATCTTCCAGACATCATCAACCAAGCGTGCATGACCCTACTGGATGAGGAGTCGAAATTCGAAGGAAATTCCAGTGGATGGAGTTTGCTTATCATCGATGGATTGCTCATCAGGATTAGCAAACATATTCCCCTGCGTGGATCATCCTACATCAGTCTTCCACCTCTTCTATCAGCACAAAAGGCAATCATCAATCCTATAAACAAGGACCAGCAATGTTTCAAATGGGCTATCCTCGCCAAACATGTACAAGGCAGTAATCCTGAACGAGTCAACAACCGATACCATCAATTGGAAGAGAGATACAACTTTTCAGGCATTGGATTTCCCACTGCCATCAGTCAAATCGATATATTTGAGAAAGATAATCCAGAGGTATCAGTTAATATTTATGGTGTGGATGAGAAGAATGTTATATTTCCAAGAAGAGTTGGAAATGCAATGAAGGCAGATCACTTTGATCTTCTCCTCCTCTGTGAGAGTAAGGATGATGATGATGATGAAAACAGCACCCTTGAGGATGACAATGAACATAAATTAAATAGCCACTACTGCTACATTAAAAATTTTGAAAGACTTGTGGGATCCCAACTCACAAAACATCAACATAAAATTATCATCTGCAGACGATGATTCACCCATTACACCCAGAACAGAGATGGAGAATGCAGGATGGCTGAGCATGAAGAGTATTGTGCTAGCAATAATATAGCAAGAATCATCATGCCACAGGTTGGAAAAGATGGTAAACCTCCAACCTTAAAGTTTGAGAAACATGTGCAAAAGTATAGAGTACCTGTTGTAGCATACGCCAATTTTGAGTGCATCCTGGAGAAACCTGATGAAGACAATGAACAATAGATTGGTAAAGCTACCAAAGTTATCCAGTATCATCGGGCAATGAGTTACTGCTTATACTTTGTGTGGGACCCATATTTGGAAGATTCCTGGCTGACAATCACTAACCTAATCCCTCATGAGCCGATTGTCTACAGGGGTCCTGATGCCGCCAAACATTTCATGAAGACCCTCACCATGTATGCAAAAGATTTAGATGAGGCAATTGACTGTAGGTATATCAAGTTGCTCCCACTAACCAAAAGAGAGCAAGCACGACATAATGCAGCCGATTTCTGTGAGGCCTGCAATGAGTGGTTCAATGAAGATAAGGTGTATGACCATTGTCATATAACTGGTATCTACCGGAATGCATTATGCTGTAAATGCAACCTGCAGCGACAGCAACAATCATTCATACCAGTGTTTCTCCACAACTCTTCAAACTACGATACACACCTCATTATTCCAGAGCTGGGTAGAGATAAGGATCGGCTGTTTGTCATCCCAAACTCATCGGAAAAGTATATATCATTCACCAAACAAATATCTCCAAAAATGCACCTTTGATTCATCGATACATTCCAGTTTACGCCTGATAGTTTAGACAATCTGGTCACCAACCTAGTCAAATCAGCATCGAATCCGGAAGACTTGTACAAAGTGCTGCCACATACTGCCAAAGTGTTTGGAAACAAATTGAGCCTTGTCTCAAGGAAAGGAGTGTTTCCATATGACTACTGTGATTCATGGCAGAGACTCGAAGAAACATTGCTACCACCCAAAGAGGCATTTTTCAGCAAGCTGGTTGGTAGGAGTGTTAGCAGTGATGATTATGAACATGCTCAAACTGTATGGAACCAATTCAGTTGTAGAGCTCTGGGAGAGTACAGTGACCTGTACTTGAAAACAGATGTTCTCCTGTTGGCCGATGTCTTTGAGAGCTTCCGTGATGTATGCATGAAGACTTATGATTTGGATTGTGCGCACTACTTTACATCTCCAGGCTTTTCCTTTGATGTCATGCTGAAATATACTAAAGTTGAGCTTGAGCTCCTTACTGACTATGACATGTACATGTTTATCGAGCGAGGTATCAGAGGAGGAATAACAAATTGTATACACCGTCATGCTGTAGCCAACAATGCCTACACAGGAGCGCCTATTGACCCCGAGAAGCCTACATCATATCTCCTGTACACAGATGCGAACAACCTGTACGGCTGGGCAATGTGCCAACCACTTCCATGCCGGAAATTCCAGTGGATGAAGAAAGATGAGTTGGAGGGGGTAAGCAGAGGTATTGAGGGTGTTGGAGATGTTCAAAAGATTGGCTACATCTTGGAGGTGGACATTGAGTACCCTTCTGAATTGCATGATGAGCACAATGACTTCCCATTCCTGGCAGAGAACAAAAAAACTCTTAAATCTAATCATGTACGACTCATGACTACTCTAAGCAACCGTGAAGCATTACCGCACCCTCAAGCAAGCAGCATGGATTGAAAATCACTAAAGTTCATCGAGGTGTAAGGTTGTTAGCAGGAGGACTTCCTAGCACCCTACATCATGCTAAACACCAGACTTCGACAACAGTCAAAGAACAAGTTTGAGAAAAATTTCTTCAAACTCATGAACAATGCTGTGTTTGGTAAAACGATGGAGAATGTGCGAAAAAGAATGAGCATGGAGCTAGTGAATGATGAGAAGCGTTTGAAGAAACTGATTGCTCGACCAGTGTACAAGGATCGTATCATATTTGGTGAGAATATTTGTGCTGTTACGATGCATAAGGAAGAAGTAAAGCTGAACAAACCTATCTACATTGGTTTGACAGTGTTGGACATAAGCAAGACCCTTATATACCAGTTCCACTACGATGTGATGAAACCTACGTACAAAGAGAACCTGCAACTGCTTTATCAGGATACTGACAGCTTATTCTACATCGTGAAAACTGAGAACCTATACAACGACATCATCAACAAACAGCAACTGGAAGATACCTTTGACACTTCAGAGTACCCTGCAGACCACCCATGCTACTCGGATGCAAACAAAATGGTGCTTGGAAAGTTCAAAGACGAATATGCTGGCCGAGTGCCACTTGAGTATGTAGGCCTACAATCAAAGCTATATGCCTGTAGGTGTTACAATAGTGATCCAAATCAGCTGACAAGTGGATTGATAAAAAAAAAGCTAAAGGAGTGAGGAGACCAATACTTGGGCGAGAACTCTTAAAAATGCATCCAGATGCTGAACATTACATAGGCTTCCAAGACTATCTAGATTGTCTATATGGTGATGAGGATATCTATAGAGAACAAGTGATGTTTGGCACTAGGAAACATCAGATCATGACTCAAGTCATGAGAAAGAAGGCACTGAGCAAAGCTGATGAGAAGAGGTATATTCTAGATGATGGAATTACAACTCTTGCACATGGACATTACAAGATCCCCACTCTAGCACACATTGATGAGGAGAAGGATGAGGAGGCAGAGGAAGAGGAGGATGAGGAGGCAGAGGAGGATAAGTCACACAACAGCAGTGTTACACTATGGACAGATGAAGAAATGAATATATCTGACAATGATGATGATGATAACTCATACCCTCCCGCGGCTAAACGCCCACGCACCCCATCATCGCAAGATCAGCTCATTGATGAAATCAACAAAGATGGCTCAGCATCTCAGTATAGCATACTGAGAAAATTGCTTGAAAAGTGACGTCATACCTCATACCTCATACCAATGCCTTTTTTTTTTATTTTTTTTTATTATTTTTTTTTATTTTTTTTAATTTTTTTTTTTAAACATGGTTTTGTTGACCTGGGTGACCTTGAGGTTAGGTTTGGTTGATCTAGATGACCATGAGGTTAGGTTTGGTTGACCTAGATGACCTTGAGGTTAGGTTTGATTGACCTAGATGACCTTCAGGTTAGGTTTGGTTGACCTAGATGACCTTGAGGTTGGGTTTGGTTGACCTGGATGACCTTGAGGTTAGGTTTGGTTGACCTGGATGACCTTGAGGTTAGGTTTGGTCAACTTGGGTGACCTTGAGGCGAAGGCCAGTTCTGGGGCACTTGTGCCCCAGAACCGGCCTTTTTATACTACTCAAGGAGCAGTGAAATTAATATTGCCAAGCAGCTTGTAATCATCACCAGGCCACAGTATCAGAGTATCAGAAAGGTATTTCCTTTCCCAAAGGTATTTATCCTTCTCATTTCTATATTCCATCCTGTATTTCGATTCCAATACCTTATAATTGATAATTTGGCACATATAAAAATTATGACTGGTGAGTCTATTATCTATACTAATTTTAGAATTTCCATAGCTTTGCTCACAGTAAAGATTTCTTTTAATTCCAGCTTGGCAAGTATTTTCATTAAATACAATAATAATTTAGATACAGTCCTCTCACTCTACAAAACATTTTGGTCCTACAAGCCTAATTATCATTGAATCAGTGAATTTATTGAATTTGAAACTTGCTTTTTCCATTTATTATTTGTATTTTAGATGTTGGAATCTCACAAGTTTTTTGTAATTGTCGGTACATGCTCAAAACAGGTTCAGGCTCAAGGTCAAATTGAATGACCTCATTATCTTCTTATCTCTGTTGAGCATTTGACTTTATCGATCGATTATCAGCAAATAAACTATGAATATTATTGTAGATATTGTTTTATAGCTTTGTACTTGAATGAGTCTGCTTTTCACTCAACTGATTGGAAGTAAAGAAACATCGAATTAGATGTTCTTTTATTGTTCCTATTTTGCCTTTCTTATTTTGCGTTGTATATTTTTGTTAATTTGAATAGTATTTGTTTTTTATGTCATTTCGTTGGTTAATATGACAGACAAGGTGGAAAAGACGTTGAAAGTCTTGCAAGCAAGAAAACAACATTTATTCTTACGAATTCAGCGTTTGTATGACTTGTCAAAAGGCATTGAGGATAAAAAGGTTGCCGATCAATTCATAATCTTAGGAGAGAATCTTCCAAAGACATTGGAGGAATTCGAAAGTTGTGTCTTAAGAATTCAAGAGTTGGAAATTGAGTTGAAAGAGGATTATGTTCCTGAATTCACAGATGATCATCTCGATTTAGTGGCTTTCATGCCTGTTTAATGCATTGAAAAAATTAAATCAATCAGCTGAAACTGAAGTTGTATAAAATCCCACAGTTTCAGCAGTTACTCAATCAAATCCTGATTTTGATTTGCCATGTATAGAATTGCCGACTTTCGATGGGAACCAATTGAAATGGGCCAGTTTCTATGAGTTGTTCAAGGTTTTAGTCCATGATAATGAATCTTTGACCAATCAACAGCAGATACAGTATTTATTCTCACAATTAAGTGGTGAAGCGGCTAATCTTATTCAGCATGTATCACCCATTGGGGCCAATTACCAAAATATATGGACGTCATTGGTTACTCGTTATCAGGACACGAGATCTCAGACCGAAGCCTATATTTTTGAATTTGAGGCTCTTAAAGTCGAAAGTAGGTGTGGTCTGACTGCAATTCTTGATCAATTTTGTGCGCCAATCTCGGCTTTGAAATGTTTGCGGGGAGTCAATCTTACAGATATTATTTTCTTGTATCACGCATTGAAGCTGTTAGATCCTGTAACAAGGTGTGCATTTGAGGTGGCAGTAAGAGATAAAGATGTTCCATCTTATGATGACTTGGTCTCTTTTATACAAAAACAGGTTAAATCTTTGCCGTTTGATGATAATAAATTGTTGAATTTGTCAAGTAATTCCATTGTAAAAAAGACTCAGACTGCTTCCAAAAATGTCAAAACTCACTCTCATTCGAGTTCAAAGGTGTTTGTCACTCATTCACCCAGCCATGAATTGTCAACTGATCTCAATAAAGCTGAGAGAGGTGTGAGCTGTCTGCGTTGTTCAAAAAAGGGTCATAAATTTATTGATTGCATTTTATTCCTGAAACAGACCCCTAGAGAAAGATATGCTTCTGTGAAGGAAATTTTGTATTGCTTTCGTTGTCTGGAGGATACTCATTCGAGTAGAGCTTGTAAGAGTAATAAAACGTGTTCTTTATGCAACCAGATGCACCACACATTGTTACATTTTGGGTTGAATGAGTCTAAAAGTAGTGTAGCGTCTGTGAGTGTTGAGAAAAATCTTTCTGTCACCTGTTATTCTGCTACTAATGGTAGTAATAGCATTGTTGTTTTGTCTACTGCTAGGGTGTTAGTGAAAAGTTCATCTGGTGGATTACATGAACTTCGTGTTTTGTTGGATAGTGGTTCTCAATCGCATTTTATTACATCCAGTGCTTGTGAAAAATTGAATCTTCCAATTAGTAAATTGAATACTGTTGTTCACGGTTTTGGAGGAAAGGAGACGGTTGTACGTGGATGTACATGCTTCTCGTTTCAATCTAGAATTGACTCAGATATTTGCTTCTCCGTTGAGTCTCTTGTGGTAGAGAGTATTGTTGAACGGTTGCCCTCTTGTGAAATAGATAGGTCTAAATTGTCTCATTTGAGTGGATTACAATTGGCTGATGAACAATTCTATTCACCAAATACAATTGATGTGATTATTGATGTTGAATTGTTACCTCATTTGCTGAAGTCTGATCGTGTGGTGGGAAAGGTGAATGAGATTACAGCTATAGACAGTCTTTTGGGTTATATCCTCATGGGAAGAGCTCCGGTTTTGTCATCGTCGTGTGATACAAGCAGTCATGTTGTGTGCAATCTTTCATTGGATAAAATAGTTCAAAAATTTTGGGAATTGGAAGAGTGCCCTGCCTCAACTCGACCGCTAAAACCTCAAGAAGTCGATTGTGAGAATAACTACATTTCATCTGTTTGTCATACTGAATTGGGGAGGTTTATCGTTTTGTTGTCATGGTTGAAACCCCCTGATAATTTGGGTGACTCGTATAATTCTGCCAAACGATGTTTTTTGAATTTGGAAAGATGTTTGGAGTTGGATTCTACATCGTGTGTTGCCTATCACAAAATATTGAAAGACTATTTGAAACAGGGACACATGTCATTGATAACTGATCAGTCTGATAAGAGTGGTTATCACATCCCACATCATGCAATTGTTAAAGCAAGCAGCTCCACAACGCCAATTCGTATTGTGTTTGATGCTAGTGCTAAGACCACCACATCGCTATCATTGAATGAAATATTGCACATTGGATCAAAATTGCAAACAGATATTTTTGTTGTGTTACTCAATTTTCGATTATTTCAAATGGCGTTGATAGCTGACATATGTCACATGTATCGTCAAATTGTGATGGAAGAATCATGTCGAAGATACCAGCGTATTCTATGGAGATTTTCTATCGAGGATCCAATCAAAACTAAAACTAATGTTCTCACAACTCTTCACACAGATGCGACTTGTGATAATGTGATATATTCATTGATTCAACGCTGTTCAAGCTACCAACGTTTGTTACATGTAGTAATTGTGATTTTGAAATTTGTTCGTGTATTACCTAAACAGGGTGAGTCTGATTTGAATGTAGCTGAAATGTATCTATGTAGACTTGTACAGAAAATCCATTTTACTAATGAATTGTCTCAATTGAAAACAGGAAAGTGTTGTTCAGTTCGTATGCAGAGTTTGTCTCCATTCCTAGAGAATGAAGTGATTTGTGTCGGCGGTCGATTGTCAACAGCTAATCTTGGTTTTGATAATTGTCATCCAATCATCTTGCCAAAAAAGGACAATTTTGTCACGTTATTGGTGAATAATTTCCATGTGAAGAATTGTCACGCTGGGCCCTGTCTGCTGTTATCCTTAATCATGCAAAAGTTTTGGATTCTGTCTGGTCGTCTTGTTGTTCGTAAATGTGTTTATCTTTGTAATAAATGTTTTCGGTGTAAACCAAAGATTTCAACCCCTAAAATGGGTAATTTACTCTATATATGTCTGTTTGTATGCATGTCTACAAAAGTACATATTGAACTCGTCTCTGTTTTGTCTACTCCAGCATTCTTGGCTGCTTTTCAACATTTTCTGTCTCGACATGGGCCTTGTAGAGTAATCTGCTCAGATTGTGGAACCAATTTTGTTGGCGCTCACGAGCAATTAGTTCAGCTTTCGAAATTTGTTAACTCTTCTATGTTCCAAACCAGTCTTATAGGTGATTTGTCCGATTATAGAATCGACTGGAAATTTATTCTGCCAGGAGCGCCCCATTTTGGTGGCATCTGGGAAGCGAACATAAAGGCAACAAAATCACATCTATTTCGTGTGATTGGTACTCAATTGTTAACGTACGAAGAGATGAATACCGTTTTAGTTCAGGTCGAAGCTGTACTGAACTCCAGACCACTGTGCTCTATGAGTGAAGATCCCAGTGAACCACTTGCATTAACACCAGCACATTTTCTCAAACTTACCCCATTGAAAGCTTTTGCAATGGAAGATGTTGTTGATTCTCCTGTCAATCATCTTACTCACTTTCAGCTGGTGCATCAACTAGTGCAATCCTTTTGGAGCAGGTGGCGAGTAGAATATCTTCATGAGCTTCAGGAACGAGGAAAATGGTGGAAATCGTCTACTCCACTTGAAGTATGCACTGTTGTAATTGTGGATCAGCCAAACCTCCCTCCACTGCAGTGGCCACTAGGTATCGTGGAACAAGTTTTTCCAGGGACAGACGGCCAAGTGAGAGTGGCTCTGGTGCATTTGAAGAATGGGTGTCTTAAACGACCAGTCACTAAACTTTTCCCACTACCCACTCAATAGTGAAGGGCGTAGTTGTGAATCTTGGTTTTTTTGTGTTCTTGGTTGTGGTTACATGTTTGGATTTTTGTATTATATAAACGTCATTTTTGTCTTTGCCCTAGCTGAAAAATATCTTTTCAGGTGGGGGGGGAATGTTGTGGCCATTATTGATTTGTAGCATTGTTCCATGCGGTGCTGCCTCCTGGCAGTGGATTGTCGAAAACTGTCGTCAGCCTAGGTTTTTTCTTCTCAGTCAGAAAAGAAAGCAGACGGATTCAAGAGGGTGCAAAACCAGACCATTCCGGCTTACCTTATTTGTTATTTTGTTATTTGTCTAACCAGACATTATATGTCAATAGTTGATTGAAGTGTTTGATGAATATCGTGAACATTTGGGAGAAGCAAGGAGCAGTGAAATTAATATTGCCAAGCAGCTTGTAATCATCACCAGGCCACAGTATCAGAGTATCAGAAAGGTATTTCCTTTCCCAAAGGTATTTATCCTTCTCATTTCTATATTCCATCCTGTATTTCGATTCCAATACCTTATAATTGATAATTTGGCACTTATAAAAATTACGACTGGTGAGTCTATTATCTATACTAATTTTAGAATTTCCATAGCTTTGCTCACAGTAAAGATTTCTTTTAATTCCAGCTTGGCAAGTATTTTTATTAAATACAATAATAATTTAGATACAGTCCTCTCACTCTACAAAACAATTGTTGTTTTCCATTTATAAAAAAGGATACCTTGAAGTACAATAGACTTTTTCATGTTAACATAGTAAGAGACCAAGAAACGTTCAATACTTTATGGAATCAGCAGATTGATAATTTAAGATTACAGCTAAGCAATGAATCTCCTGAATTGGTAAACAATTAATTGAAGTATTTGAAAATAACAAAGATATTTTCTCTGATAGTCCTGGATCTGCAAAAGATTATTTATGTCAACTTAAAATGAAAGATGATGTGAAATTAGATAAGAAGAGTTATCCGATTCCATATCAGTATAGAGATCAAGTTAAGAAAGAATTAAAGAAAATGTTAGATCAGAAAATCATTGAACCAGGTAGCTCTGAATATACAAGCCCTATGGTAGTAGTGAAAAAGCCAAATAATGAAATTCGATTATGTTTAGATGAAAGAGAAAAAAATAAGTACATAATAAGGGATTTTACAGAAACTGAACCAATAGATAACTTAATCATTCGATTCAATAAGTGCAACTACATTAGCAGTTTTGATCTCACTCAAGGTTTCAATCAGGTAAAATTAACTGAAGATAGTAAAAAATATGTAGCTTTCAATGTTTTTGGTCAGACTTATCAATATACACATCTACCATTTGGTTTGAATATTAGTGGTTCTGAATTTATCAAGTGCTTGTACAAAATGCTAGGTGAAGAGGTTTGTGAGTTTACTATTGCTTATATTGATGATCTTGCCATTTCTAGTATATCTCTTCAACAACATATCAGCCGAATTGAATTATTATTCAATAAGTTAAGGGAAAGTAATTTGAAGTTGAAACTGAATAAATCGAAATTTATTGCAGATAAGATAAAGTATTTGGGTTTTATTATAAGTAAAAATGGTATTGAAACAGATGACTCTAAGCTAAATGCTATTCAGAAATTTCCCATTCCTCAAAATTTGAAACAATTGCAGTCATTCATAGGTCTCTGTAATTTTTACAGAAAGTTTCAGAAAAATTATTCATACCTGACAAATCGTTTTAAGCATCTTCTATGCAAGAAAAATAAATTCATTTGGACTGAAAAAGATAATGATACCTTTCAAGAAATTAAAGATAAGTTCATCGACTGTGTGATCTTGAAACATCCTGATTATAACAAAAATTTCATTTTGGCCACTGATGCCAGTGATGTAGGAATTGCAGCTGAGTTATTTCAGGAAGGTGAAGATAAGGAACACTGTGTCATTGCATATGCTAGCAGAAGCTTAACAAAATCTGAATTAAATTACACAATATGTGAGAAAGAATGTTTAGCTGTATTATTTGGCTTAATGAAACTTCAAAATTATTTTGGTAATCAAAAAATAGTTGTCCGTACAGATCATAAAGCCTTGACCTTTTTAAAAAAATGTAAGATAGGACATGGTCGTTTGGGAAGATGGATTCTTGCATTACAGAATTTTAATATTGAGTGGGAATTTGTAGCAGGAAAGGATAACATTGTGCCAGATATCATTTCTAGAACTGATTATGAAGGTAATTTGGAAAATCGAAATTCAAATGGATTCAAGGTATTAAATATCATTAAGAGTGATAACAAGTTAATTGAAATAGTAAAGAAAATCAAAGAATTTCAAAAAGATGATGTTTGGTTAAAAAATGTAAGAGAAAAGTTAGAGACAGGTGATTTGAATATCAACAAATTTTTTAAAGTAAATGATGATCTTTTGTTCACTAGAAAATCTGGAAAGAATAGTTTTTTGGAAAGTTTGTGTGCCTTCAGCACTGTATGAAGAATTGATAGTTGAATTTCATGAAAGATTAGGTCATGTAGGTATATCAAAAACATGCAAATTTATTGAAGAAACTTTTTACATAAGAGATTGTTACAGACTTGTTACCAAAACTATAAGATACTGTAAGTATTGTCAACTTGTAAAGACATCAAATGAAAAGAAATTATTAGAAATGCATACCATAATTTCTGAGAAAAAACATCACAAAGTGTTCATTGATGTTTATGGTGAATTACCAGGTGGCAAATACAAATGGATGTGCATTATTCATGATGGCTTTACTGAGTTTACAAAGTTGTATCCTATAGTTAAGGCTAACGCTCATAATTTAGTAAAAGTTGTTGAAAAATATGTAAATGAATTTGGTAAATTTGAATATATAATCAGTGATAATGGTACTTGTTTTCAAAGCAGATTGTGGAAAGAATCTATGGAAAGATTAGGTATAAAATATTACTACACTTCAGTTTATCATCCCCAGGCAAATCTAAGTGAAATACCATTGAAAGAGGTAAATCGCATATTGAGAACCTACGTTCCTGTAAATAAGCATAATATTTGGTACAAGTATATTGATAAGGTTGAATTTGTCATCAACAACAATTTTCATGAATCAACTGGTCATATACCCTTGGAGCTTATGATGAATCATAAATTGGCACATCTTGTTTTTAAGTATATCAAATATCCTGTAGAAAATAAGTTTGAACTTGAAGAAGAAAGTATCAGAAACAAACGAATACTGTACAGAATAAAGAATAGAGGTGTCATCAGAAGATTCAAACAGAATATTCATAATAAACCCAAGTATAAATTCAAGGTTGATGATCTGGTTGTAATTCGAAATTACATTTTTGTCGAGCAAGCTGAAGAGGTTTCTGCCAAGCTGTGTCCTAAATATCGTGGACCTTACATAGTAAGAGATGATCTCAATAAAGGGTGTTTCAAACTTGAAGAGATAAGTACAGGTAAAATTATGAGAGTCAATCAATATATGATGAAGAAATACCATCAGAAAGCACACAATGATTAGGAATCCTGTGTTATGCCAGGATTCAGAATAGCATAATCGCTACACAGTGTATGGTAAGAGTCCATAATTGTGTCTTTTTTCTTTCCTGTAGCCTATTTTTCTTGGCCCTTAATCAATCAAATTTTGATTCTTTCCTGTCTTTGTGTAATGTTCAGTAAATTTCTTCTATGATGCATATTTTAACCAATCTTGTCCATAGTCATTTAAATTTGTATTTTTTTTCTGAAATAATTTTGGAAGTTAAAATAGCTTATTTTCCTAATCTTTAAATTGTTGATAAAACTTAACTTTTCTAAAATCTATCCATTGTAGTGTAAATAATTGTTTGCTTGCGGTATATTTTTTCATCATGTATTACATATTTCAATTATGTCTATTTTTTTTCAGGTATTATATTAGGTAACTAGGTTTTTCAGAGCAAATTATGTCCCATTTTCTCATCTTTTATTGCATATCGTGCCATAAGCCATATGTAATTAGGTTATAGTTTTCTTCTGGGAAACCATTTTACATTTTATATATATATATTTTTTTTTTTTTTTGCTGTCCAATACTTTGGATTTTTGATAGACAAGTAGGTGTGATTCTTTTAGAGGTGTGGGCGTGAACCACATATGGCTGGACTTGATTATCTGACCTACTTGTTTGCGATATAAAAAACCTTAAGACTGCAACATCAAATGTTTGTAAAAACTTTCACATACTTTTGTTTTTGTGGTCCGATACTAGAATCTGCTATCACATTGCCTTACAGACATCTAGGAACTCTCCACCCAGTCACAATAGTCAAAATATTTTTTCCTTCACCAGTTGTTTTTGTGGGAGTGATAGCTCACAATTATAACAAATTAGAGTCATACTTGGAATCTACAAAATTCCATAGTAGTATATTTTATTAAATATACTTCCTTATGAAAGTTTAGTACTGACATGTAGGATAGGCTCTAATTAATCTTTCTCTTCCTTGTATTATTTAGGAAATTTATTAACTCAATTTTTCTTTTTCTCTTATTTGTATTTTTAGGGAACTTATTTACCCATTATCCATTATCTTGATCGTCTTTGTATTGTGATATTGAAATGTTTGTACTTATTATACAGTCTTCAAATTCTGAAATTATTTAAAAATAAATGGTTCAATTTAGAACATGCTGAAATTAAATCTTATGTATAAATTCTTTTGTTATAATAATAAAACTTCAAAATTTGAAAGTATTAATGAATTGTGTAGCCATATATATGAGATGTTCAATATAAATGAAAGTTAACTTGAATAATGTTTTCATTAAATAAAAACATCTTGTGAAACGGAGAATCTAGTTGTCGTATCAGAGTGGCATTATTTGTAACGTGAAACAAAAGGCTTAACACAGTTCGACAAACACAGGCTAAATGGGCGTCGGAAACGCTTTATAGAGGAAAAGAGATAGGCAGAGACAGAATCGGAAAGGGACGAGTGACAAGAGATACTTTTTCACAGCTACCCCTGTTTCAAATGGTATCCAGTTTTCAGAGCAAACCAACTTATAATCTTCAGAAGAATTTTGGCAATATTAAAGAACAACACTTAAACATAATATAGCATCATTACAAGCTAAAATACTTATCCAGTTTATATAGTTGAAAACAATGGCTATAGGCTTGTAAACACAAGAAACAATTAATTATAAACAAAATTAGAACACTATAAACTGTTCAAAACTCAATTTAAAACATTAAAAATTTCAATTAAACGGAAAAATATTCAGAGAGCACAAAACACTTTTCAATAGCCAGCCACCATTTTTTAGAGAAGAAGAAACAAGTACAAAGTAAAAACCACACCTCAAAATCATTAATTACTTCATGAACACGTCACCAAAAAATTATAAATTACAAGTTTAGAATTTACATTTTATATTTGTTCTCAATAAAACTTTATTTCAAAACTGTTATTTTAAATTTATATATCATCTATATTTAAATAATCCATTTATCTGTTAAATCTGTCAACTCAGCCTCGGTGACACCATGGAACATGCAACACAATTATTTACGATAAATTCTCAGTCAAAAAGTTGTCAGTATATCGATTACTCTGATATTTACTATCAAGTTTTATAGATCTCGAATTGAAGATTCAATTTTAAACGAGAAAAAATGTAATATTACAGACTGCAACATCAAATGTTTGTAAAAACTTTTGCATACTTTTGTTTTTATGGTCTGATACTAGAGTCTGCTATCACATTGCCTTACAGACATCTAGGAACTCTCCACCCAGTCACAATAGTCAAAATATTTTTTCCTTCACCAGTTGTTTTTGTGGGAGTGATAGCTCACAGTTATAACAAATTAGAGTCATACTTGGAATCTACAAAATTCCATAGTAGTATATTTTATTAAATATACTTCCTTATGAAAGTTTAGAACTGACATGTAGGATGGTAATTAATCTTTCTCTTCCTTGTATTATTTAGGAAATTTATTTACCCAATTTTCTTTTTCTCCTATTTGTATTTTTTAGGGAACTTATTTACCCATTATCCATCTTGATCGTCTTTGTATTGTAATCTTGAAATGGTTTGTACTTATTATACAGTCTTCAAATTCTGAGATTATTTAAAAAATAAATGGTTCAATTTAGAACATGCTGAAATTCAATCTTATGTATAAATTCTTTTGTTATAATAATAAAACTTCAAAATTTGAAAGTATTAATGAATTGTGTCGCCATATATATGAGATGTTCAATATAAATGAAAGTTAACTTGAATAATGTTTTCATTAAATAAAAACATCTTGTCATATTATTAATTGAAATGAGTTAAAGGTTAAAATTTTCCGAAAGTTTTTGTAATTGATGTCTTTTTCTAAATTTTAAAAACTGTTTATTCTATAAATTTTGATATGATTGATTATCGTTTGAAATGGATGCTGGAGTGTATGTAGAATTTTTAGTGGGGTTGTTGATTAGAATTTTGCTGGTATGTGATTGTTTTTTGAGATGGAAACCCATTATTGCCTAAAGTAGGAATAACAGAGGTTATGACTTAGAGAGGCAGTAATGAGATAATATTTTTTGTGTTGATTACTTATGTTGATTGCCATAGATGCAAAATAATGATTAATAATGTTGATTGCCATAGATGCAGATGATTACTTATGAATATTGATTGCCTTTGAAGCAAAATATTATTGATGTTTTGAATGATTTCTTGTTTAATGATTGATAGTAAAGTTTTGTCATGAAATGTAGTTTGTGTTTAGAACATTGAAAAGTCAAAATAAACTATAGTATCCAACAAACAATGATTAATAATATTGAATAATTTGCTTTTCATAAAATATTTGAACAGTGAATAAATGGAAATGAAATTATTTTTTTATTAAAATTTTGTAATTGATGTCTCCATTGAGTTTGAGGAAATTTCACAGTTTATGTATTGCTGACTGTATAATAAGATGTTAACAAATTTCATTTTTATATTGATTATATACTTGTAAATAATTTTCATGTGTATTAGATTGTATTGGTAGCCTAATCAAAATTTTCTTTTAGTTTATAAGCATTTTAAGATAACAGGTACAGCGTGGACATTAACATCGAAATAATTATCACGTGAATCTCGAAATCAACAACAAGTGAACGCCATGAAGAGTGTTAAGAACATTTGGGTGATTTTCGAACTAGTGTGACTCATTAATTGACTATCAACGCCAATATCTACGCTGATATCTATACAAATGCCAATGCCAATATCTAAGCTGATATCTACACCAATGCCTACACCAATATCGATGCTGATGCCTATGCCAATATCAACGCCAATATCTGCTCTGATGTCTACACCAATGCCAACGCCAATATCTACGTTGATGTCTACGCTGATGTCTATGCCAATATCAACGCCAATATCTGCTCTGATGTCTACACCAATGCCAACGCCAATATCTATGTTGATGTCTACGCTGATGCCTGTGCCAATGCCAATATCTACATTGATGTCTACGCCGATGCCTGCGCCGATGCCAATGCCTGCGCCAATGTTGATGCCAATGCTTATGACAATGCCAAAGCCAATGCCGGCACCAATGCATATGCCAATGACAATGCCAACGCCTATTGCTGACCATGTAACTCAAACTTCAACACTACCACATTACCTGGAGGTAATTGCCATCCATGTTCACATTCACAACTTTGAATTCAGAATAACAGTCACAGTATCATGAAAGAATTGATTCTAATAATCCTCTCCTAAATTATTCCTGTATGCAGAACTCTAAACCTTGAAAGCTGAAAATATCAAAAAACCAAACCTTACCTAAATTAATCCTCACCTAAGTTAATCCTGTATGCAGTGTCTATCTCTTTTCCATAAAACAAATTACATTGTCATTTCAAGCCTGAAATGTACATTGTATAATTATATGATACAAAATTTATGTGACTCTGTATCGAGTTTGGTATGCAGCCGTCTACTACAAGCATGAGGCAATGCTAACTGAGATGTCACTTGTATCAAGTTTGGTATGCATCAGTCGACTACAAGTATCAGCCCAACACTACGTGCATCCAGATCACCCCAACACTACATGCATCCAGATCAGATCAACACTACGAGTATTCGGATCAGCCCAACACTGATGTCATCACACTTAACTGAAATTCATACTGAGTGCCTTAACGGACTGTTTTCCAAAATTTGCATTGATAAAATCAACCACGTCAATAGTGAAAGAAATGATCATTTTTTGATTTATTGAAATTTTATGTGAGAATTAAATGTAACAATTCATCAATTCATTAAAAAAAAAATATTTTTTTTTAGTCAACATACTAAATTTTTTTTATGCAATAAAAAATTGAATTTTTCTATCTATTAAATTTATGTGCAATTTCAAAAACTATTCTTTATATATATTAAACTTTCCGTTGAGATATTTTCCTTTAAATTATAAAGCTAAAACAAAAGTAATTTTGATATTCTATACTTTGAAATATTTTTGGAAACGTATAACAAATGCTATTGATGAATTTTTATAATAATTTTCAATATTATAGGATGACATGTAATGTTTTTATAGAAAAATTGTTACTGTTCTCGAATTTAATTTCAACAATTTCCATTTGTTTCAATGTATTTTTTTTTTCTTTGAATTCTCAAACAGTAAATTTTTTTTATGTCAAAAGGGGAGTATTTGTAATATTACATTTTTTTCTCAATTAAAATTGAATCTTCAATTGAATCTTTAAATTGAGATCTATGAAACTTGATAGTAAATATCAGAGTAATCGATATGCGGACAACTTTTTAACTGAGAATTTATCATAAATAATTGTGTTGCACATTCCATGGTATCACCGAAACTGAGTTAACAGAATTACCAGATGAATAGATCATTATAAATATAGAGGATATATAAATTTAAAATAACAGTTTCGAAATAAAGTTTTATTGAGAACAAATGTAAAATGTAAATTCTAAACTTGTAATTTATAATTTTTTGGAATTTAATATCGGTGACGTGTTCATAACGTCGACACTGGTTTTGAGGTGGGGCTTTGCTCTGTACTTGTTAGGCCTCTCTCTAAAAAATGGTGGCTGGCTATGTGTTCTAATTTTGTGTTCTCTGAATATTTTTCTGTTTAATTGAATTTTTAATGTTTTAAATTGAGTTTTGAACAGTTTTATGGTGTTCTAATTTTGTATAAATTGTTTGTGTGTCTACAAGCCTTTAGCCATTGTTTTTCAACTATATAAATGGATAAGTATTTAGCTGGTAATGATGCTAGATGCTTAAGTGTGTAAGGTATTGTTTTGTGGATTTGTGTTGTATATTGCCAAAATTCTTCTGAAGATTATAAGTTGGTTTGCTCTGAAAACTGGATTTCTCATTCATAAGCAATAGATCCATTCATAGTTTATCAAGAATCTACCATTTTGGAGCCGATAACTTCCTTTAGGTTAATAGGTGTGAAATGCTATCCAACCTATTTAGGAGAAATTGGTAGCACGGCAGCCATTACCATATCAAACTTGACACTGGCAGAAGCATTAAGCGGCACATCAAGCAGATTCAAGGTACTATGGTACTGGTACCAAAGAAATCGGTGAAATTTGGTCCACACCAGTCATATAAAAAGCGAAGATTACCAGAGCCACATCAAGTGATAGCTAGACCACCACCAGGACTTCAAAACATAGTAGAACGATCACGACGACCAGTTCGGAGTCATCACCCTCCTACACGCTAGAGGAATTATGTTCTTTATTAATCTTTCATAACGAGGTTTCCCATTAGGAGGGGAGACTGTGATATCCCTACAGATGTGGTTACCTTGCAACATAATATTGATGTTGATTCAATATACAAATTGAGTTATTTTTAATTATTATTTAACGAAAATCCTAAATAAATGCTGCAAATCATCCCAAAGACTTCTGCAACTGCAGACATTGACAACATGGTTAACAGCTGGATGGAAATTCTATGAGAACTACTATCCAAAAATTAGTTGCCAGCCCGGGAATCGAACCCAGTACCTCCCAATTGCTAGTCAGGAATGCTTACCCTTATACCAAACTGACAATCTCTGGATAGCAGCGCTCAACTTATATGAAGCCATATAAGTCAGGATGGCCACTATGGCTTCATATAAATTGAGCGCTGCTATCCAGAGATTGTCAGTTTGGTGTAAGGGTAAGCATTCCTGACTAGCTATTTGGAGGTACCGGGTTCGATTCCCGGGCTGGCAACTAATTTTTGGATAGTAGTTCTCATAGAATTTCCATCCAGCTGTTAACCATGTTGTCAATGTCTGCAGTTGCAGAAGTCTTTGGGATGATTTGCAGCATTTATTTAGGATTTTCGTTAAATAATAATTATATATTGATTAGCATTTGAATAAATGCATTCTCTATTTAATTCCATCTGTAAGTTATTTTTTTTATTATTATATTTTTGTTGTGTGAAGCCACAAATTCTGAGCGGTGCTCAAGTGGCATACAACATGTCATTTTTAGAATGGAGTCACATGAATGCTCTAAAACACTCCTCAATGGTATAAGGACAAGCCTCTACCAGTGTCCTAATTATCTTTGAAACAAATAACTTATAGCTACTACACAGCCTTAAATCCTCGGGGAATGCAATTAAAACACTTGAGTCCTGAATAATACGGTCCCTTTTCGAGAAGAGTCAGTCTATGGATAGGGAACTGGAACAATCCTGTATTTTTACCTCGTGTTTCATAAGTATGACAAATTCGGTTAACATTAAAAATGTTTTTGTTTTTGAACACAAACGAAACAACTTCAAGGAAGTATATCGCTGGAACTGTAAGTAGTCGGAGTGCCTTGAATATGGTCTTAAGGAGAAAGATGGACCCACTCCCCCCAAAATCCGAAATGCTTTTTTCTGCATTTTTAAGTTTGTGTTCAAATGAATTCTTCCAGCCCCCCAAAACAAAATACTAAATCTAATAAGTGAAAGAAAATACCCATGGTAAACCTTTAGAGCTGTCTTGAGATTTGAATTCGACTTGACAGTCCTCAGAGCAAAGAGAGCATGGTGAAGCCTTTTCTGGAGTTTCTCTATGTGACCATCCCACTTCAAGTTTGCCTGCAATTCAATCCCCAGAAAATTTGTCTTATCAGTAGCAGGACACTCCCATCCCACAATAGCTGGATCATTCGCATTACCTCTCATAGAGAACTTAATAAAATGTGTCTTGCTTAGATTAAGCTTCAAGGAATTATTATTTTTATCTACCATTCACAGTGTAAGCATTAAAAAGTATTTTCTATTCAATCATGGCTTATTTAATATGCATATTATGTTCAATTACAATAATCTTCAAATAATTCAGTTACTACTTACTTGATAAAAGCATTACTTGATTTTTTGTTTTTTCCACCCAATATCTTTACAGATATGGCTCCAAAATATCTAAGGAAATCCTCTTTTTCAGAATCACTCAACTCGTTAGATAGATGTCGTATCAACAATGTTTCTGAAGCAATCATACTCATTTAGAATTATAGCCTAATAGGAATATTGTAATGATTATACCGTCATTGAAGATTAAAAGTTTTAATAAAAAATAAATTTCTAAAATACCAAAAAAGAGCTTTAAAATGTTGGAGCTTATTTTTTCTGATAGTTATATATTAATATGAAAATAAAAAATCAAATAGTAAAGCATTTTCAGACTTAGTAAAAGATAAATACAGTAAACAACGCACCATTATAACAACAATAACGTAAGAACGTAACATAACCTTAATAATTGTTTTTATTTAACATCGAATATTCAAATGATACTCGATCTTAAAGATAGAATTATCGACTGCCGATAGTTGACATTTCAATCCAATACTATCGATGCTCGTTCCTCAGAAAATCTTTCATAGTTAATAAATTATAAGATATCTATTTTTAAAAGTAGTTTTCTTATTCTGAGGAAAAATATTGAATTTATTTTTAAGTTTATCAAACATCCAAACAATCAATGCTGAATCCAAATTTTAAGCATTAAATTTAATAGCAAACAGCTGTTACACCGGTGTCAATCTTCAATTGAAGGCGTAGGATCGTAGGATGACGCTTGCTGAATTTCAACAATAACGTGTTGTGTTTTTGGTTAGATGAGTAACTACTGATTTATTATTTTTGTCAAATACCTAAAAATGTCGTCTTCCGGTGATGTTCAAATGTTAATAGAGATGGGATTTACCAAAGATAAAGCGTAAGTCTTTACTTAATTTTAACAAGTTACTTATTACGTTATGCTACCTTTCTACAAAGGATTTTAATAACTAATTGTTGATGGTGCAAGAATAAAATTAATGATTATTTTGGTATGTTAACATATTATTAATAAATTATTTTGTTTTTAAAATATACGTTGCCTAAGTTATTCTTGTTGTAAATAAATTCTATTAGAAGTTTTTCTAGGTTGAGATAGGTCTAAGCTTTTTTGTACCCGGTAAGAAGATATCGTCAGTTTATTTGAATGTATAAGTTAGTTCATTTACTTATTTGTATTGTTAGGGTCAGTATCACTGTGATTTTCAGCAACATTAAAACTATGAAGATTAGCAAATAATTATTCCCCAACTCAGATTTATATTGTAATATGGGCTTCAATCACATTAAACCCAAAGATATCTTTATAGAGAAGTAGGGATGAAATTTATTTTATCAACTTTATTGGGTAATCCTAGAGGGTTAGATGACCCTTTTTTATGTAAAAAGATTAAGTGAAATATAATAATTATACAAAGAATGAAAGGTAAAATGAAATTTGTAGCCTACTCATAGAGACTATTGTTCCATCACTTTGACAAAATTTAGTTTTACTAGTTAGTAATTGGCTCAAATAATACAACCTTAATTTATTATTTATTTTCTTTGATAAGCAAGTATAACATAAGCTTTAATATTGTTGTTATTATGGGTAATTAATTTGATTTAAATTGATAAACGGTTTTAGAAAAAGTTCAACTTTGTTAATAATACTACAGTATTGAACTGATAAGACGTATCACAACTTAAGCCTATTGAAAAATCTGGTAATAATCGCAGGGTAGCCTTTTATTAATAATTGTTCTAAATGATTTTAGAAGTAGGCTAATATACAAATGTTCAACTGCAATCACAATAAGCTTATTAGTAATCTGTCTTGTATTTTAATACTTAATTGCCACGCAATTCATGTTTAGTTTTTAGTTCAATTACTAAATTATAAATTTTGATTGACATTAATGCTTATCTTCTCAATGAAGCTATGCTAAAGAAAGTTTACACTATGAACAGAGATGTGGAATTTATTTACATTGAAGTAAAAAAAACGGTAGGCTATTAATTTTTTTCATCCTACAGAAATTTAGGGTTAACAGCATTAAGTGCTCTCAACATCCTTTAAAGAAGCTTTTTCATTTTATTTACTCTTCAGTACCTTATACTTATTCTTTAGTTTTATTATTCATTGTAAATGTAAATCTTCAACTGTTATTGTTAATAAATCAACCCAAATTCTCGCGTACGCAGACGACATTGGAATATTGGTGAATGATATGAAGGAAGCCTTTAAAAATATTAAAAATGCAGCATTGTAAATGGGCCTCCACATAAATGAAAACAAAACAAAGGTCATGGTCACATCAACGAACCACAACATCGGGGAGAGGCCTCAGATGGATGATAACTGTTTTGAGGTTAAAGATGATTTTGTATACCTGGGCTCCCTCGTCGATGTTAAAAACGAAACAACAAAGTGCTGAGCAGAGCCTCAAAGTTTAAAATATATCGCTCGCTAATCCTGCCAGTACTCATGTATGCAGTGAAACATGGACACTGTCCAAAAAAGACGAGAGACAACTCAAAGTTTTTGAGAGGAGGGTACTGCGAAGCATCTGTGGTAGAATAAAAGTGGATGAGACCTGGCGGAGGAGGAAGAATGAGGAGCTCTACCAAGTATATCGTAAACCCGATGTGGTTAAAATGATCAAAATTGGTAGACTGCGATGGGCTGGCCACCTTATTCGGGCAGATGAGACATACCCACCAAGGAGACTCATGCTGTACAGGATGGAAGACCAGGAAGACCGAGACTGCGCTGGGTGGACGGTGTTGACAAGGACGCACAAGTGATTGGAGCCAGAGGTTGGAAAGCGAGGGCGGAAGACAGACGAATGGAGGCGAATACTGGAGGAGGCCAAGACCTGTAGCGGGTTGTAGCGCCACGGATGATGATGATGATGATGTTATTGTTAATATAATGCAGTTCACAGAAATCATTCCCCACACCTAGACTTGTCTTTGTGGGGAATATTCTTTATGCATATATTGTCTCTGCTGCTGTATTTTTTTCTTTTGTAAATAAAGACAATTTGAATTGCTAGTTCAATATTGAACTGTAGTTATGTGGTTAGCTCAAAAACATTCCAATTTATGTGTATGAGATAAGCATGTAAGTCAGAGTTTCAATTTTGTTTCATACCTTTAATATATTATATTAAGCCTAAACATTCAGTTAAAATCATCTGAATGTCCTCCATCATGATGCCATTGATCATGTTTGAAAAACGAAAAGTTGCAAATAACCTTTTCTTTTTGGCAAATTAGGCCCTAAAGTATCAGTAGCTTCTCCATTTACTAATACTGGAACCAGGTAGAGTGGAAGAATATCAATCTACATAAGTAGAAAATGACTAGTAAGAAGTAAAGTAGTTTGCTAATGGTATTGATATTTCCCTTTCAGGGAGAAGGCTTTGTCAGTAACTGGAAATCAAGGCGTTGAACCAGCCATGGAATGGTAAGCGATAATGAAGAAAACCTACGGTATTAAGATTTCACTTTCCAAATTTCAAAAGAATTCCATATGCATGCCTATTCGGATTTGTGATCTGGTGGTAATATTTTTATATCATTCCAATAAGCCTGTATTCCTTCATCATGTAAATTATATTTTATCTCACATCAATTTTAAATTAGGTTGTAGCGGTCGTATTTGACAACTGTAAATGCTAAAAAATGAAAAGTTTCTTATGTTAGGCTATAATTTTTTGTGTCAGCTCAAAAACATACTAATTTATGTGTGTGAGGAATTAATTCAATGAATCATTTATCCAATCATTCAGAATCGTAAGTATCATAGGCTTAAGCCTAAAACTGTTCCAATTCTAATTAATACAGCAGTCTAAATGTAGCTAACTTGTGTTACTTGAGAATGATTTAAAGATTAACCAGAGTTTTAGAAAAAAAATTAACAGTTTTATCATGATATACTATAATTTCTTTCGAAAGCTAATATATTGTCTTGAGAAAAATGTTGGAAATGCAACGGCGTAAGAACAGTCTATCATCCACTAGTAAGCTCGTAACTGAATCTTCTTTAGTAAACTGAATAGCCTATTATTGAAGACAGCACATGGTTGATTGCTCCAGTTTTTCAGAGAGTGATTTAAGTTTTGTGCTTTCAATTACAGGCTTCTTGCTCATGGAGATGAAATCTCCGCCAACAATACAACCGAATCAGGAGATCAAAGCAGCTCCAACGCACAACTAGGAAATACATCTTCAGCTCCTGAAATTGAATCGGCTGCCGAACAAGTTGCTAAATCATTGAAATGCAATGAGTAAGTGATTTTATAATGAGAATGCAGGGTTTATTAGGTATGGAACCCGTTCTCCGCAACGCTCTGCGATAAGCATCAATAGATGGCATCAGCTGAGGCATGGCGGCCTCTTTGTGACGGCAATGGGCTTTAGAGGGAGGGAGAGGGCTTGGGCGGAGGAGAGTGGAGATGGTGGATGATGTCAAGGAGGAGGGAAAATACTTCATGCTGAAGAGATATTGCTCTGGGCAGAGAGGAATAGAGAAGGAGAAATCATGTATGGACCTAGGCCCTAGGCTACTGATTATGTTGATGGCATTATTATGATCGTTTCTAAGTTAGCAAGATTTCAGGATTATAAGCCAAAAATAAATCGCTGATTTTTCACCAAAATTAGCTTAAAAACTGAAAACAAGTCCATTAATAAATCAATAATCAAACAATTATTTTATTCTGTCAAAATAACATGTATGAGTCTCATTAAAGAAAAAATCTCATTCAGAATTTAGCTTCTTATTCCCTAACCCTTCTAACGCGTTCGTTAATGACACTGTTATTACTTTTATCGTAGTCCAGATGTGTAGAGTATGTTAAAGAATAGAACAAATCATTAAAATTGGGGTGAATTGAAACATGTATGCCTTGGAGATATAACCATAACATTTCTGGTAAATTTGGAATCGCTGTGCAACATTTCAAGCTTATCAGTTCAAAAGTTCAGGTTTTATGTTGCTTCAATCAGAACCAGCAAGCAGCAACCTAATCTTTATTTGTATAGAGAAAGAAAGAAAAGAGAAATGATGGAACACAAGTTTGTATAGGGTTCGCTTAGGCTTTGTTATCTTGTATTTTCAGTTTCAATATTACTAATTCAAACATGTAAATATTTATTCTACAAAATTATATATAACAGTTGCTTCCTGTATCTATTAACAATATTTATTTATCTAATTACAAGTAGTCAATGTGTCTTGACGAACCCATATCGACAAGGTACTCCAAGACGAATGCTATACTCTATACAGGATTGGATGCTGTACATCTCAACTTTCTTAGAATCATATCACTATTCAGCAGATCTTGAACTCATGTTACAAGTCTAATAGATTTTTCATTATCATTCTCAAGATGAAAACATCATTCATCAATATTTTGAAACTTGTGTATTTAGAACATGTCTGTACAGTTTTATACGTTATCAGTTACATGCTTAGTTGACAACACCGATCAATCAATGTATCTGATTCCGTACCTCATTTTTCATAAATATTTGACCCAATTAATATACTTGTTTGTAGGTGGACTTCCACTTATCAGTATTAGAGTCTGATCCGGTACAGTGAAAATATTCATCCATAAGTTTTAATGGGGCTATTCCCACTCGCCCGGCGTCGGCTGAGGGGATTAGTCTCATTGGAAAAAATTATTTTCATTGTATCAGACACTGATACTGATGTGTGGGAATCGACCTTCAGTGATTGAAAAATTTGAAATAATTTATTAAAAGAAATCAATATTATATTTTCAAGTGAATTGCTCATGATTGTCTGAACTTCGTTCCGTAAAGAAGTTTAAACTTTTTAGGGGGTTATAAAATATTGGATTAACTTGTCCTTTGCTTTCAATACCTGTATTGTTATTCTAAATATTTTCTAGGTGCGGAAAGCTCTTTTCAACACAGCTGGAAGTGGAATTCCATGCTACGAAATCCGGGCACAGTGACTTCAGCGAATCCACAGAAGAGAAGAAGCCGTTAACAGAGGAGGAGAAAGTGGAACAACTGAAAAAATTGGAAGAGAAGATGCGACAAAAGCGAAAAGAACGAGAAGAACAGGAGAAACAGGAGGCGATAGAACGAGAGAGGAATCGCATCCGATCAGGAAAAGAAATGGCAGCTGCAAAGAAAAAGTAATAGCCTATTGCATTTTCCCATGTTGTATTTCACACACAATATATATAGATTTTAAGTGTAATCAAGCTTAGAATTTTACACTTGATTTATGTACCATAATCTATCCTTTAAAATCCATCGGATATCGAATTCCTGGGGTTTAGAAGATAATTCCCTGACTCAGAAAGACAATTTAGATCATAGGGTTTTTTTTAGTAGAGCTTTTCATAACTTATAGATCCCGTGCTCGGAAACCCAACAAAGTTCAAAGATTTAAAAATTAACTTCAAAATAATGTTCATAATCTCTTTTGTGACATCTTGAATAATGAAACGTAAATGTAATGAGACCTAGCATTATGAAGCTGCAAAGTTTTGTACAAAATAGGTTTAGGTGTCTACATTTTAGCAGGAATGTCTAGTAAATACAGGAAAATGAAGCGTTTGTGACGTGTTCATAGATTTTACTTGTGTGAATGGCATCGATTAATCGGATAAAATCTAAATTTTAAATAAATAAAATTCTACTTCTTTGTATTTGCATCAATCACCATTTACATAATTATGATAATTTCTGTGCAAAATCTAGGGGATTATGGGTTTCTTATTTTTGTATCATAAAACAATGCTCCTATTTTGCTTTGATGTTATATGAATCTCTTTCGTTTAAGATTGGAGGATGAAGAGATCAAGAAAATAGTGGAGCAGCGAAGACGAGAAAAAGAAGAGGACAGATTAGCTAAGGAGAGGGTAAGACAACAAATCGAGCAAGACAAGTTGGAACGAAGGAAAAAGTTTGAAGGAGCAACTGCCGAAACTAAAGCACCCGCTGCTGCTGCGGTCCCGGCTGCCAGTCCGGTCAGCCCTCAACCTTCTAAAGACTATACACAAACCAGGCTGCAGGTTAGTGAACCTCATTTCACTTTTCATTTTTATCGATCTCAAACTGTAGAGAGGGTGTCATTCGTAAGTAGGGTTGCCACCTTTTTTTATGAAAAATAAATTACATTGGTAATCACAGACCAAAAAAATATAGTACATTAGTTTTAAATAAAGTACATATTTAAACCTGTATATTCATTTTTACCTGTATACAATATCAGTGATTACTATTCAAATCCATTATAATTATCCTATTAATAATAACTAATAATAGAATAATTCGATTTATCCCAATAAGAACAGGATAGCTTGGGAAGCTATTGATTACATACTGGTATGTAGAAAATAATCATAAATCATTAAATAGATAAATCATTTTTTTATTACAAAGCAC
Organism: Nilaparvata lugens; assembly: GCF_014356525.2. Classification (NCBI taxonomy): domain Eukaryota; kingdom Metazoa; phylum Arthropoda; class Insecta; order Hemiptera; family Delphacidae; genus Nilaparvata; species Nilaparvata lugens. The sequence goes on from NC_052508.1 coordinate 19,563,551, forward strand.
ACGCTCTTACAGTAGAATTGTATATTATAGTATCATTGAAAAATACTTATAATTTATTTTATTTAATCCAAAAAAGTTTTAGAGCTGGTCTTCTAAATTCAAAATGTAAGTTATACTGTACGCCTTGAAAAATGCATAGTATTGTTGCTCTTCAACAATTTAATAAACTATTGCAAAATAATTCGAGGTACACACGAATATGAAAATTAATGCAAAAAAATTTCACCTCTTTGGCCAAAGCCTGAGATATGTGTACTTCTCAAAATGCAATTTTGACTGATTTATTAAAAACACATTATAAAAACATAAAGCACCTTTATTTATATAAAATAAAAAACGTTTCAGCTGATTTAAAACATTTTCAAGTTCAAATAAAAATATATAAATTAGTAACAAAAGTATTGACTAATTTATGTATATATTATGACTATCCTCCATATACTCTATTTCTTGGTTTGCATAATTTTATCAAAAATGGGATTGTTTAAATAGAATTGAATAATATTTATTAGTTTATTTCTATTTAATTTTGCTGTAGTGTCGATATGAAAATCTTCTTTTACATTTAATTTACTGCTTTTGCCTCCAACGTTTAATCTTCATATTAGCATTCATATCAATATATTCATGGTTTTCTTCTATCAAGTGCTCCACAAGGCTGATTATTGAGTGTTTTTTTTTATTTTAGAGCTTGAATGTGCACCTGGAAAAATAAATAATGGGTGCTTCATGTTTTTTATAACTTTTATAAGTAGCCCATGCACATAAAGTAATTTTGAATGAACATTCAAAATACAATATACATGAATATAATGGAATAGAAAATGAGTTTAATAATGAAATGCCCTGGTAACGTATACGTATTTGGTGGAGCAGTCCGTTCCATTTGTTACCTGCTACCTGTTACTTTCTATCATTAAAAAATGTTTATTTATTTGAAATCTGACAGTCTCTGCCATTCTACTAACTTGAAATTCCTTGATTTCCTCGTACTTTATTGAGCAAAATAAAGTATTTTTGCGTACTTTATCTTACAAAGTATAAAGTACAAGACCTCCAAATAAAGTACAATACTTTATTATATAGTACGGATGGCAACCCTAGTCGTAAGTGTGATATTTCGAAGGTGTTGTATTCAAACTTTTCATTACATAAAATTATCAAAATACTTCAAATAATATTAACATATTGCCATTTAAAAGTCCAAACCTAACCTCCCCAACCTTTCCTTTTACGGTTATGTTCATACACTAGACAAATTGAAACTCGCAAATCTGAGGTTCTGTAGAGAGATTCTTGTGATGTGTTTTTGATTGATCAAGGTCACAAATTGAAATGATCAAATGTCTAATATAAGTTTTGGTAAAACAGTATTGACGTTATCTAACATGACTTGAAAAATTGAGAAAATGGATTAAACCTCTTCTCAACATAACTCCTAGTAATCAGTGTGAAACTGATAGCCTAATATCTTAGTGCCTTATAATTGAGAGCATGAGCAAAATGGAAGAATTTCATCAAAATAAGAAATATTGAGCCTTCTATTTCAGCAATTAGAATTTTAAAGTTGATTTTTAATCTATTTTTGTTTCAGATACGTCTAACAAATGGCTCTGCTCTAACGCAAACATTTGGCTCAAAGGAACAACTTTCAGCTGTTAGGCTTTTCATTGATCTAAATAGGAAAGATGGATCAAGGGAATTTTCTCTAATGACAAACTTCCCTAAGAAAGTTTTCACCGAAGACGATTATGATAAACCTCTCGATGCATTAGGTAACTAATTTGAAGCAGTTTACTATTCTATTAACTATCCTATACTGAATGGATGCTACGTCAAATTAATAAATAATGTTGCTAACTTCTAAGAGAAAATAAATTTTCAGCTCTCATCGAAAAATGATTCATTGTAAACTACCACAATGGAGATTTTTATAAAAATAAAACGGTAAAAGACGAGTTTTACACAATAATTTTTAACAGTATTTTTTGTAAAATCCAGATGGTGAATTTGATTGTTACTTCCTATGTTCTGACACGATCTTTCCAGGAAAACCTGCCCTTGATCACGACATTGGATATTTTGATATTTGGATATTCGCTGATCGGAAAACGTTAAGCATTAGCTTACGCCTTATTCTCTACACGACCAACACAACTTCTTTTGTTTTTTGTTTTTCTTGTGTTGTGTTAAAATTGTGAATGCTGCCATTTATAGCTGGCACTCCACGAGAAAGTCCCTTGATTGTGGGTTAGGCAGGGCTATGTAGGATATCTAACATTTATATCTATCATATCTATCAATATCTATCATTTTCTTTCATAATCCATGAATTATTTGGTAATTGCTTTACTTTAACACATCCTTTCGCATTATTAATTGCAGAATCAACCCGTAGATCTCGATCAATGAACCCCAATCATAGTTTTAAAATGTAAAACTCATAATATAATCTTCTACCTACGGAAAATATAGATTTTTTATCTCTTGACTGATCATTATCTGATTTTCATGATAGTATTCTTTCTTTCCAAAATTGGGTGTTATCCTATAGATCCTATTCTTATTTGTTCAGTTTAATAACATTTTATCATATTCACGTATAGGCCACTCATCTATTACCGTATAAATTTAGTTTTAAAATATGTTAATACATTGCTATTTTGTTTTTGTACCACTATGGTTCTCATTAAACTCATTGGGTATTGTCATAAATAATAATAATAATACATGCAAAGTATTTCATTTAGTATTATGTATTAACTAGCAGGTAACCCGTGCTTCGCAAGGGTCTATTTTAAAACTCAACAAACTGAAAACTTGACTTAATGAAATCTAGAAGAATTGAAAATAGGCCTATAAGAATCCTCGGTTGATTAAGAATTAATATGCAACATTTCAAGTGAATCAGTCCAGAAGTTCAGACGTGATGATGCGTCAAACATAATTTTCCTATCCTTTACACGTGTATACGTGTATAAGCCAGTTCTTTCTTCCATTACAGTATAGAAGATGATAGATAGATGGATTATCAGTATCTTTGAATTAGAATAACTTTTGGAAGGTTTGAGATATCGATGTGCGGTTTTCACCATATTTTCTCTTGAAATCATGTATCATATGACCACCTTCCAATTTAAAAAAATGAAGTTGGATTCAAAACGGCGGTTCAAAAATGGTGGACGAAATTTGGGTGTGACGGAAAACCTGTTTTTATTATTCGAATAGGATTCCCAATCATACCTATCTTCTAATTTTCCTTTTGAAATATGTTCAGCTGCTTCCATACAACAACTGGAAGCATGTCTAATTGAAAACTTGACAAACTGAAAACTTTATGTGATCAAATCTTGAAGAATCGAAAAGAGGCCTATAACCATCCTCGGTTAATAAGGAACCTATATGCAAAATGTCATGTTAATCAGTCCAGTAGTTGAGACGTGATTATGTGTCAAACATAATTTTCCTATTCCAACGTGTATAAGCCAGTTCTTTCCTTTATTATAGTAAAGATTATTATGTTGCTTTGATCTGTGATCAGTATAAATGTCTTGTATCATCTAAAGGTGCGACTACACAAGCTGAACCGTACCTCGAACCGCGCAGCAAACCGTGCATTCCGCCGAACATCGCGCCTTTCAGCGAACATGAGCATATGTTTGATATGGCGGAAGGTGTGGCTCGTTCATCAATTGGGCTAGTCAGTCGGGTCGAGCGAGGGGTTTGTTACCACTGTCTAAAAAAAATGGCTTTTGGTGGCCCTGAAAAGGGCCAAGTTTGTTGCTGGTGGCCCTAAAAAGGGACCAAGATTGTAGCTGGTGGCCCTAAAAAGGGACCAAGATTGTTGCTGGTGGCCCTAAAAGGGACCAAGGCAGGCTAGATGTTTAGTAGTCGTCGACTGGCGCTATACCACGCCGCGCGAGGGTCCCGGGCAGGTCCGTCTGGTGCGAGAGCAGGCCGGCAGGGGCTCAAGTCAATGGTTCGCAGTCTCCACTCTGGTTTACCCGGGCTACGGAGAGGGCTGACCGGGTGATCTACTAGCCAGAGGTCGTGCCGAATCTCCGCCGGGAGGACCTCCTCGACCACTTCCTCGTTTAGAAGGGGCCTTCGGTCAAACCCCGGGCAGGCAGGGTCATAGGCTTCCGCTGCACACACTCCGATGTCGGTTCGGCACCCAACCCGCGCATCCAGAACCGCGCGCCAGTTGTTAGGCTGGGGCGCTAAGTCTTGGGGCGCAGCTGGCGCGGCGGTGTACAGCCTCAGCCTCTCCTCCACCTGGCGAAGCCGACGTAGGGCCCTCCTCTTCTGGATTCGGCGGCCGGCTCGGTTCCTCCTAGGCATCGGCTGGGTAGTAGACAAGGAAGACACCTCAGGTTGCGGTTAGTCTCGCCGTGGTTCCCTCATTGGCCTGCTCGCTGCTCTGCTCCTGGTCTCGGTAGTGGTCTCGGCTGGTAGTGGTCTCTGGTAGTGGTCTCGGCTGGTGGTCTCTTCTGGCTCTTCAGTGGAAGGCTGCTAGTGAGCAAGTGCTATCGAGGGTAGCTGAGTAGCCCCCTTTTATTCACAGTCCCCGAGTTCACCTGCGCTGCTATTGGCCGGCGGTGCCTCGGCCAATAGAAACGCAGGAACGGGTGGCGGCGACTGAGGCGCACCCTGGTGGCGGGTGGGTCAACCACTCATTTAGTTGATGCGTGGCGTGGGGAGCAGAGCGGCAGGCTGAAAGGTAGGGAACGCGAGGGAGGTATCAATGCCCCCCCCCCGTTTGAGGTAGCCACGGCAAGAATTTATTGATTGCAAAAACAAGATACAATGTTTACAAAATATACAAAAGTGCCATTGGGCGATAATTTTACAGAAGTGAGACCAGAAGGGTCTCCCCCAACAGGTGGGTTGTGGTCAATAATTACAGAAATAAGACCAGAAGGGTCTCCCCCAACAGGTGGGTTGTTATTCCAAGAGATGTTGCTGGTCGGTGGTTGGAGCCGGGCGTAGTTGAGTCTCGTACACCTTGATAGTCTCGTTGTCATGGGTGATCCAGTAGACAGCTCCTTGGTTGTGGGCGACCGTATATGGTCCCTTCCATCTGGGTGCTAGGCCCGCGTGGAATTTCTGAGCCTTGTTTGAGAGTTGATGATTCCGTGTGAGCACCTGGTCGCCGATCTGTAATGAGGCTGTGTCTCGGCTATCGGGTCTCCCTTCCTATTGAGATAATTTTCTTGGTTCAACACGGCTTCGTGTTGGATTGCGGTTAGTGTGTGTAGACGCTGGTTAATATGGTCTTTGTGCGGTTCGAGTTGATTTTCGGGCCAGTGGCTCCATTCCCCTGGCCGTGGAAGGGTTTGGCCAAACAGGATTTGACTGGGGCTATATCTTGTTGCCGTGTTCTGTCGATTTCGCAGGGTGAATAGCACGGATGGTAGTTGGTTCTCCCATTCTTGGTGTTGTTCTTGTAGGCGGATCTGTAGTCCCTTCTTGAGTTCCTGGTTCCTTCTCTCGGTAGGGTTGGCTCGGGGGTGATAAATTGGCATGGTGTAGTGTAAGACTCCCCATTTGAGGCAGAGTTCATTCCATAGTTTCCCCGTAAACTGAGTGCCATTGTCGGAGAGTAGGATTTTTGGGTATCCCCATCTGGGAAACAGGTGCGTATCCATCGTGCGGCCAATCGTGTTGGCGTCGCCATGAGGCAGCGGGTAGGCTTCTATCCACCTGGAGAAAGAATCAGTGATGACCAATATGAATCGATTTCTTTGCTTGGAGAGTGGGTAGGGGCCCATCAGATCGAGACATACGGTTTCCCATGGTCTAGTAGACCGTCGCGGTCGTTGCGTAGGTTCGTGATTCCTGTTGTACGCTTTTGAGCAGCTACACAGCAGGCAATTTTGTATGTACGCGGTTATCTGCGCCTTCATACGGGGCAAAGTGTAGTATGTAGCGATGTTTCGGTAGGTTTTGGCGTAGCCTGGATGTCCCATTAGATCATCATCGTGATAGCGGAACAGTAGCCGGGTGCGAAAGTTAGGCGGTATGACTATTCGCCAACCGTCGCGTGTCTTCTTCTCCCAGAGTCGGTTGTGTAGGCGGTAACTGGTGAGGAATACTTGTTCAATGGTTGGGCTGGACTGCATTTGTTAGTTTGAGTTAGGCTTTGTTAGCTTGGGGATGATAAAAAACTTAGGTTACAAAGGTTTGGGTTGAAAAAGATTAGGTTAGGAGAACTGGTTAGGGGGAGGTTAGATTATAAAAATTTTGCATAGAAAGGATTTGGTTAGGAAGTCTTATCTTGGGAGAATCTTAGGTTAGAAAACAGTTGGGTTAGGAAAAGCTTAGGTTAGGGAAAGCTTTGGTTGGGGAAAGCTTTGGTTTGTGAAAGCTTAGGTTGGGTAAAGCTTTGGTTAGGGAAAGCTTTGATTAGGAAATGCTTAGGTTTAAGAAAAGCACAAGTTGGGGAAAGCTTAGGTTCGGAAAAAATAGGTTAGGAAAAGCTAAGGTTAGGAGAATTTAAGGTTGGGAAAAGCTTATCTTAGGGAAAGATACGGTTAGGAAGAGCTCAGGATGGGAGAAGCTAAGGTTAGGAAAAGCTTAGGTTGGAAAAGCGTTGTTTAGGAAAAGTTTAGGTTAGGAAAAGCTTAGGTTAGGAGAGGCTAAGGTTAGGAGAAGCTAAGGTTGGGTAAAGCATAGGTTAGGGAAAGCTCAGGTTAGGAAAAGCTTGGGTTAGGAAAAGCTTTGGTTAGGGGAAACTTTGATCCTCCAACGGTCGGGGTTCGATCTCCATCCATCGTTGCACCTGCACGTTGATCTGGTTCTCTGTGGCCTGTGCTTTCCGAATCTCTTCTAACAGTTCAGTTTCGGTTGCGATGCTTGCTAGCGTAGCGGGTTCACTGGTGACTGGCAGGATGTCGGGAGGCATGGTTCGTTCTAGTTGTTGACTGGTCTCCTCAACTTTTTCGTTGTCGGGTTGCCGTGACAGTGCGTCAGCGAACTGATTCTCTTTACCCGGGCAGTGTTCTAGGGTGAAGTCGAATTCTTGTAGGAGCAGGGCCCATCGAGTGAGTTTGGCGCGGCTGTCCTTTGCAGTTTGTAACCAGGTAATCACCTTATTGTCGGTACGGAGTATGAATGGCCTGCCTTCCAGGTAAGGGCGATATCGCTTTATTGCCCAGACAACCGCAAGGCACTCTTGTTCGTTACTGTGATACTGTTGTTCCGTGTGGTTCAGCTTGGCACTGGCGTATGCGATCACCTTACGGTCATTGTTGATTTCTTGGTATAGGACAGCCCCTATACCGACCTTGCTGGCGTCTGTCTGTAGGATGAGGTCTTGGAGAAATCTGGTCGACAGAGTGGTTGGATGTTGGTGGTCAATGCTTGTAGGCGGCAGAAAGCTGTCTCTTCTGTTGGTGACCATTTCCATCGCATCTTCGTGCTAAGTAGCTCAGACAGAGGCGCACAAACGTCAGCGGCGTTGGGTAAAAATTCTCGTAGCCAGCCGACTACTCCGAGAAATTCTCGCAGTTTCTTTCTGGTGGTGGGTGGTTGGGCAGAAGTCACAGCTAGGATAGCCTGCGGTTTTGCTTGGTTGCCCTCGGAGGTGATTATGTGACCGAGGTATTCAAGTTGCTTGCGGCCGATCTGGCATTTTGCTGCTGAGACAGAGAGATTGTATAGATTTAACCGTTCAAACACTTTGGCTAAGTGGAGTAAGTGTTCTTCCCAGGTATCCGAGTACACAATGATGTCGTCGAGGTAATCGTAGCAGAACTTGTCGACGTATCCACTCAGTACCTTGTTCATCATGGATTGGAAGCAGCTGGGTGCATTTCGTAGGCCGAAAGGCATGACCTTAAATTGTAGCTTTTCGCCGTAGGGAGTGGTGAAGGCCGTGTAAGGTCGAGACTGGGGTGCGAGTGGTACCTGCCAGTATCCCATCCGTAGGTCGAGTGAGCTGAATATTTTTGAAGTTCCCAGGCTTCGAATGACGTCCTGTAGGGTCATCTGTGGTGCCGTGGCTGGAACGGTGATGGAATTCATCCATCGGTAATCGATGCAGAACCGTGATGTGCCGTCCTTCTTGGGGACAACGATGATTGGAGAGTTGTAAGGCGAATCACTGGCTTCTACCAGGTTGCGTTCCTTGAGGGCGGCAACTTCGGACTCGATAATTTGCAGTTTCTCCCGTGAGTATCGGTAAGGCCGCTGGCTGCGTATTTCTGAGCTGTTGAGTTGAATTGTCATGGTGGCGGCCGTGGTGATGGAGGGTGGCATCTGCTCCATGAACAATTTTGCGTGTTGTTGCAGTAATACTGTTAACCGTCGGTGCTGGTCGCTGGGCGTGTCTTCTAGTAACTTGTCAACCAGGTGAGTGTCCATCTCTACTGAGACTGGTGGTTGCGCTATCCAGAAGATCGTATCTCACTGCGTCTTGCCGTAGATTAGCCTGTCTTGCTCAAAGTCAAGCACTGCCTTATTCTCCCGAAACCATGGTCATCCCAAGATGATGTCTTCGCATAGGTCAGGTAGACCTAGGAAGGGAATATTTTGAATGTGCTGTTGGATCTGGAGTTCCAGATGTCCTTGTATGGCCGTTTCACAGCTAGTGGGACGGTTGGCCAGCAGTACAGGTAGCTTCAGCGGTTGGATCCGTGTACCATGGTCGAGGTGGGCAGCTCTCACGAAGTTGTGCGTTGTGGCTGAATCGAGTAGAGCGTGTAGTTGTTTACCCGCGAGGATGACAGGGATCCGGGGTAGAGTCTGTCCGTCTATCTGGATCACGGCTAGGTTCGGTGCTTGGCTGGGTGGAGGGCTGGTGATGTGGTTGTTGACTACTGGGGCGGCAGTGTTGGTGACCTTGTCGGTGACTGCGGCCAGGGCAGTGTTGGTGACCTGTCGTCGACTGCGGCGAGGGCAGTGTTGGTGACTCCGTCCATGACAGCGATCCCGGTAGGTGGCGGGTGCGTGTGGGTCACAGTTGCATGTTCCTCCCCAGGCTGGTGGTCGATGACGCGCTCATCGTCGGCTGGTGATGCTGTCCTCTTGCGGGCCAGTAGAGGCGCGGCTGCTGGGTGCTGTGGAGAGTCTCTGTCAGCCGGGAAGAGCAAGGGGTCTTCGGTGGCATTGGAAGGAGACTTAGCGACGCTAGCAGGGTCTATGGTGGCGTGACAGGTAGGCGATTGATCCGTTGTGAGTGAGACGGTCATGAGTGATGGCTGGGTGGTTGACGCGCAAGGGTGTGCCGGACGCGGTTGCTGTTGTGAGACGGTGACCCGGGTGACGACTGGTACTAGGTCGTTCTTGATAGCCCGTGGAGGTGCGGCTGCTAGGTACCGTGGAGAGTCTCCGTCAGCCGAGAAGAGCGAGGGGTCTTCGGTGATGTTGGAAGGAGGCTTGGTGACGCTGGCAGGATCCACGGTGGCGTGACCAAGGAATGACTGGCTGGCCGGTTCGGTGACGGTTATCGCTTGTAGTTGGGGTGGTGACCTGCGAGGCTGGCGCTGCGGGTCTTGCACCTCGTCGACTCCTACTTTCCGTGCTGGAGGGGTGGAGTCCGAGTCTCTCCAGTATCGCCGTTTCCCTGCCGTTTCTTCACGAGTTCTGGGCAGTCGCAATGAAAATGCTTGGCCGGGCAGTAATGACACTGAGGAAGCTGGTTGTAGTTGAACCTCGGCGGCGGCTCTCGATGGGGTGTCCCTGCGGGTGCCATAGGTTGAGGCGGCTTATATTTTGGTCGACTGTTGAGGTCGGTTTCCAGGTCGTTGGCGATCATGATCAGCTCTTCATAGTTCGTGGGACGAGCAGCTCGAACTAGGGTGCGAAGCTCGGAACTCAGCTGACCGATGAGCAGGGCGATCACCTCGTCTTCAGCCAGGTTGGTTCCTAAGCGCTGCTGTAGTTGGAGCTTCTGACGGATGAATCGCTCCACTGGCTGGTTCGGTTTGTGGGTGGTGCCATAAAATTCCGTGTGAGCGGCTGCGATTTTATGGGCTCCCGAGAAACGGGCCTGAAGTCGGTCACGGAACTGTTCCCAGGTGGTGACGAATTCTCCATAGTCTCTCCACCAGGCGGCGGCGTCGTCTTGTAGTTGCGCTTTTAGAAGCATGACCCAGGTATAGCTGGGAATGTGGTGACCCTGTAGCAGCTCGGTGCACTGTCGCATGAAGGTGATGGGGTCTTCATGGAGCTTGCCGCGGAAGAACGGTAGCAGGGTCGCTATGCTGGTCAGCTGGCTGAGGTTGCCGGTGTAGCTGACGGCTGGAGCCGGTAAGTTGGCCATGTTGCTGGTTGCGGTAGTGGCGTGACTAGAGGTTGACGGTGGAGCAGGCAGGTTGACGGTCAGCGCGCTGGGTTGCAGGGTGGTTGGTTGAGCGGGCTCGCTGGTGAAGGCGGGTGGCTGTGTTGCCCCGGTTTCGCTGGTGGAAGCGGGCGGCTGCGTCGTGCTGCTGTCGGTTTGACCGGTGGTCTGTGCAGGCCAGCCGGCGAATGTAGACTCGGTGTGCTGGCTGGTTGACTGCATCGAATCTTCGGTGGTCGTATCTCCACTGTCTCCGGCTCCGGTTCTAGTCGCTACCATGTTCAGGTGTTATGGGCGCCACTGGGAAATTGCCTGTTCCCAGACAGGTATTCTGAATTGAAAGATTCAGAGACACATTTTGTTGAAAGAAAATAAGTTTGAATTTTTTGTGTGAAAAATTCAAGACATACATTTAGATGAAAAATTTAGGTTGACATTTTGTTTGAAAAAAAAGTTTTGACAGTGGTAACGGGTTACTGTATCTCCATACAGTGAGTGGCCCCACGTTGGCAGGCGCCAATAATTGATATGGCGGAAGGTGTGGCTCGTTCATCAATTGGGCTAGTCAGTTGGGTCGAGCGAGGGGTTTGTTACCACTGTCTAAAAAAAATGGCTTTTGGTGGCCCTGAAAAGGGCCAAGTTTGTTGCTGGTGGCCCTAAAAAGGGACCAAGATTGTTGCTGGTGGCCCTAAAAAGGGACCAAGATTGTTGCTGGTGGCCCTAAAAGGGACCAAGGCAGGCTAGATGTTTAGTAGTTGTCGACTGGCGCGATACCACGCCGCGCGAGGGTCCCGGGCAGGTCCGTCTGGTGCGAGAGCAGGCCGGCAGGGGCTCAAGTCAATGGTTCGCAGTCTCCACTCTGGTTTACCCGGGCTACGGAGAGGGCTGACCGGGTGATCTACTAGCCAGAGGTCGTGCCGAATCTCCGCCGGGAGGACCTCCTCGACCACTTCCTCGTTTAGAAGGGGCCTTCGGTCAAACCCCGGGCAGGCAGGGTCGTAGGCTTCCGCTGCACACACTCCGATGTCGGTTCGGCACCCAACCCGCGCATCCAGAACCGCGCGCCAGTTGTTAGGCTGGGGCGCAGCTGGCGCGGCGGTGTACAGCCTCAGCCTCTCCTCCACCTGGCGAAGCCGACGTAGGGCCCTCCTCTTCTGGATTCGGCGGCCGGCTCGGTTCCTCCTAGGCATCGGCTGGGTATTAGACAAGGAAGACACCTCAGGTTGCGGTTAGTCTCGCCGTGGTTCCCTCATTGGCCTGCTCGCTGCTCTGCTCCTGGTCTCGGTAGTGGTCTCGGCTGGTAGTGGTCTCGGCTGGTGGTCTCTTCTGGCTCTTCAGTGGAAGGCTGCTAGTGAGCAAGTGCTATCGAGGGTAGCTGAGTAGCCCCCTTTTATTCACAGTCCCCGAGTTCACCTGCGCTGCTATTGGCCGGCGGTGCCTCGGCCAATAGAAACGCAGGAACGGGTGGCGGCGACTGAGGCGCACCCTGGTGGCGGGTGGGTCAACCACTCATTTGGTTGATGCGTGGCGTGGGGAGCAGAGCAGAGCGGCAGGCTGAAAGGTAGCGAACGCGAGGGAGGTATCATGTTTCATAAAGTTAAGAATCAGCTGTTAAACATTCGCCGTACCGTACTCCGAACCGTTCACCGTGCCGCTCGCCTCTGTTTTAACTGTTCGCCGTACCGTACTCCGAACTCTGAACTTTTCAGCCAATCAGAGTCCTCCATTACAATTCGCTTCGCCGTGCAGTTCGCTCTACAATTAATCAACTAACCATTAACTGACTGAAATAAATACTTCACTTCATTTCAAAAGCATCTTCTGTCTCAATATAAGGAGTATCAGAAGAAATTTTGATGAGCTGATGATTCAATTGTGCGACATTAATTTTTCTTTTGATGTTATTATTCTAACCGAATGCTGGATTAGGACTGAATTTGTACTCCAGTCCATTCGAGGATAATATGATGTATTTTCCACCATAAACAACCCATTACAAAATGATGGTGTAGTTATTTATGTTAAAGATAGTATAAATGTACAATGTGTTGAGCTACATATTAACCAGGCAAATGTCCTACATATTCGGTTGGATGCAGCAGACAAAAAGTGGAACATCCTTGCAATATACAGATCACCGTCCTTCAATGATATTACAGATTTCCTGAGTGACTTAGAATCGATCCTGAATGAATTAAGAGGGCAACAAGTCATATGTGCCGGAGAATATATATCAATAGGCCTACAATATTATTATCAAAACAATATTATTTAGGTTAAGTTGAATCAGGTAGAAAGCAATAATAGAACAGCTGTTTTTTTTGTTTTTTTTTTTAATTTTATCATATGATTTGAATGTGAAATCGCCGTATGAAATCATGAAAAATAATGTATTTATCGCCGTATGAAATTATGTCCCATAATTTGAAATTAATTATTATGAAAAATCTAGAAAGAAAATTGAAATCTGGGCTTCTAAAATTGATATTTTAGAATCTATGTGCAAAATTTGGAGATCTAAATCATTTCCGTTTTTCCGGTATGCAATCCACAAGTTGACATGTTTTGATGCGAACACACGAACAAACACAACCCTACTCTCTCTTATTATATAGATGAGAAAAAAAACCGTTGGTTACTACTAAAAATTATAATACTAAACAAAGTGTAAAAATGAATTATCAATAAATTATTATTTCTATTTTCCTATTGAATGAGTTTAATATTATGTCGTTCATGCAGGCTTAGATTATTTAAGTCTTTTCTTTTATAAGAACAAATTGACATCCTCTCGAGAATTGTGTAAACTTCATAAGTCACAAGATAAAAGAATCATTCTCATAGCTGTTAATCCAATTAACTTTGCCTCCTTTCTAAGTAGATGTGAAGGTGACATTGTGGTAGTTATCCATAAAATTAAATTAAGTTTGATTGGATTGTGTTGTATAGATAACTACTACTAATAATTCAATTTGATTGGAATTTTGGTACTGAGTAGCATAATTTATGAATAGTGAATATCGTAAACAGAATTTCGGCTGTTGCATTAAACATGAACGTTTTTGTTTCAGGCCTAGTTCCATCTGCAGTTCTCATACTGACAAACAAATAATGATGTAGCTTCCTCGAGTCAATTCAACTTCTGCGTCATTTTACACATATCTTTTCTTCATTATCCATATTTTATGATTTATCAGTTGATAAAACGTTTTTATTTATACCTTGTGGTTTTAATTTTCTTGTAGTATTATTACCTAGCATAGATTTGAATCATAACTTGAAATCTCTAGTAATTGATTCTAGAAAATTAATCCCTTCAATATGTACAATATATCATGAATATTCCAATAATTGTGGAGAGAATCTTTAATCTTGCAAAGAGAATGCATTGGTGGTAGTTGTTGAATATTATAGGGTTTGGCTCTGTATCTACAACAATAATATCAAGTGTCTCAGGGCTAGAAGTTCTATCTAATCTTTCAATAGAGTCGTTCAGAATGAGTTTGTCATGAAAGGACGGAGCCTTCAAATTAGTCATTATAGAGAGGTCCACATTATAATGGCAGTGGATAAAGATAGGAGAACAGCGTTGCCGATTGCCACTGCCTTCTATAGAACATAGCTGATACCAGAATAATTATTATCTGATGTAATTAACTGTTATTCTTGTTGAAAATAATCAATTACATTTTATCCATAAATATATATTTTTCAATATTCAATTTTAATAATTGAGATTGAATATTTTTTAGATTAATTATATTTATACATTGCTAAAAACGATCTGACATCGTTGTGGCGCTAGAAAAGGATAGCGCTAACTGCTTTGTCGAATCGTAGACAAGGATAGCAATACCGTACCAATGTTAACCAAATAGGTACCTACTCCTATTATAGCGTGGACCTCACTATAGTCAAGTTAATCACTTGAGTCAATTTATTGGAATAATTATTATTAAACTTTTCCTGTGTAAATAATATGCTTGAATCCAGTGATCACGTACTAATAATATTACGGTACAAACGTTTACATTCGGTATAAAATGTTATTTGAGTTTGCAAGACTCAATAATTAAATAACTTTATAAACGTAAACTCCCTCCAGTGAAGATTATTTGTTTAAATCCAAAGAAGCTGTAGAAATAAATGTACTATACCAATGCTCGTCGATACATTTTTGATAAAAAAATAAATAACATATTTCCCCATTTCCAGTATATAGCTTTGAAAGATCCTTATGGCTAAATTGAAAAGTTTTTTAAGATCCCCCAGAACATTGCGTACCGGAACGTATATTTTCACAAACAAGTTATTTGTTCAACTAGTGTGCTAAAGTGACACTTTGCTGCACCGAAAGAAACGTTTACGCACAAGCCGTAGGCAAGTGCGGAATGGTTTCTTGAATGCAGCAAACACTATATCTATATAATATACTAATCTATATATAAAGGAAAGAATAATAATTATTATTGTCTTATATACACGTACGGAATAGGAAATTCACGAATGACGTCTGGACTGATTGACTTGAAATTTTGCATATTGATTCTTAATTTATCGAGGATGGTTAAAGGCATATTTTTAATTATTCAAGATTTCATTAGGTCAAGTTTTCAATTATACCCTTATACCCGAGCACGGTTTACCTGCTAGTGTATAATACAATAAAGGAAAGAATTGGCTTATGCACATACTAAAATTAGTCCAGTCAAGGGAATTTTATCGCGGGAAAAATTTGGTAGTCAATTTCTGACCCCGCAGTTCTGTTCAGGGTAGTAAGAGGAGGTGAACATATCAAAAGTCTACACCCTGTGCTAAGGTGGTGGGGGTGGTTCAAAGGTATCATTTTAAGGGGGGGGGGAACACGTTTGCCCCAAATTTGCTGCTGTTTTTTCTCTTATATTAACGTTTTAAAAATCCAGAGGTAAAATCTATGATGATTATATGAGCTTATAAAGCATTGGAGGGGATGTTTTGAACACAATTTTTGACTTTGCAGCTTTGCAAAGGGGACTATAGGAGGATAATATCAAAAGTCCTCATCGCACTACCCAAGTACCAGTAAAGGGATGAGGGTGGTTTAAAAGTTGCATTTTTCAGCTCTTTTCTTCCTCGCTTATATCTTGAGAATGTCTAATGTGAAAATGCCTATAATAATATTATGTAATCCAAACATCCAACACAACGAAAACAAATAAGTTACGGTATACAATAAAAACAATTGCCTACATGGTAGTAGGTTCAAACTCATCCTTCCCCCCTGAATTCATGTAGGTTAGGCCTATTTATATTAAAGAGCCCAAAATATTATGTCAACCCCACACTCATTTCAAAATCCTGGCTATATAGGATAGTCTACGCTTTTTTTCTGACTTGAATTATTACTACTGTTATGTTACGGTACCTACCGCTACCTCTACCATACCAGTACGGTAGGCTATAGCTAAAAAGTATTCTGTTAAAAGTAAATTCTCATGGCTTTTTCACTCAATTTACTGCAGTAACTAATTTGATGAAATAATGTATCCCTATCATTATAATGGAAAATTTCAAAAATACTCTAATTCAAAACACCCGCCTTCTTAGTGAATATTTCTCAGGTAGAGTGTTCCCACTTTCATGTTTGTGTATTAAGACTGCTCTACCAAGAAGCCTCCGTGGCGCAATCGGCTAGCGCGTTCGGCTGTTAACCGAAAGGTTGGTGGTTCGAGCCCACCCGGGGGCGAAATTTTTTGCTCATTGAACTTTGATCTTTGTAATAATGTATCTACCGTTAATAGTAATTAAATTATTAAAGTATTATTATTAAATACCGGTATAATAATATTATGCTTATATAATATCAATTATTTATATTATCTTTATTCTTTAGGGCTACTTTTGAATATAAATAAAAATAGAATGATTATGCAAATTTAAATCCAAAATTTACAGTCCTAGTTCATAAAATCTATATCTATATCTATATTATTATATAAAAGCGAAATGGCACTCACTCACTGACTGACTGACTCACTCACTCGCAGAACTAAAAATCTACCGGACCAAAAACGTTCAAATTTGGTAGGTATGTTCAGTTGGCCCTTTAGAGGCGCACTAAGAAATCTTTTGGCGATATTTCAACTCAAAGGGTGGTTTTTAAGGGTTTGAAGTTCGTCTTTTA
This sequence comes from Nilaparvata lugens, assembly GCF_014356525.2. Lineage (NCBI taxonomy): Eukaryota > Metazoa > Arthropoda > Insecta > Hemiptera > Delphacidae > Nilaparvata > Nilaparvata lugens. Next base: position 19,579,996 of record NC_052508.1, read on the forward strand.
GCATGTATGTTCTTCTTATTCCAATATCTTAAAATTATAATTGAAATGTTCATACCATATATGTTAATATAGAACTATAATCTAGAGAGAGTACCGTATCTCAAACAGTAGTTGTTCTGGTAGCTAAATTAAAAATTTTGTCAGGTTGGCATTAAGTTGAGTTGACTTTGTTAGGTTGGCACCAAGTTGAAGATTGAAATGCATTTATCCAGGACCTCCTAAATACCTATTCTGCTACTTCAATCAGAGCTATTCCTGGGAATATTATATTACTAGCCGTCAGGCTCGCTTCGCTCGCCACATCCGTTTAGCCAGACGTTTAGTCTGGACCCCCGACTGGATCGTCCTAACCTATGATAAAAATATGACATAACATTTCAAATTTGGTAGGTGTGCTCAGTTGCCCTTTAGAGGCGCAATAAGAACGGAATTGGAAAAATTTCCAAAGATACGCCCAAAATCTGCGTTTTTTAGCGTTTTATCAGCTTTATCGAGAACAAATAAACAGAAAATGTTCAAATTTACTACAGAAGCTCAGCTGGGGTGCAATAATGTTGTGTTAGAAGGAATTTGAAATAACGCCAAAGATACGCCCAAAATTAGCGTTTTCTCAGCTTTTCTGCGTTTCCTCACCATTTTCAATTATTGATGGAAATATATTAAAAAAAATTCAATACACAGGTTTAGCTGAGGTGGAAGAATTTTGTTCGCCAAAGATACGCCGATATAGTAACAGGTGTTTTTCGAGATCAAATTGACATAATACGTTCAAATTCGGTACAGAGGTTCCGCTGAGGTCTACATGCAGGCGAGCAAAGCGAGCCCGCTGATCTCATTTTTTGGATGATCCAGTCGGGGGTCCAGGGGGCGGAGCCCCCTTGCTAGACGGATATGGCGAGCGAAGCAAGCCTGACGGCTAGTTATCATAAATGTTTGTTTAAAATCTGATCTCATTTTTGGACAATCCAGTCGGGGGTCCAGAATTCGGTAAAGAGGTTACGCTGAGGTCTACATGTAGGCGAGCGAAGCGAGCCCGCTGATCTCATTCATGGACGATCCAGTCGGGGGTCCAGGGGGCGGAGCCCCCTGGCTAGATGGATATGGCAAGCGAAGCGAGCCTGACGGCTAGTGACATTATATAGCCGAAACATGTTGTAACTAAATAAATTTTTAAAAGGGTACCCACTTTGAGATTCTATTTTTATTTATAAATTCAATGATTCATTTTTTCACTAAACTTTTGCTCATAGAACTTTGATCTTATTATAATACGGTACCTATCTACAGTATAATAAGTTATAGATCTTCCGGTAATAATAAAATTACACAGCAGCCTATTATTTTTTGCTCATTAAACTTTGCTTACATCTATAAAAATACTTACATCTGATAATAATTCACTGTTATAATATATTTGATATATAAATAATTGTTATTGATATAATAATGTACCGTAATTTATGCATTAAAGTAATAATATAGCCTAGGCGATCATTTTTATTCTTGAGAATGACATAACTTATAGGGTAATTAGACGAAAACAACTATAGACGTGTCTTGGAAAAAGCAGAAAGAGAAGCAAATCAGAGTAGAGTGTATCCAATCAAAAAACTGTAATGACTTGATTTTTCATTAACAGTTTAATAATAAGTAATAATTTCTGTCTTTCGGAGGAGACGATAAGTCGTCGGTCCCGTCTACCGAAAAAGTAGTCGTCATCTCTCATCATCATCCCGCTCACTCATTACCCACGCACAAGCCTAGAGCTTATGTGGGCATCACCCTCAGTATTATTATTTTTATTCAAATCATAACTTTTGGGAGGCCACAAAGTCGGTCAGCAGTGTTAAAAATGTACTACTGACGACACAGTGCTGCATTTTTCTAAATGGGTCATGAGCTTGGCCCTGGTTAACTTGATCTTGAAAATTTTTCGTGTTATTATTCATGATTTTTCTATAGTTATGATACAAAAATAGGGTGATATATGAATGTGTGGTAAGTAAACAGAGTCACGTTTTTGTACCAGTGACACACATTTTTAACAAACAGTCAAACTATATAATAAATGCTTTGATGCTAACTTATGTATGTGGTCAATAGAGTGAAAATATCCACTATTTTCCGCTTGCCTTCTCAATTCTATTCATGCATGTTTAGTTTATAGTTATTTTCTTACTTTTTCTGATAGAAATGTCACATTTCATCTCATCGACATTGCTTTCGAATATTGACTTTATACTATACTGGTAGGTAGTATATGTTTTGAGAAATAATTAAGACACTTTGAATAGAAAGGCCTATTAATTATTTATTGAATCTGAGTTTGGTAGTCTTCCAACTAACTTTCTGTGAACTTTAATTGTAAAAATGAATAAAAATAGGATTGACCCATCAACGCAAAAATATTAGAAAACTCGTATTGAATAGGTTATTTGTCAGAATTCTATTAAGCTTACGGTAATGCTGGTTTTCCAAGATGTAACGTTGAAATCAAAGGTTAACTAGTTGAATTTTTATAAATGAAATAAAAATATGAATATAATTGATGAACTATGAATTTGAAGAATAATAAAAATCATTGCCTCATCAGAAAAATGTAATTTTATTGATGGTGGGATTATTCAATATTAAAGAATTCAGAAGGTTTATATTCTATCACTTCAAATGAACAATAAAAAATCAAAGTGATGAAAAATGGAATATCTTTACAAAAAATTAGATCAATAACTTACCTTTGATACTCATTCTATATGATATGTCAGTAATTAACAATAATACATGATTTATTGGTATTTAACAAAAATTTTGTATTTGAATAGGCTATTATTTCTTATACACAAAGCTTATCGTACTTTTGGGAAATATTGTGATTTTTGAAAACCGATTTTCCAACACCCAAAAGGGTGATGCCTTTCACTTTTTTTAACTCTCTTTTATTGGACCTATCAAATAATAAAGTTTTAGATACAGGTAGCCTACGTAACCATTCAATCTTTCTGTGTGCTTCATTCTCTGTGGTTATATGATTTTCTTAATCAACAACTGACTTATTGATTCATTTCTTTAAATTTAAAAAATGTATCTATGATAATTTTATTTACCCAAGAATATCTAACTTGAAGTTTGAAAGTTCCATAATTATGTTTCATTCCCGACTGTCATGAATCTTATTCAGAGTGACATTTTTTACGTAGTCTATAAACTTTCAACTGAAAATGTGGGCTATTTGAGGACTTCCTTGTTTAGAATAACATATAAGTTAAACTCTGGATAATATCATGACAGTTTCAAATAATTTCAAATTCAAAAATAGCAAACGTTGAAAAAATTTAACAGTTTCACGGTCATGAAAATCAAGCAGGAAATATTTGAAGCTTCCAACAATAATTCAAGTTTGACACATTCTTGCCTTTCAAACTCGTGTGATAAACATTAGATAGAAGCTACTAAAGAGCGTCCTTCCATGTTCAGCTCATTTTTCGCGTTATCACAAAAAATTCGAATAGAACAGTATTATTTGTATGTCACGCATCTTTTGTTTACTTTCAGATTCTCAGCTAGCTTTTATTAGTTGTTGCCCTTCAACTTGAAATTGTTCTCGCATTAATAATTATCTCAATGAGTCAGTTCATATTGATTAGCTTCTAATTTTTCTTACATGAATCTTGGGGTTTTGAAATAACATTGTCTACTAGTCTACTTTTTCTTCTTCTCAATATTTTATCCAAGTAAAATAGATTGATAATATTATTTGAACTTCTGTAATATTATTCTCCCATGAAGATAGATGTCCTCAATTATTTTTACAACCCAGTTAAGAACGGAATTGATAAATAATTTTAAAAATCGTTGACAATCACTGTGAACGTTATACTGGATTAAATCACACTTAGGTAAAATTTATGAAAAACAATGGTTAAATAGCAACCCTGTATTTGTAAGTTTTGATTATATTTCTAATAAATATTATGACTAATTATATTACCTACATAACTTACATTAAGGTTAATAATTACATTATGTTACAGAAAATATAGTCTAATTAATTATTGATCCTCATGATACCTCTCTTATTCTATACAAGGAGTTTGAATTTACAATGACGATTGCAGTTGGTGAATTGCAACAAACAATCGATCTTTAGCTGATATATAGGCCTGGTTGAAATCAATAATATACACAGTTTTGAAAATTTATAACAGTAATCAGTAATGTCCTAGAGAAAGAATAGCATAAAGCTCATGCTATCTTTCCTCCATGATATGTATAAATTATATAATATATCATTCAATATGGGAATAGATGTTTTTGTAGAAGGTGATGCCTGATACATGAGCTCCAGGCTGGTGCTTGAGTAATGAGACGTGTGTTGATGAAAGATGAATGGACCTGTGGATCAGGTGGATTCCTAACCACTGGGAAGCAATGTTTTTCAGCAACTCATAATATAATAATAATTATCATAATATTATACTATATGTTATGAAGAAAAGCAACTCATAAATGATTGATTTGATTTTTATTTTAATATACTTAGCATGTTATCAAGATATAGAACATAGTGGAAAATAAGATTAAGGTTCCACTGATATTCAACAACTCAAAACCATGGTGGGAAGCTATTGATGTCGTGCATGGTCGCGCTGCGCTGATTAGCTATCCATAACGATATGATAAGGGATCATGCGTCTGCTATTTCTGTTATAAGGGTGGTCACTTTAAGAGACGAACACCTCTAAATAACATTTATGATGGTAATTACTGAGATATTGCAATTATTAAATTGCTAATGAATTAATAATAATTATTAAACAAAAATCCAAAGTAAATGCTGCAAATCACCCCGAATTTTCATCTAGCTGTTTACCCTGTTGTCAATATTTTCAGTAGCAGAAGTCTTCGGGGTGATTTGCAGCATTTAATTTGGATTTTCGTTTCATAATAGTTACCATTTACGGTATGAGTTTAGAAATCGATTTCAAGGTGGTACGGAACCCACCTAAAGCCGTATATAGATCCATTCATCTCTTATCATCATCCGTCTTATTACCCACACACAAGCCTAGAACTTATGTGGGCATCATCCTCAGCAAAAAAAAAAGATCACCGTACTTTGGGTGTTAGTGGTTACAATGATCGTTCTATCTTACATGTTATTTGTATAGACCTGTCATACTGTGCAACAATCTTTTTGTTCTCCGTGAGATTTTTTATTGTAAATGCCAGAGTCTGATAGCGATGGAGAATGAAAGAGACTTCATATAACATTTTTCAAATCAATAAATTTGATTTTTTCGAAGTCAGCTCATTCAATTTATGGTTACCATCATTTCCTGGTCAAGTTGTAGTTTCTATTCTGTAAGATAATATTCCTGCACCTGGTGGAGTTTGCAAAGAATAAGCTATAAATAATAAAATGCAAGTGTGTGATTTTGCCCACAGTATTATTATTGCAAATGATACGGTAATGCTACTAGAAGAATTTCAAATACCACAAAAAGCATATCAAATTTATCTGAATATAGCTGAGATGGACCTGATTTAAAGATCCAAAGATACGCACATACCGGTATCTCAGTAGACATACCGAAAGTCTTTATTCTCAATAGTTAACAACTGTGATAAATCAACTATAAGGGCTTTTAAACACCATCATGTTATGGATAAATAAACTATATTGGATCATTCATGTAACGTGTAGAATTGTATTATGAATCAAAGTTGATAAAAACTCCCTCCTCCATTCATGTTATACATGATATATAATGAGCTATAGTAATTCTGTTAACGCGTAGACACACATATACTACCAGCATGGTGTCGAAAGCTATTAATGAAGACCTGGGATGGAGTTATTCAGTGCTTGGCATGGCGTGAATCTGGCTGGATGGAACCTTGGCATTATTTCTGCTATGCAAATTGAGCCTGTAAGCGACCTACCCATTCGTGTGATACAACTAACAGATCAGAGATGATCGTATTGACAGTTTACATGATTAGCATGACAGACACAAAATTGTCATTAATTTATTGTGGATGGATAGGCTATTTGGCGGGAGTTGAAGCGGACTGATATCATCTATGTAGACACTAGCACTCAGCATTGTCACTATAATATAATCTTTCCCAAAAAATAAAATGTTTAACGCTCATTTTATAACACAACTTATTCCACAATACGAAAATGAGACTATCTTATTTGAAAATTTCACTTTATCCTCAATTCGGGAGCATCCCTTAATCACACTAAGAAAAAGTATTGTATCTGGAGAGAACTGGGTTAGCCCAGATGGGTTTACACCTTTGTCCTCTTTTACTATAAGATGGTTACTCTAAAGATAGCCATTCCTCCACTCTGTGACGTGAGTAGGATCGGAACGCTGCATGATAAGTGTGGCCTGGGTTACCTTTTACCTATTAATTCCTATTTTTACCTATTAATTCCTATTATTATTCTTTATATCAAAGCATATGGGTAATAGTTTGTTTAATAATAATATTTGTTTGCCAATTTCATGGGACCAGAAGATATTGTACGAGTTATCAAGGCACAACGGTTGAGATGGTTGGGAATATCCAGAGAATGGAGCACTGCAGGCTACCGCATAATTTGTTAAAAAGTAATATGATTGGTACGCGTAGAAAAGGAATGCCCAGGAGGAGATGGCTGGAGGATGTGGGGGCCGATTTGCGTGTTTTGGGCGTCAGAGGATGTGAGAATGTGACGGGGAGGAGAGACGATTGGAGGCGAATTGTGCAGGAGGCCAAGGTCCACATCGGACTGTAGCGCCAATGAAAGTAAGTAATAATATGCTACCTTTGGTTCAAAAGAAAAGTCAAACTCACTTAAAGTTATACGACTTCCTCTGTTACTATTTTTGGTTCATGATTTCTTTTTTAACTCAAAAATAAAACTACATTTTTTGGTTATGTGCTACAATAATTGCATTTTGCTTTATTTTTGCAATTATATGCTCAAAGTAGAGCATTAGCACACTTATTCATCCAGAACATCATTCATTATCCTCACCATTGCCATCTTAGTTTGCTAAGTGACCTTCTCTCGACATTCATTACAGCCGATCAATATTCAGTGCTGCCTTGAACAATGTTGAAGATCAATTGAGTCGGAAGGAATAATTGCTGGTGAGATTCCAGATTTGTCATTGAATACGTCTGCTATGTGGTTTTCTGCTCGAGTAGTCAGAATGGTCTTCTGCTACACAATTTTGAAAAAATCCATCGATAGCCTGAAAAATTATAATAATTATTAAAGAATAGCAGTCTACGTGATATTTATATTATTGTTATATAGCTTCTTTGTTCAGTAAACTTGTCCATATATTATGATATGAATCCTCGGTACGGTAATTTGTTTTGTTTTCATGTCTTTGTCGCCTTTCAACCTATCCATTTTTTCCAAGTCAAGTTATCAAGTTTTCTTTTCCAATCATTTATGGACAGTGTTTTTGAAATCAGAAATAGGTATGGTAGGTAGAAAACATGATTTTTGATATCAAATCAGGGAATTTATGTTATTGGCAATGTTACGTTGAACTTTTAAGCTTAGCAAAGATTCCCAAAATGAATATTATTGTAATTTCTATAAGATGTCATCCTCAAATAGCTGACAATACTGAAAAATACTGAGTCTAGGTTCAGCTGTCTGGAAACTAGATGTTGAGAGATACAATGGCCGACTCTTCTATTCATGGCCTGAACTCTCGGTTGGTTAAAGAGATTTCAAGTCTTCTCTTCTTGAACTTCCAAGGATACAATGACATTTTGAAATGATTATTATATTTCCGTATTCGTCTCAATCGGAGAAACATAGGCCTACCGTACCTACTATTATCATGTTCATTGCTGGTCGATTGATCAATCGGTAGTGGCCTACCGGATATGGTTGATCGATTGATTGGAAGTTTGGTTCTAAATGACAAAAAGTGAAGCTGAAAAATGACCTTAAACATGGAAACTTGGACTCGGAAGTAGAATAAAAGAAGCGATAATCTGTCGATAATTATTTTTTATTGTTGTAACATGCATGAGTGGAGTTTGTCTGCACTCTGCACAATGTGAAGCTCAACTCTGCAAGGATTCTCCATAATCAAGGTCTTGGTTGATATTAGTCATGCGGATTCAAAACTACTTCAATTTTTTTCACGAGACTATTAGAAAGAATTTCAAAAGCAAATGGAAGAGCATTCATGTCACAAAACAAACAAATATCAGAGGCTAGAAGAAACAAGAAAAATCATGTTCATGAAATTTAAATGAAAGAGTTACTAAAAGGGTACTTTGCTTGTTGTCATGCATTCAAAGCTATTCTTGTCTCCCAATGAGAAGGCCTAGGCCTTATCATTGAGAGAATACAGACAATAACATACCGTACCTATAATAATAACAACTTCTCAACTTCTCTCTCTACCAACCCCTCCCCCGAAAAGTTTGAAACTCAGAGTAATGCATTTGAAATCATTTCGAGTCATTAGAGCATCATATATCACTAAATTAACCATTTGCTTTTTTTATCGACCATAGTTTTCGAGATCTATCGATTTTTTTCTATTTGGTTGTTTCTGGGGTGCTCACCTTAGATATTTGCAGTTTTCATACTCTGATGGTATAGAACTTTTTCAAGTTTATACTCATTCAAAAGCTTACGAAATGGCAAAGTTTTATCATTACTGGAAATATATTGTCACCCTGACAAAATCGAGGAAAAAATTTGTTTAAATTTTTGTTTTGAACTCGACCAACGTACTTTTTGCAACTTTGAGCGCTCATAAAAAGTTTAAGAACGTCAAACATATGTTAAATATATGAATATGATAGCACATTTCTTCCTCTATCCAACCATATCCTTGGAATTTTAGTTTTCGACTTATTGTTTTCTAGCTATTGACGTTTTAATGACGGTAATCATAAATATAGAAGAATCGATAGTTCTCGAAAACCAAGGTCGATATAAAAAATATTTTTGTTGCATATTCATTTGTAGAATCCATCGTATTTATACCAGAGAAAAACAATTCATCGAAGAATCAAATTCGCTATTTTATAGTACATAGTGAGTATAATAATAACTCTGATTGCTGGAGTTTGGGCACATTTTGCATTCCAAATCATTTTTTGGTTTGGTAATGAAGATAGGTACCGAATATGGAGTTGAAAAAGTTCTCTCAAATAAATAGTGGAGGCTTCAAAACCCAGATTTTAGTTATATCATGGGGACCAGTAACGAGTTTATCAATCAAACTAGCCGTCAGGCTCGCTTCGCTCGCCATATCCGTCTAGCCAGGGAGCTCCGCCCCCTTGACCCCCGACTGGATCGTCCAAAAATGAGATCAGCGGGCAGGCTTCGCTCGCCTGCATTTTTCATTTGAGCATGCTTCATTCCATCAGAAAGTCAAAGAACTGAAAAAACGCTGATTTTGGGGGTATCTTTGATGAAATATTAAAGTCATCTCATCACAAAACTTTTAGACCCCAGCTTAACCTCTCTACCAAATTTGAACATTTTCCGTCTATTACTTGATGAAATAACTGAGAAAACGCAAAAAACGCTAATTTTGAGCATATCTTTGGCGTTAATTCAAATTCCTTCTAACACAACATTATTACAACCCAGCTAAGCTTCTGTACTAAATTTGAACGTTTTCTGTTCTTTTTTCTCGATAAAGCTGAGAAAGCGCAAAAAACGCTGGAAAACGCAGATTTTGGGCGTATCTTTAGTGTTATTTCAAAATTCCTTCCAACACAACATTATTAAACCCTAGCTGAGCTTCTGTAGTAAATTTGAACATTTACTGTTCATTTGTTCTCGATAAATCTGAGAAAAGGCAAAAAAACGCTGGAAAAACGCAGATTTTGGGCGTATCTTTGGAAATTTTGCCAAATCTGTTCTTAGTACGCCTCTAAAGGGCCAACTGAACATACCTACCACATTTGAACGTTTTTGGCCCGGTAGATTTTTAGTTCTGCGAGTGAGTGAGTCAGTGAGTGAGTGCCATTTCGCTTTTATATATATAGATAATATGGTTTACTTTGGAGGAAACACAAAATTTGAAAGAAATACGTATCTAATGATATTTTGAGAAATATATATTATGCCTCTTATTGCAGTGACAACTTGCAAACGCGAATGCGGCAACACAAAATTATGACTATGTAAATTAATTGATATAATGCTGAAAAAAGAGACATTTTTTAATAAAGAAATTATTTAAATAGGCCTACCGTATTTTTTTATTACATTGATGGGAAAAATACTATTCTTGAGGCTTCAGGAAAGCTCTCTATTTCATAGTACCTATTTATAGACGCGGTTCAACTTTTTCTCCTCTTGTTAACATTTTATAACGTTTTTCAAAATTGCATAATTTTTCAAAATTGCATAATTTTTCCATAATGGAATACTGCAAAGGCTATTAGATGATCCTTAGCCATATTTCATGATTTGCGACTCTGCGAATGAAGTATTCCAGTATTGGAGGATATTTTTGTTTTGCTGTAATAAATTATGAATTTTATTATAATAGCCTATATATCATTCTATAAATCCATTTTGAGAATAATATGATGATTCTATAGTCATAAATAAAGGCCTAATTCAAGAATCAAGCCTGAACTGACTTTTGTCACGTAGAACTTTAAACGCAGGATATTGACCTGAGAGAATTAATTTCTTCGAATCACAATGTAACTTGAACAAGTTGGTTAACCAACTTAGCCAACAATGTTACAATTGCACATTTCTCCATACAGCATATTGAATGATTGGGCTCATTGTCCTTCTCCAGCATTATTACAGCAATAAACGCTGCTAATCGAAACAAAAATAATTGAAATAGCTACTGGGAGTTCGGCTTTTAAGATTGGAATAAATTCCTATTTTGGTGGCTTACTGAAATGATATAAAAGAATATTGCTAACTTTCTCATAAATTTCTAGAATGTCATCAATATTATTATTTATTTATTGCGTAAAAGTATAAAGATTTAGGTTTAGCAAAGGATTCATGACAACAAATACCGATGATTCTGTCCTTGAAATATCTTTTGTTAGGATTCACTAAGCAACGCTAAGATCTTTACTGTTTTCCGAATAGATCTTTCCATATTCAGGTTTACTCCTACGAAATAAATCAATATCTTCAAAACATTTCAAGAGAGGATTAAGAATGTTGCATCATACTTGATCACTCGCTCCACGATGAAATTATCATCCATAACCAAATCAGAAGAAGCTCACTGTTTAGTAAACTTTGGTTTGTAGTTTTTAGATGAAAAAAATTAAAACTTCTCTAGATTAAGTCTCTAATCACCTACTTGGAGAATAAGGGGAATACAAACGAACAGTAGACTTCAAGAATATCACAAACGAATGGGAAACTTATCATTATTGAATCTTATTTGGGAATATCAGGTAGCATGATTGATGTTTCAAATTATGACAAATTTCCACCTACATTATGGATGAATATTAGGTTTTAATTCTCTTCTAAAATCATCTCAGTTAATATCACACGCTTTTTCTATTGGATCCTGTGGGATATATTATATAGCATTGTACTAGTAGTTCTGATCCACATTCTCATCCACAAGTACCTGATTGAAACTATAGACCTTATGGGAATACAGCAATAGACTGGCTTCTCCACACATCTGTGTAATCACTTGTCAGCTGAATTATGATGAATAATTCTATAGTCTGATTTTTACTCTAATATTGGAGTATGAAGGAGGCTCCTTTTTCCTTTTATATTATCCTTGAAATGCAAAATTTCCAAAAACCTTGTATATACGTCGACGCGCAGTTAAAAAAGGAACATACCTGTCAAATTTCATGAAAATCTATTACCGCGTTTCGCCGTAAATGCGCAACATATAAACATTCAAACATTTAAACATTAAGAGAAATGCCAAACCGTCGACTTGAATCTTAGACCTCACTTCGCTCGGTCAAAAAACACTTCACTTGAATGGGCTACTTTTTTTACAAAATAATAAAAACAACATAGCATTTATTATATAGCATGTGTATCTTGAACGCAATTCCACTGCATTTTAAACATATATGATAATAAGCGATCACATCACACCCGATGTGTGACACACACACACATCGATTTTTTGCCTTCCTTATGAATTCTCTCAGATTAAACGTAACTTGACAAACATCATCCGTTCGACATCAACTTTATAATCTAATAACATTATTATAAGGACGGCAAAAAATCGTATGTTCAAATCTATTTGTGTGTAACTAGCCATAGTCTATTATTCCAATGCTATTATAATTATATGAAAATCATCAGATAAAACCATTATATCAATAGGACCGTAGTTTTTATGATACTGCGCACTTAAACTACGACTTTGTTTGATGTTCATGAATGATGAATGCGTCATTAAACGAATGAGAATGGAAATTAAACCATCAAGTTTTAAAGTTTAACGAAGTTAAAACTGTGTATCATAGAATAGAAAGCGTGAATAAGGAGGAAAAACTTTTTGGAAAAGTTTCGCCGTTCTTCAATTAAAATTGAAGGACAGTGAACGATTCAAAAGAAGAAGAAAGTGTCTGAATGATCTCGTTCCAGTTGTACAGGATGTGCTGGAAAATTATTGCAATAGCCTCCTAATAACCAGCGTATTTCTTTTTGCGCCTGGGCGTAGTCTCAGTCAAAAATATATTGAAGCTAAGGACAGAAGCATGAGAGAAGAGGAGGATAGGAAGAGAAATAGTGTAATGGATGTGTGATAAGACAGTTGGAGTCCAGACACGCTAGACCAGAGACAGGATGCTCGGACCTCAGAAAATAACGTCATGAATAATTGTCAGAATGTAGTTATGAACAAAACAGTTGCTGAGCGAAAGTGGACTCACCCAATGCTTCTTCTAGTTGCTCAAATGGTCAACAAACATTCTTCAAGCTCTTATCTTCCTGGAGAGAAATAATGAAGAGGATTATTTTTCAACCAAAAGATTCATTCATTAGGAATCTATTTTGTGCATTAACATTTTTGCAAGGTTATTTCCCATTAGGTATAAAATTTATTTCCAAATATAAATGAGTTAGATTGTTTTCTAAGTATATAATTCTGTTGTATCATGAGATGAGAATAGATATGGTAGTAGAAAATCTACGTACATGAAAAAAGTTTCAATTGCCTTCCAAATACATACAGCATCGAAGAAGCGGGATTATCTCGATTACGTTTATTCACCATTGACTTCTTAAGAATATTTGATTCGAACATGTAATTCAAATTATCAGTAAAATTATAAACTATCAGTTGAAATATAATTCAGTAACATGGAAAAACTTTTAAATAATTAATAACATGGTGAAATGGCTGCTTCAAAGTTGTTATCCTCCATTGAGGCTCTAGGGGAGTACTTGTTAACACAGACAAGTCTGCCCTATAAATTTATTGTACAGAAAATTAATCTTGGGCCAGCTCTGACAACAGATTTATTGTTTGATTGATTTTTACTGAATCATAGATTCTTATATCAATCAATTCATAGACAGATTTTAATGTAAATAATTACAGACAATGGTTATGTGCAAATAATTAAATTTCAAGTGGTTCGGATTCAACTCATATCTATAGAATAGACCTACACTGTCTTGTTTCTTACTATTCATCATCCGGGTCTTATGTGGCAGCAAGTCATCAACAACAATATTTATTATCCAAATGTTTTTTTAGTTAATTAGAATAATCTTGGGGAAATCCATTATTCCTCAAACATAATTCAAATTCAATATCTATTTCGTAATTCAAATTTGTCTACATAGCAAACTCCTCCTCTAGAAACGTTTCATTTCTTACTCAAGTTCCTGAATTCCTGAAAAGGATCCATGACCACTACCTGTTGTTATCAAGGTGATTGAGAGAGGGTGATTTTCATTAAGGTTCAAATTTCAAAGGTTTATATTATCATTTGGATGGTGTAGCAGTGAAGCAAAAGAAACACAAAAAATTATGAGGTAGTCAATGAATCATGAATGCTCCTTTTTACATATATTATGTATGCAAATACGAAATTCACTGCAAGGTAATCGTTGGTCAAAAAATAAGTGTGACCATTGGTATCATTATTAATTATTGTTGATCCTTCATGGAGAGGTAAGAGATAAACTATACCGCTCTTGAGACTTACTATTTCGTCGAGATATGAAAATGGAATTCAATCGAGGTTGGACCAAATTATAGGTGATGGCATACTACATCTCACCAGGTTGATAATCGATCTACTACCGCGAGTATGAATGAGCGATTGTATGTGCGAGGTACGACGCGCGTAAGTTTCATGCTGCGCATATCTGAGCTAGTTACGAAATGATGCGATAGAGCGAGAAAGGGCTGATAAGATGGAGGTGCAAGAGAGATGTGTGTTATCAGTGGTGTTGGGGTGTTGTAGGTGAATAAATTGGGGGTTGAAGAGTGGCGGGGGAAGGGGCTGAAGAGACTCCAGTGCGCAGATGTTGCTGGACTTGGGAGGAGAGGGTAGAATGCACAGCACGACACCGGCCGGAGAAGCTTGAAGCTTGAAGCAGTCGGTGCTCGGTGTCAGTGCTCTGCTCACTCAGTACGCAACGGAGACGCGCTAGTGGATGTGGTAGTGCGTGTGTGCGTCTCCAAGCTCCCCGGGCTTTCCAAGTGAGTTTTGTTCGTCTTCAAGGAGCTCTCGGTTTACAACCCTCAGCATCACAGAAGACAGAAGGCTCGCTATCTTAGGTGAGAGAACAAAACACCACTCAATCATCTGTTTCATTTTCGAGGGTCTCCTCCATGAATCATCGTGTTATCAATTGCCATGGTAACGGCAGTGGTGGTTTGATAACAACAGCCGCCAGCCTTATCGATTAGCCTCTCCAGCAATCTCATTACAACAATTTTGTAAACAACAATCATGCTCTGATTATTTTCGTAGACACCTTAGTTAGGGCAAGTTTACTATCAGCACTCGATAAGTTTTCTGTTCCCCTTCTATTGAAAACAATCTTATTTTTAAATGCATAGGTCATAACAGATTTGATGAAAAGTTTTTTATAGTGAGAACATTGAAGAAATTGAACAAGAGATCTGATGAATAAGTCCTTTCCAGACCTAGTCCAGCCTTGATAATTGCTTTCTGAGTTATAGATAATTCTTTAATGTATACATCACATGCACCGCCCCATGCAATAATACCGTATGTCATGATGGACTGAGCAAATGAAAAATATACCATTCTTAATTCTTTGACATTGAGGATACCATGTAATATGATTCAATGAATAGATTAATGAAAAATAACGAGTTTGAAATCATTTAGGCTTTAAACAATTTTGATTATGATTTTGTTTGCAAACAGGCAAACATAGTGTTACAATTATTGAAGTTTATACTTTCTCCATTTTACACACTGATAAGGAGATTAGGATAATGTTTGAAAATTCAAGTATTGATTTCTATGAATGGAATTCCATAGAAATAAGTTATAGCTTATGTGATAAATTCTATTTGTTTTAGAAAAATGAGTCTTTTTGCCTTCTATCAATCTGATTACAACTTGTCTGCTGACATCACCTTTGTTGCTAGACCTATTGTCATCAATGATAAGAGGACTCATCACCTATTTCTATAATTCAGTAGATATGAATATGGAGCCATTATTGATCAACAATCCTCACAGCTCTTCAGGAATGTTCAAGTTGGATAACGAAAACAAATTCCATTTCGAAGTCTATTATCATCTCACTAATAGGGATCATCAATACAATACGTTTCAAAACGCAAATTATAAAAAATATAATGATAATATATTGGATTATACCCTAGTCAGGGCCTATGGCCTAGACTTATAAAGAATCTATCAATCTGTAGCATCTATTCTATAAGTCTTGAGTTGTGTATCAATGGGGATCACATAATCATCCTTACTATGTTCAATAATTAATGAACAGCAATTGAAATTATCTAGCTAAAGAGTAATACATTCCATTAAGATACTGGAATTGGCATCAAGAGGTGTCGAATAGTGACTAGAAAAAATAAAGTTAAATCTATTAAAATAAGTCCAGGACTACCTACTGTACCAAAGTTCATTGTATTCGAGGGTTATGTATTTACTGTATCTATTTGGAGAAAGCTGAGGACACATTGAGATTCATACAATGAATTGTCACAACACTAGCCAATATGTATGAAAATGATTATATTTGTACTTCTTGGTTTGTTTGCGGTGAACTTACTGATAAAGTCGGAACTTTGTTGCAGCTAATCGCAATTTGAACTAGAACGTAAGTTATATTACTTTGTACTTCAGCGGACTCTATAATTCTCAATCTCAAGACAATTTATCAAAAAAGCTTCAACTGTCAAGTTATTGAAATAATGAAATAGTGGACTCTAATACTTTGTAGAGCATACAATATTATATTATCAACAACAGCTATTGAATAAGAGAACATAGTTAATAATTGAGGATTTCTCTATTTATGTTCAATATTGGAATGTAAGTTATATCATTTTGTACTACAGCGGACTCTATATTTCTCAATCTCAAGACAATTTTTCAAAAAAGCTTCAACTGTCAAGTTATTGAAATAATGAAATAGTTGACTCTAATACTTTGTAGAGCATACAATATTATATTATCAACAACAGCTATTGAATAAGAGAACATAGTTAATAATTGAGGATTTCTCTATTTATGTTCAATATTGGAATGTAAGTTATATCATTTTGTACTACAGCGGACTCTATAATTCTCAATCTCAAGACAATTTATCAAAAAAGCTTCAACTGTCAAGTTATTGAAATAATGAAATAGTGGACTCTAATACTTTGTAGAGCATACAATATTATATTATATTATCAACAACAGCTATTTAATAGGAGAACATAGTTTATAATTGAGGATTTCTCTATTTATTGAATAATAACAATAAGAATATTTTCCAATTAATTTTTTGATTGGCACAATTAGAGTCAAGTACAATAAAAAACCTAAGAGATCATGTGGTTATGGAATGCAACATATTTCTGATTTATGTTGAATAATTGGATATACATGCAACAATAATTTGTATTCTACTATTCTACGGATCCAGGGTTGATAGCAAGCTCCCCCCCCCCCCCCGCCAAGAGCTCACGAACGCACTCAAATTTGAGAAAATTCAGCTTCTCCCCCATACATAAAAATGTAATCATCAGTATTAATTTTAATAAACACTGCCTGGCTTTTTTTAGGACCTTCCTCCCCCCCTCCCAAGAATTTCATGGACGCAGTTTGCGGCCAAACCCCACCCCCCTCCCCAATGAGCACCCCTGACTAAAAGATCCCCAATCAATTTGATATTGAAAGATCATATTATTTCGATCGACTTCCATGCAACCGACCCATAGCATGTTACATTCATTGATTTATTCCAGGTACCTGAAATAGGATTAGAATTACAGTAGTCCTCTCGGGAGTGTCCACCACCAAATTCAACATTTAATCCTCTTATTTACCGCTCACCGAACCGTAATGAATCATTGAATGTGAATTGAAACAAAACGTTGAAGTAACCTCATTAGGCCTATATCAGCACTCAAAGCCGCTAACAGTATTATTATAACATTGCATGCATGATGAAACTCAATTCTATTCAATTTATTCTATGGCATGGATTATTTTATTATCATGTTATGTGGTTGTGGATTGTGGAAATTTACTGTTTTGTTTTTCAGAATAACAGTCTTTTGGTTGACTCCGGTAGTTTCAATACTCAAAAATCTAATATTCGGCTGTCCAACAAGAATACTAAAATTTCTCTTTTGTCTTGTTTCTGAATAAGCTACTTCCCCTATTCAGACTCCTTGAACCCAAAAGTATAACTGGAAGAAAGCTCCGATTAACACCTGAATCCTTATGACTATATTTTGATTAACTCATTAATATTTATAGAGTTTGTCAGTTATTTACGTTCCCAAACAAGTACTGTAAATATATACATCCCCTCTCATGTCACGGAATTTTCTTGCCTGCAAATTGCTTCTCCATTCTACAAATAGACATTTGAACAGTTCTATCAAAATAAAAATACTTTGAGTTTGAGATAAAGAATTTCAATAAATATAAAGGTTTAAATTCAGGTTAGATTAGAATGGGTTTGATATTAAAATTCCAATAATTTGGGCTTGGGATAATTTAGATTTGAATACTCCCATATTAATCAATAAGAATGCATATACTGAATCAAGATTAGGTCAAGTTTATAAAAAAGTAATGGATTCATTTGCATCGCCTGTTTGATGTGAGTAACTTTATCAATCTACCGAAACAATCTTGAATATAGTGTAGCCTTTGACACTGAAGACAGGAAGTGTATCAGAATTATAAAAAAAATACAAGAGAGTTCTCCAAATGTAGGTCTACGGACAAGATCCATATTTAGTTCACGTAATACAGGTTTTGCATAAAATCGAAAATAGCAGTTATAAATGTTAAATAAATGAGCTCTACACGCAAAAATCGCACAAAAGTTCAAATTATTCTCAAAGGACACATCCTTCACAGGAAGGACCAAGGAGAAAGGTCACTAAGGAAGTACTTTTCCAAACTTTAATATCAATATTCATTATGCAGAAATAATTAAAAGTAACGACACCAAAACCTGATAAGTTATATAGCTAGAGTACTATTCACACGACAGTTGGTGTACAGAAGGTAGATTCTCTCATGAAAATGTTGTATTTATTTGCATGCTATGACTTCTGTACCATTTTGTAGGCCCTTTCGAATAGTCTCTCCTTATCATAATTTGTACTATTTTATTGAGATTCTATTTATTTCTTGAATTAATCAATATGATTCCATTAACTGCATTTATGTGAAATTCTATACTGATAGAGACCTCAAAATTTATCTAGAAAAATAGTTATACACAAGTTTTCCATAGCAGAAGTAATGGTGTGTACTTCATCCTTCTACTACTAAAACGAAATTTTTAAGAGTTATTTTTTTAATGAAAATGCGCGTATAGGCTACTTGGAAAAATTTTCAAGGTACGAGTAGACTACTATTTCCGTATAATATCATTTGTACTATTTTGTATCTTTGGTATTCAATACTGGCATTCCTTGCATCCTTGGTCGTGGAGATGCGGGCATTAATTCATAGTCATTCGAAACTATACATGTATGTCACTTTCAATCAGACTGAAGTCTGGGACCTAGAATCATGGATAGTATAATTCTAGAGTTCCATCGTAGCCATTGGATAAAACTTCCGTATATTATGGATTCGTGGTTGAAAGATTGTTCAACTGCTTTTCTGCTTGAAAAAAATAAAAATGAAATGTAAACAGTCTCTTCGATGTGAGAGTATGGGCTTGAAATGTATATACTTTGACATTGCTTTCTCCTTCAGACAATCTACTCTTCATCACTCAAGCTACATCTAATTATTTATTATTTTCATTTATTTATGTTTTTACTTTCCTTGTCCTACTACCATAGGTAAGGAAAGTATTGCTTTCCAAAAAAATCAAGGTACCCCAATTTCAAGTTTTCTATACGTTTCAAGGTCCCCTGAGTCCAAAAACATGATTTTTGGGTGTTGGTCTGTGTGTGTGTGTGTATGTGTGTATGTCTGTGAACTCGATAACTCCATTCCTAATTAACCGATTGACTTGAAATTTTAAAATTAAGGTCCTTATACCATGAGGACCCGACATTAAGAAATTCAATAAAATTCAATTCAAGATGGCGGAAAAATGGCGGATAATTACTAAAAAACCATGTTTTTCACGATTTTCTCAAAAACGGCTGTAACGATTTTCTTTAAATTCATACCATGGATAGCTATTTATAAGCCCTATCAACTGACATGAGTCTCATTTCTGAGAAAATTGCAGGAGCTGCGTAATATTCTCGAGAAAAATGGTGGATAATTACTAAAAAACCATGTTTTTCACGGTTTTCTCGAAAACGGCTCCAACGATTTTCTTCAAATTTATGCCATGGATAGCTATTTATAAGCCCTATCAACTGACATGAGTCTCATTTCTGGGAAAATTGCAGGAGCTGCGTAATATTCTCGAGAAAAATGGCGGATAATTACAAAAAAACCATATTTTTCACGGTTTTCTCGAAAACGGCTCTAACGATTTTCTTCAAATTTATACCATGGATAGCTATTTATAAGCCCTATCAACTGACATGAGTCTCATTCCTAGGAAAATTGCAGGAGCTGCGTAATATCCTTGAGAAAAATGGCGGATAATTACTGAAAAACCATGTTTTTCACGATTTTCTCAAAAATTACTCGACTGATTGATTTATTTCAAATTCATACTCTGTATAGTTATTTATCAGCTCCATCAGCTGGCATGAGTCTTCTTTCTGGGAAACTAATGGGGGGTTCACCCCATCCTTGAGAAATGGACTTTGTAACCTCCTTCTCGTGCATGAGGTAGGTAGGTAGAGCAGTCTATAAAAATAACACATAATCAAGATATTTCATCTGTAGAACAGCTGTTTTGACGACTTTTAAAAAATCATCGGATTTCACAATTTACACAAAGGAAAAAGTACTCTGAAAACAATTATATACACACATATACAGTAGTCTGATCGTAGTTTCAAATAATTATGTTGCCGCCAATCGTCATTATGTTATTTCTCTAAATTATTGTCGTTTAAGAATGAGGCTCCCAGTTCAATGAGCAAGGAAAGTTGTGTGAGTGTACCACACCAGATTTTTATTCACAAAGAAGCACTGATTGAGAAAAGGATACTCCTAGTCTAAGGATATCTAAGGATACTCCTTGTGGGTACTATTTCTCTCCCAAATTTAGATAACATTTTAAAAGTCCAAAATAGGGTTATAATTTCACTTTACTAAAATTTAGTCCATTTTCACTCAAAAACAACGAAAACTAAGATTTTTACATTGAAATAGTATTTTTTAATTCTATGAAAAAATGTTTGGTGGTATTATTTTGAACGAATATTGTGGATGCAGCTTTATTGACCGAGCGAAGTGAGGTCTAAGATTCAAGTTGACGGTTTGGCATTTCTCTTAATGTTCAAATGTTCAATGTTTATATGTTTATATGTTGCGCATTTACGGCGAAACGCGGTAATAGATTTTCATGAAATTTGACAGGTATGTTCCTTTTTTAATTCGCGTCGACGTATATACAAGGTTTTTGGAAATTTTGCATTTTAAGGATAATATAAAAGGAAAAAGGAGCCTCCTTCATACGCCAATATTAAAGTAAAAATCAGACTTTAGAATTATTCATCATAAATCAGCTGACAAGTGATTACACAGATGTGTGGAGAAGCCAGTCTATTGCTGTATTTCCATAAGGTCTATAGTTTCAATCAGGTACTTGTGGATGGGAATACTGCGTGAGGTCTACTGTTCACAGAACTACTAGTGTATGCAGTTAAATGTATAATGTATATATTCAATTTATCGCTGAGAGAGATGCCCACATGAGGCCCAGGCTTGTGTGATGAGGGGTGAGTGAACTTACAGCTTTGAGTTCCGAACCACCGGGAAGCCATCTGTTAACATACCCTATAGTTGAAGTCATATCAAATCTTCGAATTTTCAATCCAGTAAATAATACTACAGAGTATTCAGTACTCCGACATTCTCTAGTCGCGATATTTTTTTGTTAAATAATTATTACTTTCAAGGAAACTAAACTTGGCCCCGATAAGCAGTGCTGAATGGGATTGGGAGGAATATGTTTTCCTGTTGAACTTGACTATATTTCAGAGCGATTGAAGGTTGAGAGAAAGTAAATACTGTAATTTTTTTCACCTATCGGAAATCTTTATCACCTGTGCAAGTTCGAATCATCGCTTACTTACCAAGAACAATAACAACTTAAAGAACTATTAAGCCTTGGATAGCAAGCGAAATAATTCATTTTTTCTCAACAACTCAATAGTTTTCATGATTGGCCGTAACTCATTCAAGTGAATTTTAATTAGCCATAAATGAAGCTTTAATATTTCTCCTGATGCAGTTAAACGTCGATCTACTTAAATCAATTACGACGATCTTGATGAATTTATTACCTACTTCAATGAAGTTCCGATTTGATTGTCACGGGCTGCTGGATATCGAACAATATTAGACGCCGCCTGAGATAATATGATGCGCCATTTTCTATTTTAATGGAAATCTGAGTCATTTTTAGTGGACAAGAGTGTAGACATACTGGGTTAGAAGGAAGTTAGATCATAATTTCCTCAATTTCCTACAACCTTGGCCAATTTGTGGCGACCAAAAGGTGTGTGTATCTATCAGCTCCCAGGTCAAATGACCAATGCCCATGAATGTCAGACCTTCTTGAAGCTTCAACTAAGTCACTAACTGCCATGGAACTGCCAAATATAGTTTCCATTAAGTTGTTATTCAGTCATCCTCATGTCATTATACACAAGTATCATTATTCAGTTCGCATAAAAAGGTGAGAGATCTTCTGCAGTGATCTTCTATACTGATCGACTTGCATCTCCTGGAATGGTTTCTTGAAGTTGAAACGGGAGGATGATGAAAGTACAATCAATGTAGTATTGATTGAAACTGATAATCCATGAATATGTATCGTTAAATATATGAGTTGTTAAAGGAGCTTATTACTCCACAATCGTATTTACTCGTACAATGAAACTGTTCTCATGTAATTTATTTTTACACACACAGGCCACATTACAACCTCGCCCTCCGAGGATGAAAATAAAGGCAGCAATTCAATTTAATTCAACTTCATAAAGTCTAGAACCAAGCTTTTCACCGATTATCAATCCATCATGAAGGAACTTGTTGTATTTGTTTGAAGGAACTGTAAAATAAGATAAATTTCTTTCCCCGTTTCACAGCTATTATTTGTTAAGTGTACGTGAAAATGTGGCCTGTGTGATCACGAAACCATGGTCCTGTACCAAATAAAACTATAGAATTTGACGATATATGTGTGTTTTTATTTCATTAAGTGCAAGTGCTTGCACACGCAAACACATTTCCGATCACCGATATAAAAAGTTGTTTAAGTACATAAAAACATTATGTGGATTCTTTGTGCATCAAAAGCAATAAGTGCTTCACCATGATAATATGGATCCACATCGATCATGATTTTATATCTGACTCTATTAGATGACAAGCAAATTTCTCACCATCACTTCAACTCCTTAGAGCCTCTCGTTACTCTCGTTGGAAGAAGGGTGATTGTTGAGCACTATAATTATGTTATGAATAGCACTCAGTTATGTGCTTTGAAAAAAATCGTAACAGAAACAAACCAGAGAGTGGTATTTAAGATGTTGGTGATTCCTAGTCAATAATCTAAATACTCAGCTCAATTACCCAAGCGCAAGTACAAAATCAGTAATCCTTCGCAAAATCTTGATTGAAAAGTGACTTCAAAGAATTAGGAGTTATGATTAAAATATGCTTCAGATAGTTTGTGTATGTTTTAAGAAGAAAATTATTTCCATTTAGAATAGGAAAGTGCATGAATGAATTTGTGATTCAAAATGCATTTTTCCTAGGAGAGATCTCAATCACTCAGTGATTCAATCTTCTGAAGAATAAGCGCATATCAGGGAGGGAAGCAACAATGGAATAAGTCGGGAACAATTCACTTCCCTTATTTTGGTTGTGAAATTC
This sequence comes from Nilaparvata lugens, assembly GCF_014356525.2. Taxonomy (NCBI): domain Eukaryota; kingdom Metazoa; phylum Arthropoda; class Insecta; order Hemiptera; family Delphacidae; genus Nilaparvata; species Nilaparvata lugens. Next base: position 19,603,684 of record NC_052508.1, read on the forward strand.
AAATTAGTGTATCAGGCCTACTTTCGGAGCTATTTTTGAAGCTGCTCTCACTTCATCGGATTCTGTTAGTGCTTTCGTCTAAGTTGTCTTTTTTGGTTCAAATTATCTATGTTATTTCAAGCGAATGTTCTGTACTAAACAAACTCGATAGGCTTGTTATTATAGACTTGGGAACAATAATTATTAGAGCATTTGACAAATAAATGTAAACTGAAAACTGGCTTGAGACACCCATAATTGAAGAATAACCTACCGTACTTAATTTACATTAGGAATAATATGAATTCAGAGTAAACTTATCATGTTATATAGTGTCGTGCTATGAATGTTATAGAATATAATTTGATAATTTCTAGGAAAAACTGGAAAATTGAAAAAAATTAAAATGAAACAGTATTTGAGGCTATTAGAATTTAATTTATTCAACATAGATATGCGTTCCTTATTTACCCATTCATAAGCTATTGCTTTTTAAATATAATTACCCAAGTATTTTCATTCCAATACCTGATAGGCTATAAGGATGATGTAGGATTATATAGACTATTTGGATAACATTTCAACTACAATACATGATAGGCTATTAGGATTATGTAGGATTATATAGGCTATTTGGAATCAAGCTCTTGCATTATCTGTCTATGAATTATAATATTCCTCCACGATGTGTGAGAAAAAGGATGAGGTTCCGATCAAACACAAGTTCCTTCCAATCTAATATAAAGGACGCAGCTTCTCTGTAGCCAATTAGGCATTTCCTTTGTAAAAGCGATAATCTTTTGTACGACTAAAGAAGTAAATAATAAGTACTACAATGCACGGGTACAAGTGCTGTCTATGCTTATTGACCGCGACGTTCCCTGCTAAAGGCCACTGCATCAAGAACAGGAGATGAGCTTACCAATTCACGCACATATTTCGATACAATATCTACGAACGCTTCCAATATACTGGCAAATGAATCAATTTGATATGTTTTCCAATAAAATGACTCAATTGGACTCATAGTCTGACAATCCTATTTGTCACATATTTCAATCCTCATTTATAAATTATCAAGTACTGTATAACAAATTCGGATGGTCCATTATTGAAGTACTTTAATGGAAAATCGTTGGAAGTATGGAATTACATTGATGCCAATTATACTTAATTACAATATAATACTATTCTAAATAGAATCGATTTATCTTTTGCAGTTTGAATCACTCGAAATTATCTCTCTACTACTCTGTCAGGAAATTCTGCTTATATGTTCTATCTAATATCTAACATTAATTAATATTGATTTATATTTATCTGGTAAGAACTTGTAGAGGCAGTTATCCAATGAGTACTAATAATGTGAAAATACGTGAAGCTCTGATAATGCTATGAATGTGATATGTGTTACCTGCTGGCATTACTGATGATTCGGTACTATAGTGCTGATGTAGTGCTGAAATCAGAGAGTATTTGATGTGAATTCCATGAATTTCAACTATTTGTCTTCGAAATAATTCTGTTTTCATAATTTGACTTCACCTTTTGGTGAATAAGAGCATCAGTTACTGGGAAAACAATAATAGCATTTTCGACAGGACGAGCTGATCTGATCCGATCGCGAACTCCCAGACGCCAATCAGCCTTGTTCCTGAAGGTCACGAATACGATAACGTTACATGTTTAACGTCAGGAGAACTGCGTTAGTTCATTTGACATGTGTGCATGTTACTTCTCGTATCTCTTCCGTATGCTTGTATCCTCAAAGCGATAACACCGGTAATTTGTCAGAAATTGAGTGTTTCCTAATGAATTTCAGATCTAATCTTAATTATTATAATTAGCCAACTTCAATCCTTATAATATTCAATTAGCCTAATATCTAAATATTGACTGTGATCTAACACTTCACTTATAATTCCAAATTTGAGTTCAATCCTCTGTGTTGGATCGGAAAATGTTTTCCATTCAGGAGTAGAACGTTATTAGCTGTTTATAATAATGTGGCCTTTGAAACGAAGCTTTCATAACTTTGGCACATACATTTTATCAATTATCTCATTGCAGAAATAATTAATCATTGTATTCCAAGAATTTTGCCAAAATAATATGGTAACCTATTCTAGCATCGCATTTATTATGAAAACTTCTCGCTCTATGTGTATCAAGTTTCAAATTTCACTCTAACTCTCAAAAAAATATTCAGTGAAAGTCACAAAGTTTGTGTGGATAAACCTACTACTCTTTTCTACTAAATCTGCTCAATGATTGGCATTATAAATCAATTGCAAATCATCGGATTGAGCTTCTGATTGCAATCAAATAATGCAGGCATCTACTTAACAGGTTTCTTTACGAATCTCAATGAAATGATGTTACGAATTCTCAAGTTGCTAATTCAGCTACGATTTCGGTCTATCGGGGATAAACAACCATTATAAAATAGGACTTCTCCAAATCCAGCTTCAAAGTAATTGGAAATATTTCATTCATTCACTCTATACTACGATATTCATTAAGCTCCCATGAAAAAATATTGTACAGCTTTTAGTATGGCTACCTCACTCTCACTGCTCACAAAAATGAACTTCCGTTCACACACGCACATCAAGACCACACCCAATTTTATACTTAGCAAACTGACAAACACAAATTTGCGTGCACTCATTTATAATCCTAATGCAATGAAATATTTCAACCAAGAACATGAGATCAAAATTGTAAGAGGGTGGTTTTAATTTGGATTGTTAATGCTACATGTATTTATTGAATGTTCAATCGCATTTATTCTCCTTTTAATAATAATAATAAATCATAGTTTAATACAACATTTATTATAAATTGAATAATAATGCATTATCACTGCACAAGGAAATCTGGTATAAGCCATTTAACTTGATAGAAACACTTACACGCATCCACTTATTCTGGGAGTTAGTTGTCAAAAACATCAATTATTAATATGGTGTGAGCCAAATATCAACGATATGATTTTCCAAATAATCTACTATATTTGTTCAGAGTGTAGCAAGGAACCCCAAAATACCAGTAATGAGTGTAATCTGTTAACTAAATTTTTCTCAGAAAGGAGCATCATCCAATTAGCCCAATATTATGACCTGGAGATTTATCCATAGACAAACATATATTTGAATGATATGGTTTTATCTTTGGTTCAGGTATGACAGTTCTGCTTGCAAAGTTATTTAGGGAAATTACGATATGATATACTACGATATGACGTCACATATCAGAGTCGACATCACTCTGAATCATCCTCATTGTGAATGTGGATAGAGTTAGCCAGAATACGTAAAAAAAATAAAAACAATAACTGTGTCAGACCTTATTCCTCTATAAATAAGGAAACTTCAGCTTTGGTGCATGATCAACAAAACAATATGCAAAATGCTTTCCTTCACACTCCGTATTGGATCAATTTCTCCATTCACGATTTATTACTAAATTATTCTGTTGCATATCCACACTTTTTCACTAATGAAATAAAACTTGAATTTAAAAACTAAGATATTGATGGATATAAAATAATGCTTTATAGTTTTGTTATTGACAAAAATGAAGCCTTCCGTGCAACATGGGTTCGAAGTAGTGGAAATGTTTGTAAGTTAATCCTTATTTAATCCTAGATGGCTTGTGAAGCCCTTCAACAGCCCTACATATGAACAACTCGTCTATAAGGCAAGCAACAATGTATCTGTTGCATTCTTATGATTCGTCTCCCCTCACAAGCACACAAATTAACAGGTTTAGCCTACTTTCAGTCTAGGGTCGTAAATTATTCTACTTTCTTGCATAACGCTCTGTCTCCTTTGAATTATGCCTGCAATATGAATGTTTCATTTATTACAAATTAAGTGTACATTTAAATACTCGCCTTTTCATCCCAACATATATTTGAGATACTTATAAATATGAGCTATTCATCAGTCAATATTCAAGTTCCACTTTTTTCCTAGGTATGAAAACTTCGTCCGAGATAACTGATCACTGACCTCACGTCAGTTTCAAAATATAACTCTGTCAAAAATATCCTGTCTATCCTAGTCCTTTTGCTTCCTCTCCTTTAACCATAATTGAATCTTCATACCCTCAAAACAAGAAGTTTATGTTGTGAGTATGTTCGATAGCACCATATGACCCTAACGTTCTTAATTGAAGCTTCATTTTGGAAGTTGCGGGTACTCATTAAAAGCTCCACAATATAGAGCAGAAAGGTTCTCTTGAAACCATATAGATCCCTAATAACAATTTACTTCCTGCAGATTAAAGTAGAAGATCCTTACAATGCTCTCCAGTTTTGTTGATAACCCTCAATGAAGTATGATGACCTCAAGTTTTTTGTTCTACTTCATTGTTTCATTTCATAGTTTAGTTTAGTTTAGTTTATTTCATCCTGTGACCTCCTGTGAAAGGGGTATAAGGATTTGTCAATTTTTCACTGAAATTCAGTTTCCTAATTTAACGAATCGTTAGAGTTGAAGTTGATTCTCTGGTGCCGGCAAAGTGATCGTGGAATTTGGAAATGGAATAGAATGCAATGCTTCACCAGCTCTATCTTCAATTCCATTTTGAATCTTTCGACTCCATACTATCCTCTCATTCATCCAACTTTTTAATTCAAATTCAAATTGAATTAATTAGCCATTCATCTTGATACTTATACTAAAAAATCCATCCAGTATAACTAGTATCTGAACATAATTATAATGACGTGTGAATATGGTATAGCCTACTAAAGAATCATTTCCTACTTTATTTGGACTACGAATATACTTGCTGGCTGTTCAATTTAATAGATTGGATATCCATTATCCATGATCCATGGATAATCATTTATAATCATTATCAATGATTATCACCATTATCACCTATTCTTATGAGAATCTTTTAAAATTGTAAGATAATAATTATTTTTTCGTCAAATGGTGTGGTATAACCACCAGTAAATTTACCTCAAAATATTGATAAGTTGTCAATACTAATGCAGGCCATGATCATTGTGTAGGATCAAGCATTTTTCCAATCAATTCCGAAAAATCAGCTGTGGAACCAACACCTCAATATTAAAATGCCGTTACTTTAAAGAAAGAAACAGATTCATTTTTGTAATTTCATTGTGAGTAAAGATGTCTAGGAATAGCCATTACATACCCGATTCTAATTGGTATTCAAATGCAAATCATTCCTCTGAAATGAATACAATCGGAACAACACGCCTGCTTTGTTCATCGCTACTGACTGCCTGCCTGTAACTGTTTGGCCACGAATTTTAATTAATGCTTGTTAGGAATCTAGTCTATAAGTGTGGTCTATACAAGAGACAAAAAAGACCGGTTCTGAAAGGAAGATTGAAGTTTGGCGAAGAAAGTGAATTTGATGTTACTATTATAAGTTTGAAACGGGATTCTCTGATGTTGACTTAATTATAAATAAGTACACTGGATTTTTTTGTAGCGGGTTATTTTTGGCGGGCGAAGATGCTTCGGTACAAAGTCCGTCTGTCAACGGAAACAGGTGCCTCTGGAACATCTTTCTAATTCAATAGCCGTTGCTGCGGAAGTACAATATATACATAGTACTTTGCACAGGACGCTCCAGACATAATAGTCACCTGTGCGAGCCGTCTCATTTGCAGAGAACCTGTTGCAAATTTTACGCTCCCCCATTTCGCGGAAACAATCGCTTATAGGGATTCGCTTTTACAATAGTTATTAATGTTTTGTGATAGGCGAAAAAAATTGGGACAGAAGGTTAATAATATTCGAATACATTTATTGACCTTGATATTTGCTTTTGTTATTTTCATATCTTTGTTTCAGCAATCAAATGTGAATTTTCAATTTGAAATTATTCAAGTATTGAAATGAAAATATTTTTCGGAATATTTCTCCCTTTCATTTTTATATATTTCCTATTCCATTTATCGTATGAAAACATTGATAAATAATATACTTTTTGTTATAATATCATTTTTAACGAGTAGCAATGTCCCGAAATGAAATTAAGGACTCATTAGCCAGAAGGTATTGTATCAATGTTAAAAAGATTGGCTTAAAATATTGTTCCTGGAAGGTGGATCCTTGAATGCAATTCAGAAGTCAAACTTATATCACAATATTTCGTTCTCTTTTGCTCCAATATTCCACAAGAATTATATTAAAAAAATATAATACAACCCTCCTTGTTGAATTTCCAAGTGGCTATACAACACGAAAAATCTTAAGAAATATGGATCTGTTGTTGATTTTCAACTGTGTTTGAATGTCTCGAGAACCAATCAGAAAAGCCTTCTCTCCCAAAAAGCCTTCTCTGATTGGTTTACATGACATTTAAGCATGATTAAAATTTAAAAGAATTTTTTGCAACCGGGCCTAGATTTTCAAAAAATATTTGTGCTTTCACATTATTGGAGAGTTTATTCATTTAATATATTTTCTAAGAAATTACGTATTCTATAATGGTTCTCCTTTTTCTCTTTGTTTCAACTTGCTCTACTCGAATAATTATTATGATTCAGTAGGAACTTTGTGGTTACAACATTTATATAAATGTATATCCTAACACAATATGTTTTCCGATTACAGATTTGATGGGATCTACAGCGTTTTGTAGTTATCGTCCCATACATACTAAGAAGCGTTCTTTGTGAGTAAACATCTCATAAAATTCCTTATTAATTCGTTGTGATTTCTGTTGCATATTTTATCAATGTGATTTGAGACTTAGAACTATTGGTGCATGGAGTGGGCTACATATATTTTATTATGAACTAAGGTCCTTCTCAGTAAGGAAAGCTACGATGCTAGAATAAATATTCCATTCAACTGTTGATTGTGTCTCTTACCAAACTTTAATACTGATTTATTGAGTGGTATATAATACGTGTTCCTGGTTCTGCACCTTCATTATCACTTCATGTAATTATTGCTATTGAATAAAATTAATGTCGTCTCCGAACAGTAGCGTAACTGTATTTGTTTCAAGGCTCCACGAAACAAGTTCTTCTCAATGCACGAACTACGGTAGCACTTCGAATAGTTTTTGTTGATTTAACACATCAGATGGGATTTTAGAAATTAATAATACACGTACAGTAATTATCAAATTGATATTATGCAATTCTGTGATTCACCTGAGTACTTATATTTAGGATTTGGATATTTGAACGAGTAAATAATGATACCTAAGGTAGCAATGACTTTGAAGCAATGGATAGCCTACAGTGAATATTTAACGAAATAGGCTAGACATGAACTTCATAAGACAAGGAATTTCTTATAAAATTTAATTTGTCATATTAATGTTACTAAATAAAGTAAAAAGGATTTTCAACATCTCGTTATATTTGATCGATCATCAAGTTTTGTAATAATTAATGCATCTGAATTGGTTGGTTGATACTTGTGACCTGAACCCTATACAGCCTCATCATATAGCTTGATCCCATTTCTCCGAAATATGAAGGAAAAATATTTCTTTTCCGACATATGAAGCGTTGTTTTAGAAACGATTATAATTGATAATATAAACATAATAATTATAATCTTCAAATAATGATTTATATGAATTGTTGAGAAGGGGGGAAATGAGGCTTTTGAGTTGAACTCTCATCCATCCCTTGATTACTGTATTACCCATGAAAAATTGAGCTAGATTCCATACTCTTGTAATTGTATGGAATTTCGTGATATTTTACATACGATTTATCATTATACACATATTTTGAATGAGTGACAGAGAACATTATTAAGGTATTTTGTTAATGAAGAAAAATTGATGAAATGAGAATGATGCGGCTGTTGTAATATCATATCAAGAGACAAAGTAGTGATAGTAATCGAGTCAGACTGGGACTGGTTGAGTAATTTCCATCGAGGCGTGACGGGTTAAGGACAAATAACATGCATAATGCCCTGTAACGGGCATTTTTGATATTTTGTTTATGATACAAGTTAAATAATAGATGAAATTAACAATGGCACTCTGAGCAAGCCGAGCTTTGACATACGTCGATCAACAGAGTGATAAATGAATTTAATGGCGTTTATAAAAGATGTAACAAATATTCGTTCAACATGCAATGCATTTACAATATTCAAATAAGGCGTTAGCATCGGCCTCTCTACCTCTCTCATTATACTCTCTACTTTCATAATATATATTCCCTTTCCAACTCTTCTCAACATAAATCTATCTTTGCCACCCTCGTTCATTCCAATTCTCTCTAGAGTTCTATTTCTCTCTCTCTCTCTCTCTCTCTCTCTCTCTCTCTCTCTCTCTCTCTCTCTCTTATCCTCTATCCTCAAGTCACTCCTGCCTTCTTTCAGAGACACGCTCTCACACACTCACATACATTTCCCGCTGTGCAATAATTTTGATGAATTTTTCTGCAACTGACTCTTCCCAGTGACCTTGTTTTGGGGATTAATTCACGCGCCAAAATTCCACTCGTGCTATAAGAGCAGGTGCTACTTCAATTTTATCCTGATGCTTGGAGATAACTGTCCAAACCAAAACACTCGACAGCTTTGAACAAAGATAATACAGGTATACACAGTATATTATACATGAAAGTTTCATCTATTCCTATTGTGTCTGGCAATTGCCTTCTTCAAGCATCTTTTGTGAAATCATACATCAGGCCTATGGGACAATAAACAGGTGGTTCCATTTTTGAATTATTACGGGAGGCGAAATAATTTTATTGAATAAAATAGCAGATACAATCAACCAGACAGACTTGAAATCTATAAATAAATACTTTATTCGAATATTTATTAATTTGAAAAGCAGGTGCAGCATATGCAACACAGCTTCACTTTGAGAGCAACAATATAGGAGCATCATCATAATAAACTATGAAACATAATCATACAACAAAGTTATTTCTGTCATAAATCCAATTATTTTCTGAATTATAATAATATTATTGTTGATGATGTTTTGCTCAGTATTTTACTTTTAAATTCGATATTAGGAAATTCGATTAGCAAGGAAGTTTTACTTTTGATGGTAGTGATTTTAATTTTCCTTCATTTAATATTTATATCTGCTGTATTAGAGTGAAAATGGAACAATAAATTTCATAATATTCGAAAATGAGACATCAAAACAATAGTGCAGTCCTAAAGATTCCACCAACTAGTGGATGCTTCGTCTTTTACAGCAAAAAATAAATTAACTAACTAAACCGAAACTAAATTTCTGTTCGTCTTACTTGTTCTCTCTCATATTATGTTATGATTCAAGTGGTACGTAACTTTATGTTTAACATGTCTGCCTACGTTGCTGAGTCTCACAGTGTGAGTAATAATTATTATTTTTCTATATAGTATATTCCAAGTCAGTTTTTCCATCTAGCGTAAATAAAAAAAGGGTTTTTTATTTGAACTCTGTGGCGACATCTGGAATATAGGTCCGGATCCTCTTTCGTGTTTACGATTTGTATGTTACAGATCACAACTCCCCTCTCGCTGAGAATAACTAAACATCGGGTTCCACAGAGGAAGGGACCCTCAGAATGATGTTTTGTCATAATAAAACCCTCGCACGCACAGTCCCGTTAGCGAGTTGATTACTCAACAACTGTCTTATTTACAAAAAGCATCAACAGCAACAACCAGAAATGTCTGCGATCCCTTGCATTTCTCAACAACTGTATCTCGAGAGAAAAAGAGCTCATCCTTACAACTTCTCAACAAGTAATAGATGTCAAAAATAGAATATGGTGCCGCTGATCTAGGTCACAGGACTCCAAAGTTTTTGCATGAAGTTTTTTCATGAAATATTCTTCCTCTTCTTTCCACTTGCTTTTTTTCTCTTTTAAAATTCTCTCTCGTGAATCTCATAGTTTTCCTTCTCTACTTCTTCCATTCCATTTCTCCAACACCGTTATTGAATCTCTCTCTAACATCACCCTTTTTCTTCAAATAATCGAAACGATATTATTAATTGAAGAAACTTGAAACATTGTCAAAGAATCCACTTCATTTTTTATCAACTTGGTGTCAATGGTATGCTACCGTGGTCAATTACAAATATGTTTCAACACTAATATTTATGAGCCGTCACACTAATTCAATATGGAAATAAAATTCTTTCCACTTGCTTTTTTTCTCTTTCAAATTCCCTCTCATGACTCTCATAGGTTTCCTTCTCTACTTCTTCCATTCCATTTCTCCAACACCGTTATTGAATCTCTCTCTCTCTATCTCTAACATCACCCTTTTTCTTCAAATAATCGAAACGATATTATTAATTGAAGATACTTGAAATATTGTCATTAAATCCACTTCATTTTTTATCAACTTGGTGTCAATGGTATGCTACCGTGGTCAATTGCAAATAATATGTTTCAACACTAATACTTATAAGCCGTCACACTAATTCAATACCTATAGAAATAACATGAATATCTTGGGAATTTGGGATTAAACTTTGTTTATAAACTAGAACAGAATCATTTGAATGTTGCCTGATGGAAAAAGATTACATTTAGAACAAGTACAATGACATGTAAAAGAGTACATTTTTCCTCCCATTATATGGAAGAATTGAATTTTCCATTGATTTATTTGGAATAAGAAGTATCATGCTTTTCAGGAATCGTCAATTGTTCCCAAATTCCAGCAAATTTCAAAACTGAATGTCTACTTGCAGCAATAGAATAATGTTCGAAGTTCATGATGGTTACCAATAAATGGAAAGAATCGAGCACTGGGCCAGTGGCGGAACTTTTTCTCACAACATTTTTCAGAAAACTTATTGTCGAGTTCGCATTGCTGTACTATTCACACAGAAAATTCCATTGTGAAATTTCTTCTAATTTATTTGAGAGCAAGTCAGTCATTCAATAAAATTTCCTGCAAAGAGCATCTGACTGATATTCTCATGAATAACAATATTAGAGAACATACCTAACCGTACAACGTTACATGTCATATCAAATAGCGAAATCAATCTTTCATTAAAGTAGATCAATACTCATTCACTAATTACCTCATTTACTCAATCACTTACAAAAGTTTGCTTCTTTTGCAAATTTCCAACAATAATTTGTGTTATCAGGGAACATATCGGGCACAAAAATATAAGTAACATTCCAAGTAAGTCCAATTATTGTGTTGGATACCTAAATTGCATGGCAGTGATATAAGAAACATTTTAATAAATAGACCGTTCTCTGAAATATGAAGTGATTGAAAAAAATATTTTCATACATTTTTCAATCAATCGATAACAGAAATCAATATAGGAAAGTTAATTTACACGTTCAAGGATAGCATAGAATGTTTTATTGACTATTTTCTTCACATGAAACAAATTTTCAACAATTATTATCATTCAAGTTCTTGATTTCGATCCATAAAAACTATTAACTCGTCCTTAACGTTCCAAACTTCCCCAGCAACGTATATTCTACTCATTGTACTCATCTCAAAGCCCGAAAGATCATTGAGGTTTAATTATTAGTCTGATAACCAGTAGTAAAGTAAGTTCTACGTAAGATTATATTATGTACCATAATACACACGAATGTTGCTCAAGCTAATAAGTCTGCAAGATAACAAGTCCTCAGTAATCTCATAGGCCGCATTTTGAGTAACTTTTTCCGTCCAATTATCACAGAGCAAACACCTTAACACTTGAGAAATAACAATATTCCAGAGAGTAAAATGCATTATCATTAATGGTTTATCCTTACATTTCTTATCGGTATGAAAAATTTACTGAGTCACATGAGAAAAGTTGGGAATCTATAATGAGAGAGATATTTTTATTATAATAAGAGAGAGTAGGGTTGTGTTTGCACATCAAAACGTTTGTTTGTTCGCATCAAAACATGTCAGCTTGTGGTTTGCATGGGGAAAAACGGGAATGATTTACATCTCAAAATTTTGCACATAGATTCTAAAAATATAAATTTCGTGCATCTCGAAGCCCAAATTTCAATTTTCCTTCTAGATTTTTAGAATTAATGTTCAAATTTCATCATGGGATATGAATATCCTATACTATTAAACGAGCAATTTCTGTTTATATGTTTGTATTTCACCGGATCTCCAAAACGGCTCTAACGATTTTCACGAAATTCAGAACATAGTAGGTTTATAATATAAATATTCGATTGCACTAGGTCTCATCCCTGGGAAAACTCGCTGAAGGACATTTGAAGGATAATTATTATTCATTCTTGGAAAAACAGCTGATTATAATTATTTCGTCGCCTGTTGAAGATGGAAGTGAGTGAGCGAGTACATGTGTGTGGGACTGTGTCAAAATTATGACTCAGCTGTTGAACTTTTGTAATCAGGTACTTAGTGCCGGTTGCAAAAAAGCCGGGTTATTTTCAATCATGATTAATTTCAGTAGATCCATCCTTTTTAAATGGTCTTCTCTGATTTGGTTCACGTGAAATTAATCAGGATTAAAATTTAACCGGCTTTTGTGTAACCGGGCTTTTGTGTGGGAAATTTCTGCATTCCTCTGGGAATTAATCTCAATTTACTGTGACTAGTTTGGAACATTTCTGTAAGAACTATGAATGTTATTATAATTTCTTCTTTTGTAATACATTTTTTATGCTTTCGTACTCCAGAGCGAAGCTCGGTCTCCGATATTATTTATTGAAATGAGCATACCATATGTTAATATAGAACTATATAATCTAGAGAGATTACCTCTTCGAAACAGAATTGGTAACTGAATTAATAACCAGTCCAATTTTGTCAGGTTGGCATTAAGTTAAGGAAGGTTTCTGAAGAAGATTTGAGTTCTGTCATTTCATTATTTTAGTACCAAGTTGAAGAACTTATCTATACTATAATAAAGGAAAGAACTGGCTTTTACACGTACGGGATAGGAAAATTATGTTTGATGCATCATCACGTCTGAGCTACTGGACTGAAATTAACTTGAAATTTTGCATATAGATTCTTAATTAACCGAGGATGGTTGTAGGCCTACTTCAAACTCTTCAAGATTCCACTCGATTTTCAGTTTACCAAGTTTTAAAATAGACCCTTGCGGAGCACGGGTTACCTGCTAGTTATACATTTTTGATGGGCTCTCCGTAGTTTTCTCATGACAAAAAAATTCAAGAAAACTCAGCTAGTATAGTGGCTTCTGTGGCTGATCTGTAAATAATCAGCTACGATCCCTTGTTCAATTTTACAAAACACACGAAATAATGTAATATAGGCCTACTTTTAATTTTCCCACATGATTTTTCTGTTATCAGAGGATTTTTCTGTACTCTGAATTTTTAAATCATCATTTGTATGGTCTATGATTGGAAAACTTGAGGATAGTCTAAGGCATTCAGTACTTGTACATGATATATTGCTGATAAACGGCTAATATAATCCATAATAATAAAATAGAGCCTTGCGTGACCGCTGCAACTGCAAAGCTATTCAGTCATTATTATGGTTGTATTGAGTCATGATCAGTGACAGTTATAGTTTATTCCAACTCTCCATCAATTGCTATTGTTGTCAATAACGACCACTTTTGATGAATTCCTTGAGAATTTTCCAAGTCACCGCTTGCTTCGAAAGCACTTATGAATTTTCTCATGATAACTTCATGGTCATTCAGATCATCAAGGTCTTGAAAATTTTGACGATCAATATTATTCGACAATCGAACAATATTGGTGTTTATTATTTTCCATTCAATATATGTGGTGTTGATGATCACTGAGCGTGATGAGTAGTACGGTACTTGATTTACTCGATAATTTGGCTCCGAAGTCGGAATATCAATTTGAATTCACAGTAATGTATAATCGAAATTCCCATTAATACGTGATAGAATATATAATATTTTTCAAGTTTATCAGAACTTAGAAGAAAATACACTTTCTTCAAGCTAGAAACTGTAAGTTGGTGATAAGTAAAAATGGATTGGTCTCTTCATCATGAACCAATGTAAATAACATTAGCTTGGAAAATTATTTTTCTCATTTCAGTTTCCCAAGTATGAAATTAAACATAGGAATGTATGTGCAAACTATTCACGTTATTCATCCACTTAGCCTACACTTCCCTTGTTTTTTATGCCAAACTTCCAACTTACTTCAACAGTCCACTGATTTGCATGTAATTGGCCAATTGCACTGCATAAGGAACACAAATCCCCTATTATTAGACCCAAAGAGTGATACTGTATCTTTTGCGTGATCTTGTACGTAATTAAGTATGCGTTTTTCTGATTTCTCTCAAGTTTTTTACCAATATTGATTGTATTTTATGAGTTTTTGCATTCATTTTACGAAGAAATGTGGAAGCGTTTCGAGGGTTCTCACCTGAAGGGAATAATTAGTATAAGCATAGCTCATTATACAAAATGCTAAGGCATCGTATTCACATGCAATGGACGCAGAATATTAAACAATGTAAGTGGGATGTGCAGAAGTAGAAATATTATTTCTTTGACCCTCTTCAAAATTCTATGAAAAATGCCACGGGTATCATGAAAATACGAATCTATTACCTACATATATTGTTATTGGATTCAGTTAAGAGGCCATCTCCAAATACTTGTGAAACAATTCACGAAATCCAGTAGTAATCAGTAATCACTTTTAAAAAATAATAACTATACAGTGCAGAACGCACAATATGTGAATTTAATTGGATCAGTTAATCAATGAATCAGTTCATCAATGACCTCTGAAAATTAACTCTCCCCTAACATTTCTAAGTGTCAGAGAAAATCACTCAATAGAATGATACTAAATTTGTTCTGCCTCTCATAAGTCCCAGAGCTCTGACAAAAACTCGGTCACTTTTAAGACTCTTCTTCAACTCTCCAGTGAAAATAATAATAAAATAGTAAGGCTGTATGGATTTCTAGAAAGAAACATAAATTTTGGTTTGTATGTGCCTGTTTTATTCTTTCTTCCACATATTTTTATCACAGATGAAGTTCTAGATGTCATGATTTATTCTGCTTCAAAATTAAACGAGAGCTATTTTTTTGACTGCAGATGAAAGATTATTCATCCTTTGTGAAGAAAGGTTGTTTAAAGAAAAAAATAATCGGATGTGAAATTCTTCCTACTAGCTGGGTGGGGAACTGCGGATATTACAATAAATTTTAAAAACTACGGTAGCTCTCTAACTCTGTCTGTCCACTTGAACCATATATATTATTATCCCACCTACAATATCTAAAGTTTATTCTTCTCTTTATATTCGGAGGAATAGACCCTGAGAAATGTTCACGACCAACAAAATACAGAAAAGTCTTCAGTGGAGCAATAAAAGTCTATAAACAAGAAATATACTCCAGTTCGATAAAGGAACAGGACTTGGAAGTCGATAGTTAATCCTCAAGCTCCCGTATTCAGAACCGCTTGACAGCTATGGCTGCTCTCGTCAATACAGTGATGAATGGTTTATGTTTGAATGTTCAGTCCAAACACTAAACAAACGATCGTTGTGTGCGGATAATAAAGAGGTTCTTTCTAGTGTTTACTACTCGTTTCGCAAAGATTTTTTCATGCTTATACTGATGAATGGTTCTCCCAAAATGAGGAATTATTTCTGCTCGTGAAACTAATAATTTCAAGTTTGATTTAATTCTTCATACCGTCACCAGTGAAAATAATCTCTAAACACTATCGATGTAATTGGAACACTCATTATAAACTGAGATTCATTGAATTGGAAATATAACAGTTCTACAGGAGTCAAATATGAAAGTCATTAAACAGATTATCATCATTCATCTATGATCTAGAATTCCCGTTTATTTTAGAAGTAATCAGTCGGTGTAACTCTAGTACATTTCAATAAGACCTGTTTGGTTTCAGATTAATAATTATTTCAAAACATTTGTATTGCAGCTCCAAGAAATTCAAGTAAATATATAGTAATTTTCTCTAACATGCATCTGGATCTTTCCATAAGTTGAAACGAGTGTTACTCTATGAAAAGCTCATTCAACCCTTCTGTGATTGATATGGGCCATGTTTCTCAGCTAAGATATTTTTAGGCCAAGATATTCTCAGGAAACTATTGATAGGTTTTACATTTGAAATTAAAATGTATAGATACAATGTAGCATGAAGTATTTGATAAAATCATAACTTTTTCCAGTATCATAATAAATAAGTTGAATTATCTTACAAGTATTATGTAGATAACTATGATAATAATATTTGTTAATTTATGACTGATATAAATCATAGAATGAGGATAGAGAAAAGTACCTGTACCCAGAAATATGAGAAGGATAGTACCTACCTGTGCTTCCTCTAGGTTCAAATCCAGTTTAAATCCTCAAATTTGAGTGAAGTAAATTATAATTATTCTCAATTCATAATCCAGATGTATTGAAACTAGAAAATAGAGAAAAGTACCTGTACCCAGAAATAAGAAGAATAGTACCTACCTGAGATTTCTCTGTGTATAAATCCAGTGTAAACCCTCAAATTTGAATGAAGTATAATAGATATTCTCTATTCATAATCCAGATCAATTGAAACTGTATATTATAAATCATAGTAGAAGCTCCTCCTTGGTTTCCTATCAGCAATCGGAAGCTTTTCCATGATTTGGAGAGCCTTATGAGGCATTGATGGAACATGGTTAACAGTAAGTTAATGTTTTGAGCTGAGCTGACCTTCTTAGTGCGTCCGTGACCTTGCTGCTTGAATATGTAAATCACCCGTGCCAGTGCCCTCATCACTCATCAGGTCTACTCTATGCTGGAGTTCGGCAATTTCAGTGGAGAAAAAGAAAAGAAAGTTAGACATTAAAAGACGAATTCCAAATACAGTAGAACCGTTTAGAGGATACTTCGTAATTAACAATACAAATCATTATCCTTTGACAAAGGATATTGCTAGAATTTTAGTTTTCTTTGTATCCAGTCTTGATACAGAACTCCTGATTCTTTGATTCTTTGCTCCTTTGATTGATTCTTTGCAACCATTCATTCAAGGTATTTTGTTGAATGTTTCGTCGATTTAGAATTAATTAATCTGAACAACCAATATATACTGACAGTACACTGTATATCATATACACTATACTGAACAACCAATATACAGTAAAAAGGTGGGTGAATTCACAATTGAGCTTCACTAATGATTAATTTGAAGAGTGATATAAAATCCTAGGTTTCATTGATTAAAATCATAGTTTTGAATCAACTACTACAGTAATGGCTACATAATGGCCTTGCTAATATAGTCCTTGGCAAAAGGCAAATTCGGACTTTCCTATGATTTTCTATATTTTATCAAGAAAACAATATTTATACGATCGTTGACGTTATTCATTGGAGTTGTCCCTTAAAAACCTTTTTATCTTTGTCTGTTCTACATAAGAACATGTACTGGAATTATAAACACTTCATTAAGTGCTGCATCAAGTTTCTACAGATAAAGACATTAAAAAACTTTTCGATCATTGCCCAAATAAGTTTTTGAGTAGCATCAAGTGGGCTATTGCTATTGTAGGAGTGACAAGTTACAGACATTTTTCTGTACACCAATACAATTTGAAATAGCAACAGTTACGATGAAGAAAGAAGAAATGAGTCTCTCACTTTGTTGACGTAGTGAGGCTTCAATTGCTACAAATTTTCTGCTCTTGTGCATAACATAGATGTGTTCAAGGTGTGGTGTGTCAAAATTGGCACAGAGGGTGAGTGAGAGAGAGTAGGTTGGGAAAAAGAGAGGGAGAAATGCGTAACGGGTGTGACTCTGAAGAGGAAGTTATGGCGTTGTGGGGGACGAACAGTTCCGGTTAAGGTCCCCTGAAAAAGTCATTAAGTTTCACGATTGATTTCATTTAACGATTTCATTCCCAAAATATTTTGAAATATTCAAGATTTCAAGTTTTAGCTTAAGTTTTCAATGATAAATCATTTATATGGCAATTTTGGTTGACTTGAATAGCGCAAGGATATTGGATCACGTCAACATCTCACTCAATACTTAGGAACAAGTTTGGACATCATCCAGAATGATGTTAATTAAACAAAATTTCTCGCAGTCGCAGTCTCTGTTGATTTGTGTTTATTCAAGAAATATCCAGGAGATTGGAGAAGGGTCAGTGTTGATGTTAATGTTCATGTAGACTAAACAGCTCAATGGATACACTAATACTAAATAAGATGAATCGATGTCGGATCTTGATTAATTCAGTTGTACTTTTGAAACATCACTGTATTCAAGGCTGAATCATGAATGATAATCCAGTTGATTTCGGAATTTCAACAATACTTACAAATAAAATGTGAAATGTGAAAGTGCTTTACCACGGATAGGAAAGTACACTATTGTCTAGAGAGGAAAGTTCATATAACTTATTCAACCTGAACAGGCATCCAAGTTCAATAATTATTCTAAAAATTTAATTGAAAATGAAGTTCACGAATGTCGCATAATGAGTGGAAGCCGTTAGGTCTATCGAGGAACAGTATATTTATCATAATGCTATTCAAGACGATGACATCAGAATTAGCAATGCAATGAAGATCAAGAAAAAACCTTTAACGACTTGTGGTCGTAATAGACCGCATGCTAATACAGTCTGCACAATGAACGTTGATAGCCCTTTTTTCACCTAATTATTGGTTTCAACGTGACAAGTTTGCTCTGTAATGGGTTCAGTTCAAAAATAATTATAGATGCAATAACAATTTGTTATCTATTTGTATCCAATATTGTTTTTCTCTACATAGCTCGTAAAATCTCTCAATCTGCAAGACATTTTTGAAGTCTCTAAGACTGACTGAAATTAGTATTGCAGACTTTCTTCCAATTCTGAATTATTCAGGAGATATTTGAATCCTCTTATCTTATTCATGTATCAATAAACCAGAAGAGCTGGAGAAAATCGCTTCCCGGTGGTTCGGCACCCACATAAAGCTATATCCACTCATATATCATCATCCGCACACAATAAACTCCTACTTCTTAAACTAATAAAGCAAACGTGATACGATCAAAAACAATAATTATTATATACAAGTGGTAAATCTTAGTACACCATTAATTAGTCTTAGTACAGTATTAATTAGTTTTAGTACAGAATTAAATTACGGTCATAGTACAGTATTCAATTTCTCTTTGGTACGATTCAATTTAAGATGGCAGTCGGCTGCGGCAGATGCAAGATGCCACACACATACTATTCACTGACACGATGTATGAAAGCTACTGTATTATGTATTTCATATTGAACCCTTTGGTTCAAACGCTAGCCACAATATGTAGATATTTGTGTGAGCTGTAAGGTGAAAAATCATACACATGAATTGAAAAGAACAATTTGAAAATTTGTAGTACCCTTATTAATTTGTAAAGAAGTAGCCCATTCAAGTGAAGTGTTTTTTTTTCATACACATGAGTATACAGGAGTTGGTGCTCATTGGAATCGGGTATAGTACAGTACGAGAATACTGACCAAAAAAGGATTTTCCATTTCTATATAGGCCCAAAGTACATCAATATTAGGGATGGTGATTATGTACAATGGAGGGTGTTTCCTTGAGTTTGATCAATACGTACGCAAGAAAATTAATATTATGCTAAAACATTTCCTTCACTCCTAGTAGCAGGCTACTATGCTCCTTCAAAAGATTATGGATATTGAGTTGTTTGAAAACAGAGGTTCAAAGTATCATTCGAGCATGAATAGCGTTCTTTTGTTGGTGTTTGGAAACAAAGCCCTCTACAAAACAACGAATATAAGTAGTCAAATAGCCCACAGCAGTCGTTTCAGAGACTCATTAGAATTCCAAGTGTGCTATGAGCTTTTGCGAAGAGAGCTGGACACTAATGATTAGAAACAGAATGAGTATGACTCACTTCTTCAGAATATTAAGCCTGAGTTTCCTACCGAAAAATAAATAGGTGTGAGATTGAAAGGAAATTATATATGTCGTTCCCTACTTCTCATGCTGCATTTTGCAACAGAAATGCCATTCGTCGATAAAATCACAATGAAACTCTTTCAACTTTAAAAGTCTTGAGTTTTCTTTAAGACTGTTTTGACAGTAACAGCTTTGCTAAAGATTTATGATTTTTCAAATAGGTTTGAATTTTTTATACTTCATTTCCACGGGTTTGTTTTTCATTGAGGCTACTTGAATGAGGCTTGAAAGAATAAGTTTTGAAATAACAGTCTTAAAAATCCCACTTGCTAGTGAATAGTGAGTTCAATATAAGTATGCCTACTGCTGTTACTAAGTTGACATAGGAAAAAAGAGAAAATCCATAGTGTCACAAGGAGATGGCATAGTTCGTATTTCGCTTAAATGTATACACTAATAACTCATGATAATCTCCTACTTGCATTCATGACAGACATTGCAGCTTCAGATTCAGACAAATCAATGTTATTATATATGATAATGATATATGACAATATGATAATTTGAAAATTGTCTATTTCATCACTAGATTCATTTTGCGAAAGGTATTAGAGATTATTGAAATCTCGACTGATAGTTATTATAATTCAATGCTACCACTTTCATACTTCTTGGATAGGTACATATTTTATAATAAACTTTAATAGTTTCAGTTTTCCCTATCTAGGCACTCGAAATGTGAAATTTCCTCAAGTTTTGAAGCTATAGAGTAAAAATCGATTATAACTACTATAAACTCGTCAATAACTGTGCTTTTTCAATATATGGAGAGGTTCCTCAATCAACAAACTCCATCAACTTTAATAGATTGTGTTATCTCATTGTTACAATATTCAGAGCTACACTTTATGAATACAACTTCAGTTTTTCTTGCAAACTCTTCAGTCAAATATTCCAATTTTAATAATACGTAAGTTGTTTGTAACTTATAAAATTATTAATTGTTTTGAAAGAACAGAAATTCAGCTAGAGGATGTGCGTCTCCTATTTTCAAGCACGTACAATGTTGAATTTCCTTGTATTCCGCAAACAGAAATGAATGGATACGAGAACGAAATTGTAGTTTCTGCACGATCTGTTCCCAATAAGCTTAGTTAAGTTTCAAATTATTATATTTCAGTAGAATCAATTTGAAGTGATTCAACAGTTGAGGCTTCCTGGAAAATGTAACATGCTATTTACTGATTATGTATAATGTCCCTGATAGTTGGAATTAAGATTTTTACAACGCAATTCTGCATATCTGTCATTGTTGATGTTCATGTTAAGAAACAAGTAGCTTATAGATGAGTCATTGATTTATTGTTCTGATTGATAATATAATATTTTGTATATTGTTCATATTATGTAAACTTATGAGACAAGGAAGAAGTTTAATCGAATAATAAATTATAATACAATTTGGAACTTTGATGGACTGCTCTGGGTGGACTACAACAGCATAACATAAAGAAGAAAGAGTAGAAACTCTTCCTTTTCTGTGAATATGAGAGTAAGAACGTGTAGAAAGGTTAGCCTATATGCACCGTGAACTATTTCAGCACGGTATATCATTCCCCGGATAATAAGTTAGATATAAACAATTTGTGAAAGAATTTTTACAGCGGCTAGTTCTTCGTCATGTTCATATGAACTTCCAAGTCCGGCTATTAACTATGCCTTGATGCTCTTATAAGTTGTTGTGATCGTGCTTGAAGAGTAGGGATTCTCATTTCCCGATAGCCTTGTTCGCTACTTAGCTGGGATACTAGAATGCTTACTACTACTGACGACTACTGGAAACTACTTCACTACTGACGACAAACGGGTTAATAACCGATCGCCGCCACCATCATGTCTGGAATACAAAATAATGTAGTCAATAATGTTGTAAATACAATAATTGTATTGCACAATCATTGATGTTGTGTTGACAATTATTGCAATGTTGACGAGTACTGTCTATTTATTGCAAAGTTGCAACTATAATAAGAATAGTTTCATCCTGGAAAAGGCCAGCAAAAGCATTCAGATCCTGAAAAATCCAGGAAATTCTTACTGTAGCTTTACTGCTATAATAGTCAAAGTTTTATCATAACGAAGCTCATTGTGACAGAATAAAGTCAGTAAACTGTAGTAGTATTTCTATTTTTTTCAATTTTATTCATTAAAATCGATGTAATTTTTATGTGGATTTTTTATGTGATTGTTTGAATGGGAGCACATTAAAGAGTCACATTAATGCGACTGGAGGTTCAAAAATATAGTCAGAGAGATCTCAGAAACCCTTTTGAGAAGAATTTCACATTTTGAGCTGAATTAAAAATATTTTTCTGTGAACTTTGGGAACATTCACCCAATTAAGAGAACTGGATAGAGATATGATTAGTTTTAGATTTGTGAAATAATAAAAATTGTTAATTGTAAAATAATAATGATGAAACTATGATAAAAAATGTAATATCACGTATTAACTAGTTGAGAAATGACGCGCGCTATTTATTACCTGTTAATATTATCAATCAAGTCAATTCATTGCTGATGAATACTTGTATTATTTTCTCAACCATAAATCTTTCAAGCTGAGTAATTCATCCTTGATGGATGATATAAAACTACTTGTAGAAAACAATAGCCAATTTTATGTCTTGTAAGTTTAACAATATTATATTTGAGTTCGACTGATGGAGTGATTGGAAATTTCTCCTCCCAAAACAATCCTAAAAAGATTCATTTATTAATCTAGCCAGAACAGTTTCTAACAGCTGCTGTTTATCACTTTTCAATGGAAAACTCAGTTGTAAACGACTGATTATCAGATATAATATGGATTTAAATTTTTTAACGGTTCTTTCATCTCCATTCCAACCATTTCATTAGCGATGGTTGATTAGTCAAGTAGCGGTACTTCCCAAGTATTCTAATAATGCTCTTTTTAATTATTATTTTCATTATCTTATGCCTGATACCAACTTTGAACACGGAAAGTAGATAGGCAACATGATGGCTACTGAAGAAGAAAAGTGCATCAAGAATCGGTGCAAGTTACCTGGAACGAAACATTATCAATAT